>NC_139523.1:20355457-20732957 GCF_947247035.1 Vipera ursinii | reverse complement strand
AAGAAACCACCCCTCCTTCCTCATTTACTCTCCCAGTCACACTGGGAAAGATGGGGAGGGCACACCTGGTGTCTGGTAAACTGAAGGCAATAAAAATCTGAGCATCGTTTGGGGTGGATAAACATCTGAAGGAATTGGTGCTTTCTTCCCCCCCCCCTTTGAAACCTTAATAATTGTTGTTGCTTTCATCTCCCTTTCTTAAGGGTTTCTTTAACAGGATTCTTGAAAGGGAAATGGACCAGAACGGTGCACAATGCACTCTTTGCTTCCTTGGTTTTTTGAGAAAAACACTTCAAGCTTGAGTTCTCCTTTGCTTTTCTTCCCTGCGTGCCCAAGGTCTTGCTTTTTCTTTAATGCACAAGCTGTGCCCTGCAAATTGCAGAGTGTCCTCAAAGACAGACTCTTGTTTAAGTAGCTTGGTACATCCAGGATGTTTCTGCGAGGGGAAATCCCAAGCAGAGATCAGCGGACAGGAACAGATATAACACAGTTGGAAGAGTGGGCAGGAAACCCTAACCCATTTCAAACAAATGGTTGTCCAGTCTCTTCTTAAAAACTTCCAGTGTTGGAGCATTCACAGCTTCTGGAGGCAGGTGGTTCCACTGGTTAATTGTTCTGCCAGGAAATTCCTCCTTAGTTCTAGGTTGCTTCTCTCCATGGTTGGTTTCCATCCGTTGCTTCTTGTCCTGCCTTCGGGCGCTTTGGAGAATAGCTTGACTCCTTCTTCTTTGGGGCAGCCCCTCAGATATTGGAACACTGCTATCATGTCACACAACCTCAGACGGAAGAAAAAAAAAGCAGCAAAGAGTAGCAAAAGCTACAATGAGACAAACCATTGCAACCAGCCTGTCTTCCAATGAGGACCTGTAGACTGCAGGGGTCAGAAAATATATCTACACACTCCTCCTGGACATAAACTGTTTCAACCCCTTCTCTGGGGAAGGTGCTACAGGGCATTGCATGCCGAAACAACCAGACAGAAAGATGGTCCCCCTCCACCCCAAGCCATCACTCTGCTAAACACCTAATTTCCACAGTTCTGTCTTATGCCTAAGGATATTTACCCATGTAATAGGGCTGTCTCACTATTATCCTTCTCATCTTTCCTATTACCTCCTATTGGTATCTTATGATTTATCACTTTGTGTTTGTGTATACACTGAGAACTTGTGCAACGGTGACAAATTCCTTGTGTGGCCAAATAAACTATCCTATCCTATCCTATCCTATCCTATCCTATCCTATCCTATCCTATCCTATCCTATCCTATCCTATCCTATCCTATCCTATCCCCTTTATTCTCTACTCTACTCTACTCTACTCTACTCTACTCTACTCTACTCTACTCTACTCTACTCTACTCTATTCTATTCTATTCTATTCTATTCTATTCTATTCTATTCTATAGGATTATCTAGTGAAAGACTCTTGTCAGTCCTGTTCAGTTGGCAAGCAGCACTAGCTGCATTCCTCTAATTGGTACATAAATCCTGGAGAATATAACTACTCTAATTCTTGATGGAAACCGGTGGATTTCTCTAGGAGGATGCAATGGTGGGTACAAATTGAATGCAGTACATCTAGCTTCAGAGTTAAATTATTGCAGGCTTGGCTTCAGAGTGAAATTGTTTGCCCCAGTTTGGTTGCAGCTTTTCCATGGGTTGAGCTGCGGTGCTGGAGAAGGCGGCTGTGTAATTCCTTGGACAGCAAAGGTGACTAACAAGCAAATACAGGAGCTCGTAACACCAGATATGTCACTGGAGGGACAAATCACAAAACTGCATCTCACTTATTTTGGCCACGAAGGGGAATTCGCTGGAGAAAGTCCCAAAACTGCTTTTTTCAAAAGGCAACTGGACTGCCTTTGTTTTTCCTTGAAGACATTTCGCTTCTCGTCCAAGAAGCTTCTTCAATTGGGGTGGTTAAGCATCTGAAGGAATTGCTGTCCCCCCCCCTTTGAAACCTTTATAACAAGAAGTTTCTTGGATGAGAAGCGAAACGTCTTCAAGGAAAAACAAAAGAAGCCAGTTGCCTTCTGAAAAAGCATCTTTGCGACAACCATGAGCTGGATGACTGAGAATCTCCATAGCCACTGGAGAAAACAATTATGTTGGGAAGAGTTAGCAGTAAAAGGAAACCAGGCCGTCAAAGAAAAGGGTGGATGAAGGCCATCAAAGCTGACACCAGCCAGAGCATAAACCAAAAACCCCTCAAAAGAAATAGTACAAAATTGGAAAATGTGGAGAGACCCGGCCCATAGAATCACCAAAAATTGGACACAACTGAATGGATAACCCCATCATCATAACTTCAGAGTGAAATTGTTATGCCCCAGTTTGGTTGCAGCTTTTCTGTGGTGCGAGGCATTCTGGGATTTGTAGTTTGTCACCTCTGAGGAACACCAGGTTGGGAAGGCTAAATCAGACAATTATTATTTGAGAAAAGCCCTTGCAAAGTTAAAGTAGCTTGGGTTTCATGAGCTAACCGTGGCTGGCATTTAAAATTTAGAGAGCCAGTTTGGTGCAGTAGTGAGTGTGCTGGATTAGAATCTAGGAAGCTCTGAGTTCTAGTCCTTCCTTAAGCGTGGAAAGCAGCTGGATGATTTTTGGCCAGTTGTTTTCTTGTTGCTATAGGGAAAATAGGAGGGAGGTGCTTTGTGTAAAGCACCTTGAGTACAGGAGCCCCCGACTTAGAACTATTCCTGTACTGATAATTTGAAGTTACAACAGCACTGAAAAAAGTGACTTATGCCCATTTTTCACACAACAGTTGCAGCATCCCCACGGTCACATGATCGAAATTTGGACACATGAGAATTGGCTCCTGTTTAGGCCGTTACAGTGTCCCGGGGTCATGTGATCATCTTTAGTGACCTTCTGACAAAGGGGAAGCCAGATTCACTTAACAACTGTGTTACTACCTTAATAACTGCTGTGATTTACTTAACAACTGTGGCAAGAAAGGCCGTAAAATGGGGCGAAACCCCATTAACAATTTTGGGCTGAATTAGCGTTGTAAGCCAAGGACGACCTTAGTGCAAAATTACAGGTGGAATGTAATTCCAATAAATGTGAAATGAAGGAATATAAAAGTAAATAGGTTGTCCTCACCCCTTCATTTGGCAATTTTCATTGATGGATGAACTTGCATGAAATTTTGTTTACAACACAGATTAAAAAACAAAAACAAATGAGTGATGAACAGAGCACCCGTGAGAAAAGATGGAAATGAAGGCTTGCGTATGTAATAAGTTCATCTGTCTGATTGATTAGCGGAAGCACAGTCTGTAAAGTAGCCAATTTGAGGTAGTGATTAAAGGTATCAAGCTAAAAACCAGGAGCCTGTGAGTTCTAGTCCTGCCCTAGAACTGTCATCAGCTGGATAACTTTGGGTCAGTCAGTTCTAGGACAAAGACAAGGGCAAACCACTTCCTAAAATCTTCCCAAGAAAACTGCATGGATTGGTCCAGGTCAGGGATAGACAGCTATGGCCCCTTTATGACATGTGGACTTTCAACTCCCAGAATTCTTGACTCCACATAGCTGCCTCAGGAATTCTGGGAGTTGAAATCCACAGGTGATAAAGGAGCCATAGTTGGCCCAGGCAATCATTAGGAATCAAGATTGATTGATAGGCACACATAAACACTCTCTCACACAAGTGTGTCATATAATATATGTGGGTGTATGCCTAATACTGTATTTATTTTTGTCATATTTATGTAGTGTATATCAGAGGTGGTGACCCTTTGAGAGCTGTATGCAACAAAATTTCATTTTAATGTATGCCGATTATTCTACATTCAAGGTGACAATAAAGTTGTTATTCTATTCTAAGTGCACAAAATAGTTGCTGCCGGTTGCCATTGTTAAAGTCCTGTATGGCTTAGGACCTGGGTAGTGTTCCTCAAACTTGGCAACACGCTGGCTGGGGAACTCTGGGAGCTGCAGTCTTCACAAGTTAAATTATATTGGCAAGGGCAGGGGTAGGCAAACGTGGCTCTTTTATGACTCATGGACTTCAACTCCCAGAATTCCTGAGCCAGCATGGCTGCCTAACCCTGGGCTAGGGAATTCTGGGAGGTGAAGTCCACTCATCTTAAATTTACTTAAGACTGAGAAAGCCTAGAAAATTAGGCTTGGAAAACCATACATAGGAGGATGGCTGGTGAAAGGCTACAGAGTGCAGGTGTTATTTATGTGCCCAACTTCCTTGCTGTTGATTGTGGCTCACTATGTGGCCCGTCCCAGGTGGTGAGCCATTTTGGATGGCTTTGGAGATTATTTTGCTCTTCCCTTTAATTTTGCAATATCCAGCAGGAAGCATTGTTAGGGGGAAAAACAATGACATTTATCTGAATGGTGAATCATAACTTAATGAGAGGTGTTGTTGAAAGCTATCATTTCCTCTTATTTTGTTTTGATGATGCCCTATTTGCATATTATATGTGGCGGTGGGAACGTTCCTGTGCAATTATGCTACTGAAGTGGAGAGCCAATTGGCTTTGTCCTATTAAACCAGCCAAGCTCTTCCCTCCACAAACAACTTAACCTGCTTGTGAACCTTCAACCTTATTTTCAGGTGCTAGAATGGTGCCCCATTGTCCCCTCATTAAGGACAATGGCCTTGAGCACGTGCAGAGGGCTCTTCTCTCACGACACAGGAGCTGACATCTTCGATTGCCTGCTGATTTTCACTTCAGCCTTTGCAATCAACTGTTTTGCAGCAGAACTGCACCAGGCGAACCCTACCGTACATTTTTTATGCAGGGTGCTGAAGGAGGATTGAGATTCTAGCTGAGGTTCTTAGCTTTGTAGATGTGACTTTGGTGGGTTTTGTCAAGCTGCAAAACCCAAGAAAGAGAGGGTTACTTCTGAGTGGCCCCTCCCCTACAGACAGAAATCTTGGTCAACTAGAGCAATTACTTGCTTCATAAAAGATATAGTTTGAGAACTTCTAGGGAGGAATTACCTTGACCTGCTTCCTCACAAGCAGACTAAACTTAGCTGCCTCTTGGTCCTCTGGAATCCAACCCGTCCCTCCTGGGAATCCAGACCAGAAGTAGTTCTTGAGCTACGTTCATGTAGTGACCGTTAGAAGTGACAACAGCGCTGAAAAAAGTGACTTGTGACTTTTTTTTTCATTTTCACATTTATGGCTATTGCAGCGCCCCGTAGTGATGTGATTAAAATTCAGGTGCTTGGCAATGGACTCCTATTTATGACCACTGTGATATCCCGGGGTCCCCTTTTGCGACCTTCTGACAAGCATAGTCAATGGGGAAAGTCAGATTTGCTTAACAACCTTGTTACTAACGACTGCAGTGTTCACTTAACAACTGTGGCAAGGAAGGTCATCAAACAGGGTGAAACTCACTTAACAACTGTCTCTTTTAGAGACAGACATTCGGGGCTCAATTGGGGCTGTACGTAGAGAACTACCTATAGGTACATTCCATCATTGTAGACATCAGAGTATATTGCTATTTTTCTTCTTATGGGTTCCCTTGCACCTGTCCCAGGCAGATCTGCCCCATGAATCATGGTGGATTCTATCTAAAGCTCATTGAGTGCCAGATCGCCTGGCCAAGAACAACAGATGGTCTTAATCCAGGGAAATTTCCAAGGCCCATTAAAGTCGAAGGATGCCTGCCAGATCTTTATAAGCATGGCACATCCCAGAGACAGCTGTGAATGGTCTATATAGCTAGGGATGCTACTGCAGTCAAAGTATTAAAAAGATGTGTTTGGTCTTCTGCCTCATTTTCTCCAACTGAATTTGGATGTTCTTGATTCTACCATGCTTATTGGCCAGGGACCCCTCCCCCCAAGCCTGTTCTCTCTCTCTCTCTCTCTCTCTCCCCCCCCCACCCTCCATGAAAGGCTAGGAAGAGCTATAGAACAGCAGGCAGCCTGTGCATCTCTTCCAGTTGTGCCCCTGTAAAAACAGAGGCTTAATTTTGCTTAATCTTAGCCTCACCTGCAAAACAGTGTTTCTCAACCTCAGCAACTTGAAAAATGGATGGACTTTCAACTCCCAGAATTCCCCGGCCATGCATGCTGGCTAGGGAATTCTGGGAGTTGAAGTTCACAAGTTGCCAAGTTTGGAGACCCCTGCTGTAGGAGATCAGGCATCAGCAGAAGCCAGAAGTAGCTTTCAGGAGATGTTATTGCCAGTGAAAAGGAGGGACGTTATGGGGGTCTTTGGTGTATCTGATTTGCCTTCGGAGCTCAAAATGCACAATAAGTCCAAGAAGTGAGTTGCAAGAGGGAGTTGACTTTTGGTGCCAGAGTGTGCCTCGGCAGCAATTGTGATGCCAGTTGCCCAACCAACGTTTCCAATGATGGATGGAGTCGAGGCCCAGAACAGAACAGGACCCATTGTTCCCTTTGGAGTGAGAATGAGAGCTGTAAAAGTCCTGTTCTCCTCTTCTTCTCCTTCAAACATTGTTCTTTTTCATGCATTGATTGAGATTGTTTTGATGTGTGGTTTGCGGTGATCCGAGGTCTTAAGCCAAGATCACAAGTTGCAGAGAGCAGGAAGAAGATCAGTAGATCTTACTATTTTCTTCAGCCCTGTCCCCAGCCAGCAACTGGTCCGCACAAACAAGCAAAGCCCCATCTGTGAGATGCAGGCAGTACACAAAACCAGGCACCCTCCGGTCCATGGAAAAACCTTTCTCCATGGAACCGGTCCCTGGTACCCGAAAGGTTGGGGACTTCTGCTTGAGTTCATCTATTGCCCAGCATTAAGCCAGTAGATATATAGGGAGGATTAAAAAAAACCCCCTTCATTCTGGGAAAACTAATCAAGAATGGAAACTAATCAAGGAGAGAAGCAACCTAGAGCTAAGGAGAAATTTCCTGACAGTGAGAACAATTAATCAGTGGAACGGCTTGCCTTCAAAAGATGTGGGTGCTCCATCACTGGAGGCTTTTAAGAAGAGATTGAACAATCATTTTTCTGGACTGGAATAGGGTTTCCTGCTTGAGTAGGGGGTTGGACTAGAAGACCTCCAAGGTCCCTTCCAATTCTGTCATTTGGTTGTATTCTGACTCTGGGGTGAGCCTTGCAAACAACCTTCTCTCCATCTTACATTGAAGCAGGAGGCGGTATATGTGGTGACAGGCTGAATGCTGAAGACTTTGAAGGGTAGAACTGGGTTTGCATCTTGCCTCCGTTTCTGCTTTTTTTTTTTTTAATTTAGCGTGAAAATCTCTGTTGCTGTTCCTACTTGATATGACCCAAGAGAGAAAGAAAACAAATACTAAATGGCAGATGCCCTTGCCTTGAAGGAACTGTTTACCCATCAGCCTATATTCCCCCGCATAAATCCCAACGGAATTCATTGTCTTGCGTGACGTTTTAACCGTTGCTTTGCTAAATTACCGGGGTTGTTTTCGTATCTGTTGAAAAACCGCCAGAATTCCTTTGGGATTACAGCAGTGTACACAACAAATGAATAATTGCTTTATTCTATTTTATTTTATTTTATTTTATTTTATTTTTTAAAGTGTGTTACAGCCTTTATATGCCCTTCCCTCAACTCAGATCAGGTAACTCTGCCTAGACCAGACCATATAACTCTGTCCATTTCTGTGGGACTCTGCAAAACCATCTCACTTCTGCCCGTTGTTTTTCTTCAGGCTTTGCTTTCATTGAGCACCTCTAATTACAGGTCATCCTTGACTTATAACCGTTTGGACATTTGTCCTGTATTTGTGACAGTTGCAGCGTCCCGGGATCACGTGATTTCCCCTTTTGTGACCTTCTGACAGGCGACGTCAACGAGGAAGGCAGGTTTCAGTTAACAACCGACTTACTAACTTCCTAGAAGATTCCATGCTGGCTGTAGAATTCTGGGAGTTGAAGTCCGCACATCTTCAGGTTGCTAAGGTTGAAAAGCACCGCTCTAGGCTGTGAAATGGCAGGCCTTCTTGCTCAGAATATTTTTATTCACTCTTATTCACATTTTGCTTGGTTTCCTTCGTCTGACCTTTGGTCTGACCTTTATTAGTTTATTAAGTAACTCAAAGTGGCAAACATACCTAGTACTCCTTTCTCCTCCTATTTGTCCCACAAAAACTCTCTGAGAGGGGTTGGGTTGAGAGAGACGGACTAGCCTAAAATCACCTAGCCAGCTTTCATCCCTAAGGTGAGACTAGAACTCACCATCTCCTGCTGACTGGCCCAAAGTCACCCAGTTGGCTTTCATGCCTAAGGTGAGACTAGAACTCACCATCTCCTGGTGATTGGCCCAAAGTCACCCAGTTGGCTTTCATGCCTAAGGTGAGACTAGAACTCACCATCTCCTGGTGATTGGCCCAAAGTCACCCAATTAGCTTTTTTTTCTAAGATGGGACTAGAACTTCCAGTCTCCTGGTGATTGTCACTAATTGGCTTTCATGCCAAAGGTGGGACTGGTTTTTAGTCTGGTGCCTTAACCACTAGATTAAATTGGCTTCCCAAGAATAAAAATAAACATCTCCTAGAATGGCTTACGGTTTAATAAAAAATCACAGCGCTCCTTTCCTCAGAATAACACTCTAAAAATTCACAACCTAAAAGGAAACTCAGACGAGGAGAACAAAGGGGGAAAAAAAAACTGCTTTTGTGAAAAATAAAAAATTGCCGTCTGCCAAAATCATGTTAAACTTATTCAGGATGAATAAACAAACTTTTAAAAAAAGCATTCGCATTGATTGGGTTGCTGTTTTTTTCCTCAGCTTTTGGCGAGGAAAAGAGCAGACATTATTTGAACTGAATTTCTGTGAAAAGAAATTTCTGTGTTGGTTGTCATCTTGCTCACTCTTAGATATAAATGAAGAAGAAATAACAAAGATATCTATTTGTGCAACTGATGGATCATTCATGTGGCACTGATGGCCTTCGGTGTCTCCTGCTTCAAAATGAACAGAAGACCTTCCCATTAATTTGGTTGTCGAGTATTCTGTGAAAGGCAGGCTTAGCCTCCATTGAGAAATACCGTTTTTTTAAAGTACAGGTCGTCCTCAACTTACAACGGTTCATTCAGTGACACTTCAAAGTTACAACGGCACGGGACAAAGTGACTTTTGACCGTTTTTCACACTTGCGACCGTTGCCGCATCCTCATGGTCACGTGACCAAAATTCGGGTGACTGACGCATGATGGTTGCCGTGTCCTGGAGTCATGCGATTCCCCTTTGCGACCTTCTGACAAGCAAAATCAGTGGGGAAGCCTGATTCACTTAACAACCGTGCGAACTAATGTAACAACTGCAGTGATTGACTCAAGAACTGTGGTCAGAAAGCTTGTGAAACGGAGCGAAACTCACTTTGGTCTGGGGTAGCTGCAGAAATCTGGGGCTCAGTTGGGGTGGTAAGTCAAGGACTCTCTGTATTCTCATCTTTATGCGTGGAAACAAAAAAAAAAAGAAGGAAGGAAGGATGTGAACCTCGTGGAAAAAGAGCTATGAAATCTCCATGCTTTTTCCACCTTCCGCCCTTCTCTCCTACCAAATCCGTTCCTGCTGTTTTTAATTTCTGGCTCCGCTTCTCCGATTTATTCTCCCGTCATGCTATTAAGTGGACAAAAGCCCGGTGTTATTTCCCCCATGCCTAGGCTGGGTTATCTTGTGGCTTGACATTTGGTTGGCCAAGGATGGTGACCCAGGGGGATGAAACAATATTCCTTTTTTTCTTTCTTTCTTTCTTTTTTTTTAAATACAAGGACGTTTCCGCCTGGTTGCTTGAAGGCCATTCTTTCTCTCTTCAGGAGGTCCGGCAAGTAGCTGCATTCAACGCAGCCGCAGGCTAACGTTCTCCGCTGGTGTAGCTCAGCCAGAACCGTCGTGAATGAATTGTTGCCCTGCTGTTGCGGAATGGAGCGTGTGTTGATCAAGAGCGCTTAAAATCAGCCCAGAGAAAATTTGACAGATTTATTAGTTCAGGTAATGGAGCTCTATTTGCCGGATGCGTCCGCCTTGCAGTGAGCTTCATGCAGCAAGATCTTGCCGCTCCAGAGGTTTCTCGGAGGGGGTCTGGACAGTCCAGCAAGGAAAACTACCCACCCTCCTCTCCTCTGCTCCCGCGTGGGCTTATTCCCAAGGCAGAGACAATGTAGACATATCACTTGGACAGAGCTACTCCTTTCCCCTGCCTGCCCCATCTCTTCAGCCCTCTTTTTGCTGAGCATCTGTCTCCGAGAGGCGCAATCTTTTGGACGTTTTTCTCCTTTGCAGTTCCCTTAAAAATGGACGTGCGCTCCTTACCCAAGCTGGCCTGAGCTGTTGGGGATGGATCAGAGGGGAGTGTTGCTCACGTGTAACGATTGTGCTGTCTCTTTGGCTCTCTTCTGGGTCTGCCATGTGGGCAAAGTTGCTGGAAAAAGAAGGGAGACTCTGCAGAGGAGATCTCAGGTCAAACCGCTTAGCGCTGGTTCAGGAAGGTTGGTTTGTTCCAGGCTGGGCAACCAGGCCCCGGGCATCGTTGTCTGAAAGTGGTGCCCAGTTTTCTCGGAGCCGGGTCTTGGTGGTCTTTGGCCTGGATTTGTTCCCGTCACTTCTAGGGCTCTGGAAGATCCTTTGTGGTGGCCGGGTTAATTCCTCCATCTCTGGCATGGTGCCCTGATGGATGGGTAGGCATTTTCGTGTCTTAACTTTAGCAAGAAGCATATGGTGGGCATGTCTCCCCAGGCATTCCAGGCAGGCTGTGAATGTTGGATGCTGGAAGGAGGTGATGGAGACCAGGACTGGGAGAGGAAGAGGAAATAACAACAACAACAAACAACAACAACAATAATGTTGGAAGGGACCTTGGAGGTCATCTAGTCCAACCCCCTGCTCAGCCAGGAAACCCTATACTATTTCAGGCAAATGGCTGTCCAATCTCTTCTTTAAAATTTCCAGTGTTGGAGCATTCACCGCTTGTGGAGGCAGGTTGTTCCACTGGTTAATTGTTCTAACTGTCAGGAAGTTTCTCCTTAGTTCTAGATTGCTTCTCTCTTTGGTTAGTTTCCATCCATTGCTTCTTCTCCTGCCTTCAGGGGCTTTGGAGAATAGCTTGACTCCCTCTTCTTTGGGGCAGCCCCTGAGATACTGGAAGACTGCCATCGTGTCCCCCCTTGTCCTTCTCTTCATTAGACTAGACATGCCCAATTCCAGCAACCGTTCCTTATATGTTTTAGCCTCCAGTCCCCTGATCATCTTTGTTGCTCTTCTCTGCCCTCTTTCTAGAGTCTCACCATCTTGGATGTATTACACTAGAGTAGAACCTCTGCATTGCTTATCTCCACAGAGATACCTTTCCCCTGTTCCCTCCCCTCTTCTACCCAGCCATTACCCTTTCAATTCTCCCTTCTGCTTTCATTTCTTTATTAAAGAGACAATGGAGCTTTTTTCTCAGGTGAGATATGAGATGCTCAACAGGGCTTTTACCTTTTGACAAATCTCTTTTAGTTTTCTTTTTGGACAGGTGGATTTATGTCCAAGTACATGTAGCCCTCGACTTACATCTATTCGTTTGGCGGCTGTTCAAAGTTATGATGGTGCTTAGGATCAGTCCTCGCATTTACAACCATCAGTGTGTTCCCCATGGTCATGTGATTAAAATTTGGGCACTTGACAACTGGTAGATGTTCATTATGGTTGCAGCATTGCAGGGTCATTTCTGAGCTTCCCAGCAAGCAAAGTCCCAGGGGGAACTGGATTCGCTAACTGAGTTTATGATTCCTTTAACAACTGCAGTGATTCGCTTAACAAACCTGGCCAAAGAAACCCTAATAGAATTGGACAAAACTCACATAACAACTGCCTCGCTTAGCGATGGGAGTTCCGGCTATGATCATAAGCAGGAAGTAGAAATTAAGGCCTGTGAAGCAATAGGAACATTGGAAGATGGTCAAAAGCAATTAGAATAGAATAGAGCTGGAAGGGACCTTGGAGGTCTTCTAGTCCAGCCCCCCTGCTCAAGCAGGAGAACCTATGCCATCTCAGACAAGTGACTGTCTAGCTAGCCTCTTCTTAAAAAACGTGGAGCGCCCACGATTTCTGGAGGCAAGCTGTTCCACTGGTTAATTGTCCTCATTGTTTTTTTTTGTTTTTTTATTATTTTTATTTTTCATTAGCCCCAGAAACTAGGTCCAGAAACAACAGGTGTGAGTTTGCAGTGACCTGAATTTCCTTCAGATCTCAGGAAAAAACTTCCTGGCAGTGAGATCTGTTCAAAGCGGAATAGTCTAGCTTTTTTGCTATCTCTGCCAGCCTCTCCTCACAGAAGGTTTAATTGGTTTTCCTACACGTTGCAAAGGATTGGTTTAGATAATCTTGGGATCCCTTCCAACTCTATAATTCTGTGAAAAATCAAAGGAACTGGGTATGCTTAGACTTGAGAACAGAAGACCCGGGGGGGAATATGGTAATGAAACCTAAAAAAGATGTCAGATTAAAGAAAAAGGTAAGACCTGTTCTATATCATTTCAAAGTGGAGGCTATAACATTCAGACAGTCCTTGATTTATGATCACAACTGGGACCAGAATCTCTATTGTTAAGCAAGGTGGGTTGTTTCATGAGTGTAATCTTTTTTGCTGTGGCTGTTAAGTGAGTCACAAAGCATCATTAAGTGAATCCAATTTCCTCACTGACTTTGCTTGGTGGAAGCTGGCTGGGAAGGTTGCAAACGACAATCACGTGACCCTGGAACCTGTGGTATATACAGTACATACTGGTTGCTAGGTGCCTGAATTTTAATGGGGATGCTGCAATGGTCGTAAGTGTGAGGACTGGTCGTAAGTCACTTTTCTCAATGCTGTTGTAAGTTGAAACGGTCTCAAAACAAATAGTTGTAAGTTGAGGACAACCTGTAATGTTAAATTCCTAGCAGTTTGCTACTGGTTCTCCCAAGAATTGGTGGTCTTCTCTGTGCTGATGGACCAAAGCCCAGCGTGTCACCCCCTATAAACAGTTCAAGTACGCTCGGCAGGGTGTGAATAGTTGAACCTGGGTTGGATAATAGTGAGGGGTTTTTCTCCAAGGGATGCCACTGAATTTCCCTCTTGACCACATCAGGTAAAGCCTGAACTGTCCCTAATTGTTTGGGAATTTACTCCTCTCCTGTTGGAGCCAGAAAAAATACATGTCAAAAGTAATCTTGAATTTGATAGATCTAAGCCCAGAGCTTCAATTTGGAGCTTCCAGACTCTTTGCATTCTGGGAAACGTGGCAGAAAAAGCTGTGTGGGCTCCACACTTCCAAGGGTTTTGTTTTGGAGAACTGAGCATCTTGTTCTCCAAAGTGGTTTTTTGGAAAGGCAACTGGACTGAATTTTTTGAGGAAGAAGAAAAAGACATTTCGCTTCCCTCCCAAAAAACTTCATCAGTTGTACTGGATGGTGTGTGTGTGTGTGTGGGGGGAGATGGAAGGATGAGTAGTGACAGTTTAGACTGGATGATGAGGATGGAAGAAGTAGTTCTGACAGGAAGGGGAGGGGGTGGGAAATGGAAGGATTGTATTTCTTCGCAGTCATCTGGTTTTAACAATCTTTGAGAGCCATTGAGGCAACTTGGGGTTGTATCTGTGCCCTCACGACCGCATTGTGTAGTGGAGATTTGGTGGCGTCAACTTTGTAGACATTAAGCATCTTGTTGGAGGTGCAGGATGAAACACCCAGGAAGGGAAAAAGAGAGCGTGGTGCAACTTCCCTCAGGGGTATCATTTGTACAGATAGTCCTCAACTTATGACCACAATTCAGCCTGAAATTTCAGCTGCTAAGTGAGACATTCATTGAGTTTTGCCCTATTTGACCACCTTTCTGGCCGCAACTGTTAAGTGAAAATGGCTTCTCCGTTGGCTTTGTTTATGGGACGTTCGCAAAAGGGGACACAGCAACGATCATAAATAGGAGTCAGTTGCTAAGCATTTGAATTTGGATCATGTGAAATGGTTGTCGGTGTGGAAAAACAAGTCATGAGAAACGGTTTTAGTGCCGTTGTAACTCTGAACCGTCGCTTAAGTGAACTGTCACAAGTTAAGGACTGCCTGTGCTTTTCCAGCAAGGAGGGCGTTGCTCATGTGCTGCCTATCTCGGAGTGGCCTGGTGGGAGAGCAGTATGGGTACCACGTGGCATCCTGGAATTTACACCCTGACGATCTGGGCCATGGTGGAGGAGAGAGACAGCCTTTTTTGCGGAGACATTTCCTGTCTATGTATGCTGTTTGCCTGTGTGTGCTCTTTTGTCCTTGCACCTGTGAGATGTTTGTGAGGCTTTTTGTTCTCATCTCTGCTCTCCCCGCCCCCCACACCCCGTATTTCTCTTGAGACCTCCCTAAACACGAAAAAAACACATCCACAAAGTCGAGGTTGTAAGGCCAGGATCAGAATTGGGCGCCCTTCAAAGTGTCTTGGACCAGCATCGATTGTTGTCTCCTGGTGTACCCAGATGGTGACGGGTATGGATGCCTTAGAGTAACTTTTAATTCTGTGGTTGACCGATGTGAGGATGTGATACGGGGTGAAACGGGGGAGGAATAATCGACACCGTGTAATCATTTTAAAGTGAGGAACTTTGCCACTCAGATGCATAATTTATGCAACCTGGGAAAGAAAAAAAGAGTCCTTCTGAATGTCATGAGGGGATTATCTTCAGGCAGAATTCTGTGCCTGGTTTTGAGATGCTGGATAAACACTTTTGATGGGGCCAACTTCATACTAAACGCTCAAAGATCACATCCCTTGCCTTGGAATGGGCCTGCTCATCCTCTCTCTCCAATTTGATTGCTGCTTAGAAAAACGCTTGCCACTTGCAGGTAGTCCTCGACTTATGACAGTTCATTTAGTGACCATTTGAAGTTACAAGGGCACTGGAAAAAAATTGACTTAGCGACTGTTTTTCACACTTACGACCATTGCAGCATCCCCAGGGTCACATGATCAAAATTCAGACGCTTGGCAACTGATTCGTATTTATGACGGTCGCGTTGTCCCTGGAGTCATGTGATCCCCTTTTGCAACCTCCTGACAAGCAAAGTCCCTGGGGAAGCCAGATTCACTTAACAACCGGGTTACTGTCTTAACAATTGCAGCGATTCACTTAAGTGTGGCAAGGAAGGTTGTAAAATAGGGCAAAATTCACTTAACAAATGTCTCACACTTAGCAGCAAAAAATTTGGAGCTCAATTGTGGTCATACGTCAAGGAGTACCTACAGTCCATCACTCCAAGTCCTCCTCTATCAGAGCACTATCTCTCACATCCTCTCTGATAGACCTTTGTGTCCCCATATTTAGGATAGGATAGGATAGGATAGGATAGAATAAGGAATAAAGAATAAGGAATAAGAAATAAGAATAGAGTAGAATAGAGAATAGAGAATAAGAATAAGAATAGAATAGAGAATAAGAATAGAATAGAATAGAATAGAATAGAATAGAATAGAATAGAATAGAATAGAATAGAATATTTTTTTTAAAATTATTTTAATTCCATTTATATCCCGCCCTTCTCCGAAGACTCAGGGCGGCTTTACAAACTTAGCAGTAGCCTTCATTCTATGTATATGCCTGCTTATTAGGGCTTTCACACACACCCAAGCGGCATTATTACAAAGTCAGCTTAATTGCCCCCAACAATCTGGGTCCTCATTTTACCTACCTCGGAAGGATGGAAGGCTGAGTCAACCTTGAGCCTGGTGGGACTCGAACCTGCACTAATTGCAGGCAGCTGGTGTTACTGAAGGAGGCATTAGCCCACTGCTCCACCAAGGAGAATAGAATAGAATAGAATAGAATAGAATAGAATAGAATAGAATAGAATAGAATAGAATAGAATAGAATAGAATAGAATAGAATAGAATAGAATAGAATAGAATAGAATAGAATAGAATAGAATAGAATAGAATAGAATAGAATAGAATAGTGGACTGGACTGGACTGGAGTAGAGTAGAGTAGAGTAGAATGCAGAATGGAATGGAATGGAATAGATAACCTGTTATTCTATTCTATTAGTTTTTAATTAACACAAACCTTCCCCAATTTTAAAATGCACGGAGTGGAAAGTGATGCCATTAAGACTGTAAATAAGTCACAGATATAAAGCTCAGTTTATTTCGAGTTTGGGTTGTGCAAGGTTGTATACAGTGGCTCTTGGCGTTTATCGTGGATAATACCGATGAACCTTGGAATCGCGTTAAGCCTTATTAGCGTGGAGGTTTCTACTATTTAGCATTCATTTAACATGGCTGAAGCATGTTGTGGGAAGAACACAGTTCTAACACTGACTTGGGGCCTTTTGCCTCTGTGCTGTTTATAAAAGTGTTTAATATTTTGTGTGGTGTCCTACCGGCAGGGAAAGGGGATTGTTAAGAGATGTAAATACCTGTATGGCACCAATGGGGACTGGGTTCAGTGAAGTGCTGTGTATTTTCCAAAAATTGCGTGCAGTCACCGAATTGTCTATATTGAGGCCATGCAACCTGCTGTTTTTTTTATGCGTTGTAATCCACACACCTTGGATGAAGCTGTTCCTATAAGGGATTCTCCAACAACACCTCTCATGCCCTTCTCTTTTCACATTTTACTTTGCTGGTTTTTGTGTTACTCCGATGTCCTCTTGTTTACGCCTCTGTGGAATAAAGCTGACTTCTGAGGATGGGAAGAACTATTAGTCAAGCTTCAAAGGAGTAGAAGGAGATCACCCAGCCTTTCCTACGGCTCTTAGCTGCTAGGCAAGGCTTTCCACCTGCTGGCCACTGACCATTATCGTTCAGATTATAGTCTGCATAAAGCAGTTAGGCAGATGAATAGTTCTAGACGGCTGACATAAACAAGCCAACATTATAATAAAGGGTCCTTGGTGCTCTCTGAGCTTGCTTGTTTTCTTGCAGACTTTTCATTACCCAAACTAGGTAATGTCATCGGTGCTAGTCACCAGCACTAGCATCCAGGACCCCTCATTACAACCCTGAGCTGCAAATATTCTCCTCTATTGGGACAAAATTATAATAAACACACATGCAAACACACGAACACACCCGAGTGGCAAGGCTAGGTCAACCATATTTGTGCGAAAATACTGTATAGCCACTGACTAGCCCAAGGGTAGGCAACCTTGGCTCTTTTATGACTCCCAGAATTCCTGAGCCAGCATAAAAGAGCCAAGGTTGCCTACCCCTGGACTACTGATAGCAAAGAACGTTTACTCTCCCCAGTCATCTAATGGCCAGGGAGAATTTTGCAACCCAGATATTATTATTATTAATTTTATTATTAATTTTATTTGTATACCGCCCTTCTCCCGAAGGACTCAGGGCGGTGAACAGGGCAATACATGTTAAAAAGACAGAATACAAAAATTAAAAAAAGATTAAACAAGTGCCCAGAACTCTTAGATAGATTAAAACGCATTTAAAAGTAATAAAAACCCAACCCCCTCCCATCAGGCCAGGCCAGCTTGTTCAAAAAGATACGTCTTTAGATCGCACCGGAAGGAGCGAAGGTCGGGCGCCATCTGGAGCTCAACCGGAAGACAGTTCCATAGATCCGGCGCGCCCACAGAGAATGCCCTCCCCCTGGGGGCCACCAGTCGGCATTCTTTGACCGGTGGCACCCTGAGGAGGCCCTCTCTGTGGGAGCGTATTGGGCGGAGGGAAGTTGATGCCGGCCGCAGGTGCTCCCCAAGGTATTCCGGACCCATGCCATGGGTATGGCAGCCGAAGTTGGGGAGCACGGTTTTCTGTCTCATCTTCCGATCCCCTCTGAGGTTTGCTTGGAGAACACCCTTGAAGTTGCAATAAGTGACTTCTTTAGGGATGTAGCTTGCTCATCTTTATTTTAAGTTAGTTCTCACTGGCCCGCAATTTCCAAAGCTACTTTGATGTCCATCAACTATAGCCTTTGCAAGAGGGTGTTTTTTTGCTAGGGACAGGTCCACCCAGTAAGGCCTTCTTCCTTGATGTTGGCCAGATGTTCTTTCCTCAGGAATTAGGGCTGGTAAACCTTTCTCTCTTCTTCTTCACTCTAGCTAGAACCCAGGAAGTCCAAGCCGAGAATGTGACAGTAGCAGAAGGCGGGCAGGCTGAGATCAATTGCAAGCTACACCAATATGATGGCTCCATCGTGGTGATCCAGAATCCATCTCGGCAGACGCTCTTCTTCAACGGCACACGAGGTAACCTTGTTTCTAGTCTTCAAGGTGTCGAATTGTGGGCTGGAGATGGGATGACTGAGCCAGCACCTGGAAAGTGGGTCATCTACTTTCTTGTTGTCCCTTCGTGTTGATCTACATTGTTGTCCAGGGCTGGAAACCAGGAGTGTTCAGAACTGTGACTGTGGCTGGTTGTGACCTGGGGGAAGATGATCCTTGTTTATTTGATTGGTCCACAACCGAGGCATTTCCCTTCCGCTCCTTACAGCCTTGAAGGACGAACGTTTCCAATTGGCGGAGTTCACCCAAAAACAGGTCCGCATTGTGCTGTCCAATGCCCGTCTGGAAGATGAAGGTGGATACTATTGTCAGCTGTATACAGAAGACACTCACCATCAGATTGCCATCCTCACAGTCCTGGGTATGTGTCACCCTGCTTTGGATGTGGGAAAGAGCAGGAGGCAGCCTATATTTGTCCAAGGACTTTGTTAAAGTATGAAAGAATGAAAAAGTGGCTTGGCAAGATAGGATAATGTTTATTACGATCCAGACAGAGGAGGGAAGTGATAAGATCAGAAGAGGATGCTGTACCCCACTGTTTAGCTCAGGGGTGTTCAACAAGGGCAACTTTAAAGACCTATAGACTTCAACTCCCAGAATTCCCCAGCCAGCCATGCTGGCTGGGGAATTCTGGGAGTTGAAGTCCACAAGTCTTAAAGTGGCCGAGTTTGAGGACCCCTGCTCTAAATGTCTGTAGAGATTCTCAGTCATCCAGGTCATGGTTGTCCCCTTTTTCAGGAGGCAACTTCCTTGTTTTTCTTTGAAGATGTTTCCCTTCTTCATCCAAGAAGCTTCTTCAGCTCTGACTGGATGGTGGGCAAGGGAAGGATTTATATTCCTTGCAGACAGCTGGTCCCTTGCATTCTTTTAAGAGAGACATTGAGGCCACTTGGAGGTTTATGTGTGTCCTCAAGGTCCCCGGAGTGGTGCAAATGGAACTGCCGAAAGTGTTGTAGACTGGAGATAGATGATGTCGCATCCCTCCCCCTCTGCTGAGAGAGGACTGTTCAGTGTTGACATAAGTGGCCTCTTTGACCCCTCTTTCAAACCAGCAGACACACATACACCTCCAAGCGGCCCCAACGACTCTCCAAAAGAATGCAAATGACCAGCGGTCTGCAAGGAACACAAATCCTTCCCTTGCCCACCATCCAGTCAGAGCAGAAGAAGATTCTTGGATGAGAAACGAAGCATCTTCAAAGAAAAACAAGACAGTCCAGTTGCTTCCTGAAAAAGCACCTTTGGGTCAACCCTCTGAAATTCACTCCTCTAAATCAGACTGCAGCCGACCCAAAGGGAAAAAAAAATCAGGTATGTCTTGAAAGCTGCTGGTGCAAAGGACATTCAAGCACACGATTGTCTAGACAGGCTTCAGTGGATGTCCAGAATTTCAGAGCCGTCTGCTTTATCCCCCTCAGGAATGCTCAGAGACTGAACCTAAGATCTTTAGCCTGCCGAACATGTGCTTTGACGCTGAGCTGTAGCTTTTCTGAAAGTCACAGTTTCAGGAATCTACCTAACTTGCCAGACTAAAGACTATTAGAAAACGTGATCATTTCTCAAGGTCAGCCTTTGGCGGAAGGGGAACAGATAATCTTCAAAGAGAGAGAGAGAGAGAGAGATTAGGATTCTTCCTTAGCAGGACATCAGTGGAAGCGTTGATGCAAATTAAACAAACTGGCTCAGTGGGTTAGGATGCTGAGCTTGTCGATCAGATGGTCGGCAGTTTGGTGGGTCGAATCCCGAGTGCCGCATAGCAGAGTGAGAGCCTGTTATTTGTCCCAGCTTCTGCCAACCTAGCAGTTCGAAAGCACGTAAAAATGCAAGTAGAAAAATAGGGACCACTCCGGTGGGAAGGTAACAGCGTTCCGTGCGCCTTTGGCGTCTAGTCATGCCGGCCACATGACCATGGAAACATCCTCGGACAAGCGCTGGCTCTTCGGCTTTGAAACGGAGATGAGCACCGGCCCCTAGAGTTGGAAACGACTAGCACGCATGTGCGGGAGAACCTTTACCTATACTTTTTACTATACATCCTGTTTTTTTAAAAAAAAAATGAATCTGATTTTGCAAGTATGAATGTTGGAAGGAACAAATAGAGGTCAAGGGATTTAGTAAACCCTTGTTATCTTCAGAAATACATGCCTACCTCTAGGTTCTGTCTTTGCTTTTCTTCTTAGCTCCATGGCAGGAGGCTAAGTCCTTGTTTTCCTTTGTAAAATGACCTTCTCGGAATCGAGAAGCTTGGGTGAAGTCATCTCCGCCCACAATCTCTAGCAGTTGAAGTATCAATTAAGGAAGTTGCTGCACTGGAGGCAGTTTAGGTGCAATAGGTGAAGGATTCAACCAGGGGGATGTGAGATGAAGGAGGCAAGGACCGATAATTTGCCTGCGTTTTCTTCTTCCAGTTCCCCCAGACAGTCCTTTGGTGGAGGTGAAGGAACAGGCGGTAGAAGGAGGAGAAGTTGAACTCACTTGCAGCATTCCGAGGTCACGCCCTGCGGCCACCCTGCGCTGGTACCGGGACCGGAAAGAGATAAAAGGTACCATTCCAAATGGGCCCCTGTAGAAACCACATAACCAATAAAACAAATAAACTTCCTGGGAAACAGGATCCGGGCACTTCTTCGTCGGCTGGCGTTTGGCCCAAAGTCAACTTGGAATTCCAAGTGAAGGAATATCTTATTTTTTCACTTGACGTCTTCCAGGTGCTTTGGGTGATGAGGGAGGATACTTCCCACCGTACATGTCTATGGATATTCTCAGTCATCCAGGTCATACTTGTCTCAAAAGTGCTTTTTTTTTTAAAGGTAACTGAACAATTTTTTGAGAAAGAAGAAGAAGAAATTTCACTCCTCATCTAAGAAGCTTCATCCTGGATGGAACTCCTTGAATGAAAAGTGAAACTACTACTACTACTACTGCTTCTTCTTCTTCTTCTTCCTCCTCCTCCTCCTCCTCCTCCTTTTTCTCCTCCTTCCTCCTCTCCTCCTCCTCCTTTTTCCTCGCCTCCTCCTCCTTCCTCCTCTCCTCCTCCTCCTTCCTCCTCTCCTCCTCCTCCTCCTCCTCCTCCTCCTTTTTCGCCTCCTCCTCCTCCTTCTTTTTCCTCCTCCTCCTCCTCCTCCTCCTCCTCTTCCTCCTCCTCCTCCTCCTCCTTTTTCGCCTCCTCCTCCTCCTCCTCCTCCTCCTCCTCCTCCTCCTTCTTCTTCTTTTTCCTCTCCTCCTCCTCCTCCTCCTTCTTTTTCCTCCTCCTCCTCCTCCTCCTCTTCCTCCTCCTCCTCCTCCTCCTTTTTTGCCTCCTCCTCCTCCTCCTCCTCCTCCTCCTCCTCCTCCTCCTTTTTCTTCTTTTTCCTCTCCTCCTCCTCCTTCTTTTTCCTCCTCCTCCTCCTCCTCCTCCTCCTCCTCTTCCTCCTCCTCCTCCTTTTTCGCCTCCTCCTCCTCCTCCTCCTTCTTCTTCTTTTTCCTCTCCTCCTCCTCCTCCTCCTTCTTTTTCCTCCTCCTCCTCCTCCTCCTCCTCTTCCTCCTCCTCCTCCTCCTCCTTTTTCGCCTCCTCCTCCTCCTTCTTTTTCCTCCTCCTCCTCCTCCTCCTCCTCCTCCTCTTCCTCCTCCTCCTCCTCCTCCTTTTTCGCCTCCTCCTCCTCCTCCTCCTCCTTTTTCTTCTTTTTCCTCTCCTCCTCCTCCTCCTCCTCCTCCTCCTCTTCCTCCTCCTCCTCCTCCTCCTTTTTCGCCTCCTCCTTTTTCCTCCTCCTCCTCCTCCTCCTTCCTCCTCTCCTCCTCCTCCTTCCTCCTCTCCTCCTCCTCCTCCTCCTCCTCCTCCTCCTTTTTTGCCTCCTCCTCCTCCTCCTCCTTCTTTTTCCTCCTCCTCCTCCTCCTCCTCCTCCTCCTCCTCCTCCTCTTCCTCCTCCTCCTCCTCCTCTTCCTCCTCCTCCTCCTCCTCTTCCTCCTCCTCCTCCTCCTCCTCCTCCTCCTCCTCCTCTTCCTCCTCCTCCTCCTCCTCCTTTTTCGCCTCCTCCTCCTCCTCCTCCTCCTCCTCCTCCTCCTTCTTTTTCCTCGCCTCCTCCTCCTCCTTCCTCCTCTCCTCCTCCTCCTCCTCCTCCTCCCCTTTCCCTCCCTCCTTCCTTCCTCCTCTTTTCCCATCTTACAGTTTGGGATGGATTCAGCAGCTGTTTCTCCAATAAATAAACAGGTCCTTAGCCCTTGGGCTTTGAGTTTGTGCAGGGACCATCTTTTTAGTTAGGCTAGCGGGTTGATGCCACTTGTCCATTCTCTATTTTAACTTTTGTAATGTTTTAAATTGTTTTTATTTTGAGTCCACCCAGAGTCAGTTGTTGAGATTATCCGTATAATACGTATCTGGGAGGTGAAGCCCACAGATCTTAAAAGATGCCAAGGTTGAACACCCCTGATCTAAAGGGGAGTTGTACGTGCTTGCTGGGGGTTACTTGACGGGGCTGGTATGCTGTTTGTGTGTATTTCAGGAACAAGCAGCAAGCAGGAAAATGGGAAAGTATTCAGCATCACCAGCATGGTGCGTTTTTGGGTGGATCGCAAGGACCACAGCAGCATTGTGACGTGCGAAGCCATCCACCCAGCACTGCGTGGTCAGCGGAAGCAGACGCAGTACGTGCTAGATGTACAATGTAAGTGACCACTGGACAATGTAAGTGACCACTGGAGCTCCCTAGGAAGGGAGGGGGGTAGGAGAGGTAGAAAGATTTTGCAAGCCAGGTTCAGGTTAGCGAGATCAAGAAATGGAGCCCCGTTGCATTTTGCATCCTGCTTGCCCCATTTTCTGTCTTTTTTTGAATGAAGGAGGCAACAGTTATTGGCTCCTTGGCTTAATGGTCAGAGGAAGAAACGAAGCAAGGACCTGACCTAACAGATAAGCTGTTAAAAAGTCTGAAGTGCTTTCAGACTTGCAAAATTCTATTAAAGTAGAATTAGTTACTCTAGTCATGTTTCCTGTTTGGTTTATCTGTGAGGGCTGACAAAAATAGATACCCCAAAGTTAGGGGGCCTTACAGAGGACAGATGTTCCACCAAGATTTCATTCTGATCACCGCCCATCTTTTACCTCAGCCCCACCAACTAATTGACGTGGGACCCAAGAAAAGGATCCTTAAGCTTTTGATAGAGTCACCTGATCCATGTTGTTGGGTTCCATACAATTCCAGATTTTTGAACCACTTCATCTTGCAAGTCTTTCATACAAATTGGGGTTTTTCCCCCTCATAAATTGATATTAATTCTTAGCTTATAAACATTTTATTTAGCTGTTCCACTTTGGGAGCTGTGTTTGAAAAACAGCTTCCACGTTATGCATTTAGTATGAATTTTTTTTATTCTTCCATTCTGCCTACTAGCAGGTAGTTTTTTTTAAGCCATTAATGATGGATGAAGTTTCTGAGGGGATAGTGATGTAAAACGTTCACACTTTTGGCTATAGAAGTTACTGGTTTACAAATCCAGCATGTAAAGAAAGGAAATATATAAGATAGATAGATGATAGATAGATAGATAGATAGATAGATAGATAGATAGATAGATAGATAGATAGATAGATAATAGATAGATATAGATATATAGATAGACAGACAGACAGACAGACAGATAGAAATAGATAGATAGATATAGATAGATAGAAATATATAGATAGTAGATAGATAGATATAGACAGATAGATAGATAGATATAGATAGTAGATAGATAGATATAGATAGATAGAAATAGATATAGATAGAAGATAGATAGATAGATAGATAGATAGAGAGAGAGAGAGAGAGAGAGAGAGAGAGAGACAGACAGACAGACAGACAGACAGATAAACATCACTAGTAGTAGAATACTCCAGCATTTTAAACTGGAGAATAAACAACGAGAGCAGCTCTCCTAGATCAGATTAAAAACTCATCTAGTCCAATATCCTGTTTTCCCATCGGTCAACCAGATGCCTCTGAGAAAACCAGAAGCAGCATTTGAACAAGTACACTCTACCACCGTCTGATTAGCAAAGCAGTTAAGAGTAGGCTGGGTGGTGTGACATGAAGTAGACAGATAGCTAGCCTGAAAATCTTAGGTCAAAGAGTGCGGAGAAGGTTCTTCACCAGAGGGGAGTGAGGCTGCCCCCCCACTTTCAGCCCTGGCTCTCCAGCATTTTAATCAGTTTGATGAGAAAGCAGAGGGAATGCTAATCAGTTGCAGGTGACCCTTGGCTGGGTAGGTTAGCTAATATTCTAGGAGACAGAAATAAAATTTGCAACGATCCTGATCTGCTGGGAAGGGGCAGAAAGTAACTGGGAGGCTGGAGGAGTCAAATGCAAAGTTAATATTTTAGGAAACGGATCAATTGCACAGCTAGAGAGTGGGGAATTTCTGGCTAGGCTGTGCATCTTTTGTGGAGAAGAACTTGCAGAGGGAGCGTCTTAGAGACAGACATCTGAGAGAGCCAGGTGATATGAGTCCAAAAAGACAAAAAAAAAAAAAAAGAAAGCGGGGGGGGGAGGCAATCTGGAACTAGTTCAGACGAGTAAGAGAAGATGGTCAGAGGAGCAGAAAGAGAGATTAAAGGAACAAGGAGAACAACTCGTCAAATATCTGAGAGGCTGTCACAGAGAGGGATGCCAGGATTCCTTCCCGAGATCAGAAGGAAACCAGTAGCACCTTTTCCGACTCACACACTGGATTCAAAAGCTCACAAAAGCTGCAGCTCCCTCCAGCTTCTTGCCTTTGATTCCAGTCGGTACGTCGGAAAAGGGACGATCAGACTCTGATTTATTTTTTTTCCCAACTTTTTAGTTTTTTTTGCATCCGTGTAGTTCCCTCCTACAATGGCTACAAAGAGACTCCTTCAGTGAGCTGTCAGAAACACTTTGGGCTAGCCTGAACATTTTTTGAGGGGAGCCAACTTCTGCCGCCGTCTTTAAATCTGACAATCCTTGTTAAAGGAAAGCTACCCAGGAGAGTGCAGGTAGTCCTCGCCTTACAACTTAGTGACAGTTCGGCATTGCAACAGACTCAAAAAGGGGACTTATGACCCCAATCAGAAGTTCCAACAGTGCCCCCCCGCCCCCCCAGTCATGTTACCTCAGGTGCTCGACAAAATGGCGGCGTTTATGGCCGTTTTGCAGCATCCCGTGGTCACGTGACCATAGTTTACCACAGTTTGTCGCCAAACCGGCACTTGCAATAGATTCGCTTGCCAACCATGGCATTTGCTTAGTGACCGCCCTATTCACCTTAACGCCACCACATTAGCTTAACAGGCACCACATACAGTAGAGAAGATCGTAAAATTGGATTGGTGATGTGACCGATCCATTTTATGACTCTTATGACTCACAACCGTGATGGGCATGTTCTTCCATTAGGGCGGTAACTCGAGGGCTACCTGCAGGTAATTTTAAACTTGCGTCGGCGTCAGATCAGGCTTGCGGCATTCCCACATCTGAAGGAACAATTTGCTTTTATAGTTTGCATCTTCTTGTTCTTGAAGAGTTTGCGTCTTTTGAAGCGAAGGAAAGGCATCGTCAGGGTCTTCGAGAGGCAGGGGGCCTACAAATTTGGTATGGGTTTTTTAAAATTATTATTATATACAGATTATTATTAGGGTATTATTGTTATTACTGTTCTTCTTTCTTCCTTTCTTTTTCTAGATTCTCCCACAGCGAGAATCCATCCTCCTCAGGGAATCATGAGGGAAGGAGACACCTTGGTTTTGACTTGCGCTGTTAACGGCAACCCACTGTAAGTCCTTCTTCCAGATGGGAAAAAAAGCAAATTTTGGACTTATTTTGAGGGCAACAGGCAAGAACCTGGTGCAGAAAACCAGGCAGCTTTGAGATACCATTTTGGGAAAAGGAAGGTTGTGGCGGCTGGTTACCCTGCTCTTTTAAAAAAAAAGAAAAGAAAAAGAGCGATTTTTACAGACATTTGTTAAACCCCAAATCTGGTGCTGAGAAAAGCTGAAATTGGCCACCCCTAACAAATGAGAGAGCTGTCAAGTGAGATATTGGAATATTTTGGGCTTCATCAACCAAGGGTATTGATTATTCGACCAGATCTGCCTCTATCTGCATTTTTTAACTAAAACAATATATCAGAAGCCCAACTTTTCACAAAAGACCCTTTTGGGTCTTTTGATGGCGGAAGCAATTTCTGATCAGCCAGCCTGGGAACCTCGGAGATAACTTGTAGATTTCTGATTGCTAGCCAGCATGGCCAGTGGCCATAGATGTGGAATTCTGGAGGAGTGTTTCTCGACCTTAGCAACTTTAAGCTGTGCGGACTTCAGTTCCCAGAATTCCCCAAACAGCATACTGGGAAGTATGGGAATTCTAGTTCTGCCTTAGGCATGAAAGGCGACTGGGTGACTTTAGGCCAATCACCAGAAGACAGTGAATTCTAGTCCCACCTTAGGCATGAAAGCTGGCTGGGTGACTTTGGTCCAATCACCAGGAGACAGTGAGTTCTAGTCCCGCTTTAGGCATGAAAGCCGGCTGAGTGACTTTGAGCATCACTCTCTCAGTCCAACCCACCTCACAGGGTTGTTGTTGTGGGAAAAATAGGTGGAGGAAGAAGTATCAGGTATGTTTGCTGCCTTGAGTTATTTATAAAAATAATAAAGGCAGGATAAAAATCTAATAAATAAATGTCTCACCCTATTTGTAACCCAGGATATAGGATGCCCTATTTATTTATTTATTTATTTTTATTTAATTTTATTTATATACCGCCCTTCTCCCGAAGGACTCCCTAGAATAGAGTTGGGCAGATTTTAAATTTTAAGGCTCTGCTCTTTTTTTTTAAACTAAAGATTTCAAGGTCCATTAACTGCTTCCATTTCTAAAATAAGATTTTTGGGCTTGAGCGTAGAAACAAATGCAAAATGGAGGGTGGAGAGGAGATGGTCCAACTATGGATTGCGCTCAAAGTTGCTGGAGTGGAATGCCATAACACAGTGTTTCTCAACCTTGACCACAGCTGGCTGGTCCATCTTCAGTGGTCAAGATTGAGAAACTGCCATTACAGATGATGATGGTCGACTTCAACACTCACTGGATCCTGCCACTCCCACCGTGCAAATCTTAATTTCTACAATTCAATTGGTCAAATTTAGGGATGGGGTGCCCTTTTTTGCCCCTGTAAACCAGCAGAGAACCTTTTTGATCTAGTGCAAATGATCCCATCCTCTTCCGGGTGATGTTGATGTCAATTTTGACTTCTCTCTGTCTTGGAGCATCAGCTGTTTCAGAGACGGTGTGTGCATGTGTGAAAAATGACACAGGGGAGACAGTTTTCACAGCCAATGGCAGTGTAGAAGAGGGATAGCTGTGCACCTCTGAGTCATTTTCTCCTCCAACGATCGGGTTTGGCATGTTTTCTATAACCTTGGTGAAGGAGATGCAATTTGATTTTTCAAAAAAAAAAGAATATGCAAAGGGAGGACAGGAAACAGACCCGTGCTTGCTCCCTGCGCTGTGTGTCAACAATTCTGGTCTGTATTTTGCTGCTTATGACAAGAGGCACAAGTGGAGAAAGGATTTCTGTCCTGGGCAGATCGGCTTTTTGAAGATTGGCTAGATAATTGCTGGACATGGATATTTGATCTGGGATCAATTTGGCTTAATTTTTTTTAGGATGATTTTGGATTGAAGCTACAGTAAATTTTTTACAAGTCGATGAGCATAACAGTTTGTTAAAAGGGGGTTTGGGGATTTTAATCTTGTCTTTTTTCCCCCCATTATTACGGATAATCTTTATTATTTTTATATCCTTATATATTATTCGTATCAGTATTGTCTTTCCTCCGAACTATTTTGTCACTGGTATAAAATTCTTTTGGCCTGTTTCATAACCGGTGGGAGATTAACACTGTTGCATTATATTAATCAGCATTCAGCTAGGAAGGATGCTGCGGGTATGTGTTAATCTTTTTTTTAAGACACTTTTATAATATCTGTTGTGGTTCCCCCCTTTTTTTCTTTTTTTCAAGATTTTGATGTTTTGTACATACTGTTTTAATAAACTAAATATTATTACTTTTTTTTTTAAAAAAAGATTCCTCTCCTGGGCATAGTTACTATCAACATAATAAAGCCAGCAATTTTGCCTCAATGTCTGCCTGTCCCATTAGGGTCCTGAGGCCCGATCCTCCATTTTTTTGTCCACCCTTTTGTGAGCAAGCTGTCCTTGCCGCTCTCCCTGACCCGCCTGACTGATGGGTACAATTCCTGAGCGGAGTTATTACTCAGAGTGCCCCTTGATCCAACCGCTGCCTCACGTGTCCATCCATCACCTGGTCTGGCAGCAAATAACCTTGAAGAGAATGAGCCGCTTTTTCAAAAGTGGTGTGTGTAGAGGCGGCAAGGATGCTACGCGGGTGGCCAGAAGGTGGCCAGAAACGGAGGATGGTGAGGCAGGGGCTAATAGATTCTTTGGGTGCCCCTTTCAGGCCCAGAGACATTAAATGGAGCCGAGCGAACGACACGTTGCCTGAGCGAGCCCTGACAGAGGGTGAAGTGCTGACTATCCCCAGCCTCACCATGCTGGATAACGGCACCTACTCGTGCCACGTGGCCAATAAACATGGACGGTCCTCGGACCAGTACGTGCTGGTGGTTTACGGTGAGTAAGCAAAATCTTCGCAGCCTCCTCTGCTCCTGCCTGAACCCGGAATCCCCACGTTCCAGATCTTCCAGCAGTTGTTCCATTTGGTCTTCGTCGTCTCAGACCCAGTTCTCACACTTGGGTCTAGGACAGGGGTAGGTAACTTCGGCTCTTTTATGACTCGTGGACTTCAACTCCCAGAATTCCTGAGCCAGCCATGCTGAGGGGAAAGGGAGTGGTGTCCATGCTGAGCCATGCTTGTCTCAGGAATTCTGGGAGTTGAAGTCCACGAGTCATAAAAGAGTCAAGGTTCCCCACCCCTGGGTCTAGGACAACAAGAGGGTGGCCAGAGATTGGAAAAATGGAGGAGACCCCTCCTTCCCCCCCTTTTTTTTTTGCAAAGCAGGGCAATTCTTGCAAGAGACATTTCCACCTTCAGCTCCTGCCTTCAACACCTTGCCTCTCCTTTGCAGATCCTGGGGCTATTGTCGAGGCCCAGACTTCGGTGCCCTATGCCATTGTGGGGGGCATCCTGGCTCTCCTCGTCTTTCTCGTCATCTGCGTACTCATTGTCATGGTCTGGTGCTCCATCCGGCAGAAAGGTTAGTAAGGGGAACCCAGGAGGGTCTCTTAGTAACCTCGTCTCTCACCGCTGGCCAATGAATGGGAAGCTGGCCTTGTTTTTCAGATTGCTTCTAAGTGGGCATTGCAAGCATGGATTTGGGGTGTTCAGCGTTGGGTTGAGATGCTAAGGCCAGGTGGGACCAGTTTCGCTCGTTGTCTTCCCCCTTGGGAATGTGGGAAGCAGGACACAGCAGCTCTCTGCAAGCCACCCCGTGTCAGAGTCAAATTCTAAGACATAGAACCAACACAGCCAGGGGAAGCTTCCTGAGACCCATTCACCTGCTCTGCCTTGGCCTCTTCTACACCGCTGTCAGCACCAGCTCTTTCTTCTCCTTAGCACCTGAAGGCAGAAGGAGAAACAACAGATGGAATCTAATCCTGGAGAAAACCAAGCTATAACGAAGGAGAAACTTCCTGACAGTAAGAACAACTATTCAGTGGAACGACTTGCCTCCAGAAGTTGTGTGTGCTCCAAACCTGGAGGTTATTAAGAAGAGATTGGACAATCATTTGTCTGAAATGGTATAGGATGCCTGATTAGAGGGATGGACTAGAAGACTTTCACGGTCCCTTCCAACTCTGTTTTTCCGTTATTCTCACTGTGGTCACTGAATGCAGAGACCAACTAGGTACCACCAAGTGGAAAAAGTTGGTAATGGGTGGTGTCCAGTGGTACCCACTGTGATTATTATTGATCATCGCACAGTCAGCCAGATGTTCAGACTGGATTTGGCATTTTTGTCTACCTACCGAGTCCTTACCAAGGACCTGGGATAGGCAGATGTGGATGTTTGATGGTGTTACAGATATCGTCGCAGGATGGAAGCAGTTCCTAGTAAGGCCGCCTTTTGCAGTTGACAAAGGTTGTCAATGCCAATGGTGTTCAAGTGGTGCTCCAGTTGTTTTGGGATTGCACCCAAGGCGCTAATAATAATAATAATAATAATAATAATAATAATAATAATAATAATAATAATAATAATAATAATAATAATAATAATCTACAAAGAACTGCGCTACTTGGAACATCTTACATTTTAAGGAGATACCTGGTTGATACCTAGGATGCTGGCAGCAACCTGTGTCAACCATTACTGCCAGTCAATTTGAGTGTTCAGTTGACTGAGTTTCATGTTTTACGAATAAAAGTTTTATAGTAATAGCAATAGAGTTGGAAGGGAGGACCTTGGAGGTCTTCTAGTCCAACCTCCTGCTCAGGCAGGAAACCCTGGACCATTTCAGACAAATGGTTGTCCAGTCTCTTCTTAAAGAACTAACATGGCTACTCATCTCACAGTGATCCTAGGCACCTCGCAACTCTCCGTAAAAACAAGATTAAAAAGAGAGCAGGCCTTTCCCATCAGGTGCAAGACCAACTACACCATTGCTCTCCACTTCTATCCTAATGCCAGAGGGCAGAGCCAGGTCTTCACTCTCTTTAAGAAGACTAGAAGGAAGGGCCCCTAGTAACTCAGGCAGTTGGCTACTTCAAAGGTCTGGGGTATCTACAGAGAAGATGTTCCTCTAAAGGCCATCAGATGGGGGCGGGGGAAGGGACATGGGACATGCCTACTCGATCTGATTTAGTGGGATGGGCGGATACCTTCAGCCTCACAAATAACGTGGCCTTGTACATACCTTAAATAATGTGCCAGAGCTAACAGCATGTAGGTGTATGAGTTGAGATGAGATATGAGGGCACTTGACGTGATCTACGAGTGTCATGGTTTGCTGGTTCTCCTGTGCTTTGCAAGAGGAATTATTGTCAGCCTTCCTTGACTGAAGCCGCTTTTTTTTTTTTGCTTTCTTTTTGGCATCCAGTCGAATTGGGGGTGGGTTTGTGATTCAACCCTGATGGCCTGTGATCTCACTGGTATTCTTAAGACAAGTCCTCCAGGCAAAGCAGCCCCGCCTTGGGGCAACAGCTGTAAGACCTCTGTTGTAGCCCCACAGCCACTATGTGTCTTGTGGCTGGTGGGATGATGGTCACAACATCTGAAGGGCCCTGGATTGACAAAGGCTGCCCTAAGTGTAATGTCAGATGCCTGGCTGGCTCTTCCTTACCAACTTTATTCTGTCGCTCAGAGAATAATAACAAAGTTATTATGCCAACCTTGTTATCCCAGAGCATTGGGGAATGCTGCACGACACAACCCAGTGATATGGGTTAAATTGATTAGTGAAAGAGCAGTCCAGTTTCTTTTCTTGGGATTTTCTTTTTGTTAAGAGGAAGTCTCTAGAGTTGAGGATCTTCCCTCAGCTGCTGCTTCTTGTTCTTGCAACCATACTGAGATCACGCCTCAAGTCAATTGAAGGGTGGGCCAGTCAGAGTGGCATTCTGGGTTGCTTGGTGGTTGCTTGGTTGAATCAACTTGTATAGCCCCCCCCCCCACTCCATCTCAACCAGGGATTGTTGTTGAAATGGATAAAAAAAGGTGAGGTTCCTCAAAGAGCAATCATGTTATTCCTTGGAATAAAGTCTTGTCATGCATCCAAAGCTCATCTAACCAGCTCTATTGATGTCAGCATGGAGAATAGTCATGTTTAATCCTTTAGCTTCCTTACCTTCCAATGCAGAACCAAAGCTGATTTTCATTTCTTCCCCTGCTTAAAGTATTAAAGAGGGGAAGAACACGAGGGACCTTCTGTTCAACCAATAATAATTGTGCCAGAATCACCTCCAGGAGGAGGAACAGTACCAGCGATAGGAGAGAGGCTGGCAGAGCCAGGGGGAAGGAGTCAAATGGGGCATCAGTTTAGAATCTTTATGTCATCACGAGAGGGCAAAATCAAAACCCCTCCTAAACACCATTGACCCTTGTTTAATTCTACTCATGTGCCAACTGATACTTGGAGACGATTCCTATGCATAGGCTTGAGCATTAAATCAATAATTTTGCACTTTCGGTATGGACCTTTGTGGTTTGCACCTGACACTAACTTAAGGATTAACTAGAGAAGAGTGGAGCCAGTTTGGGGGATGCACTTAATCCACCCCTCTCTCTCTTCCCCCCACCCTCCCTTTTCTGCCCTCACAGGTTCCTACTTGACGCACGAGGCCAGCGGGCTGGACGAGCATGGAGAAGCCCGTGAGGCTTTTCTCAACGGTGGAGATGGCCATAAACGCAAGGAGGAGTTTTTCATCTAAGCCAGGGGGGGAAGAAAGAGGAGGAAGAGGAGGAGGAGGAAGAGGGGGGAAAGGGGTGCTGGGTGCTGTGCTGGGAGAAGCGGCTAAGGAAGGGGTGCGCTGGAAAGGGGAGAGAGTTGGCGAAAAGCTGGGGGTGGGGAGGGCTGGAATCAAAAAAAAAAAAAGGAAAAAGACACAAAAAGATGCTTTAATGAAACAAAACCCATCGTGTACAAAACCAACCACTGGCGGCTGCCGCTGTTCCCGGTTTTATTTTGGAAACCGAGGATTTTTTTAACCCCTCCGCTTAATCCAGGAAGTTCCACGCTTCTGCCTTCAAGAGGCCTCTTTCCACCCCCACCCTCTTCATCCTCGCCATAGTTATGCCCTGTGAATTTGGTGGGGCTGGGGACGCATACTTAGCTCTGTTTCCCCCCAAAAAAAAGGGGGAGGGGGCAGGGCTGCTGCAACTTGTTTTCCCTTTGGGGTGGAAGCAGTACTTTTGAGGGAGGGGGAGGGCGGCGGCTGTTTGTAAATAAAATCCAAGTGGGGAGGTGGAAGGCCTATGGTATATTGAAGAGGTGGGGGCGGTGAGGGACATCCCAGTGGCCCCCATAGCTTGTTAGGTCTGACCTTCCCAGATATTAGTACTGAGATTCACAGTATCTGGGGAGGGAGGCAGGGCTAATGGGCGTAGCTTTGGGGGCACCCTGGTCTCCTGGATGGACCGAGAACCCTTGACCTTGAGTTCTGGGCTCTGGATGATCATGGAGACCTTTGTGCCTGTGTTCTCCACCCTGCGCGATTCCGCCGTTAAGGAGCGCCGTTGTGATGGCCGTCTGCAACAAGGGGCGTCTTGGGGATGTCTTGGGGGTCTCTTCAGGGTTGCGGGATCCTTTTCGGCTGCATGCTTTTCCCGGTCAGGTCGGGCTGCTCGAGGACTCTCGGGCTGTTCAAAAGCAGGTTGACTCTTTTATTTCTTCAAAGCCATGATAAGTTTGGGGAGGGCAAGGGAGGGGGGTGGAAGAGGATGGGGATGTCTTGTCTGTTTATCTGTCTCATCCTTGTTATTGTGACGTTCTTGGCCGGAGGGCAGGAGATGGGACCGCAAAGCCCGCCTGAGCATCCACTTCCCACACCACGTTCACCTTCTCATCCGTCCTGGACAACATGGCGTTGGCCAGCTTCTGCAGAAGGCGGAAGACGGGGCTATTTTTATCGTTGTGTTTTTAAGTCTGGCCTACTCCCTACCCCTTCCCTCCCTCCCTCCCTCCATCTTGCTCTGACCCAAAACCACAAGAACATCAGCCTGGAGAATCCAGGGGTAATAAGCAACCTTGGCTCTTTTATGACTCGTGGACTTCAACTCCCAGAATTCCTGAGCTGGCCACGCTGAGGGAAAAGGGAGAGGTTTCCAAGCTGAGCCATGCTGGCTCAGGAATTCTGGGAGTTGAAGTCCACGAGTCATGAGGGGGCCATAGTTCCCCCATGCCGGCTCAGGAATTCTGGGAGTTGAAGTCCACGAGTCATGAGGGGGCCATAGTTCCCCCATGCTGGCTCAGGAATTCTGGGAGTTGAAGTCCACGAGTCATAAAAGAGCCAAGGTTGCCTACCCCTGGTCTAGACTACCCTCTCCTCTTTTTTTTCCTTCTCTCTTTCCCTCTTTCCTTTCCTCTCCTTCTCTTTTTCCTCTCCTCTCCCCTACTCCTTCTCAGTCTCCCTCTCCCCTTTTCCGTCTCCCATTCCTCCTCCTCCTCCTCCCCCTCCCCCCCATTCCATCTCCTTCAGAAGAAGCTGATTTTCCCCGCTCTGCAAAATGAAACAAAACTACAACCAACCAAGCAACCAATCAGAACCAGAACGTAGAGACCCCCCTCAGCCCCAGGATTTGATCCTGTTCCAATGAACTTCACTTTTTGAGACGCACCTGTGGTAGAAGAAGGGTTCAGGAGCCACTGTTAAAAAACCTCTGCTTTGCCCTAGGGACAATTGCATCGGATTGCTGTGGATTTAAAAAATAATAATAATAATAATAAAAAATACCCGCCTGGAATAGCTGAATTTTTGGGAACTTTCCCCCTGGAACGCATTTCCTATCTCACCATTCCCAAGGCAGCCCGCTGCTCTTCTTCTGCTTCGCCCTGGATCCTCCAAGGGGCATTTCCAACACATTCTCTCAACTTCTGACAACAGTCCCTACGCCTGGTGATTCCCGAGGATTCCTTCCAGTTTTGCCGACTTTTTCTCCATTCGTGCCAGTAAATGCCCACCCCTCCCCTCTTCCCTGCCGTCCTCTTGCAAATCTCCCCCTCCCCACCCCTTCCCCTTTGTCTCTTGTCTGGGGAGAAAACATGCAAACAAAACAGAAGAAGAAACCAACCGTGTGATTCTGTGTCCGTCTCCGGCTCGCAGTTTTTATTTTATATTGTTTGTGTCTTGGAAGAAGGGGAGATTAAAAAAAAAAAAGGAAAAATATAATAATTAATATATAACTGGGGGTTGGGATGTGTATAGAGGGGCTTATTCCTCTGCAGCCCAAGACTTGTTTCCCCCGTGCCCGAAAGTTAATATATATGTAAATATCTATGTCTGCCTTTTAACCACCTTTGATACTTCAATAAATCCCCCTGATTAATTCTTTTAACACCAGTGGTTGTGCGATCCTTCTTCATGAGCGTGTGCAAGCCTGCAGAAAGCAGTGAAGGTTGCAGAACAAAGGGGGGGCAGGGGAGGACCCCCCCAACCGGTACAGAAAGGGGTACAGCCAGCGGGCCAGAGGTGGGGTACGACGGGCCCTTGATGACTTGTGGACTTCAACTCTCAACGTAGGACCACAATTGAGTCCAAAATTTCTGTTGCCAAGCAAGACATTTCGTTAAGTGAGTTGTGCCCCATTTTATGACCTTTCTTGCCACATAACAACGCTGCAGTTCTTACGTGAATCTGGCTTCTGCATTGACTTTGCTCGTCAGAAGGTGGCAAAAGGTGATGACGTGGCTTTGGGATGCTGAAACTGTCCTAAATATGAGCCGGCGGCCAAGGGTCCGAATTATGATCAAGTGACCCCCTGGGGATGCTGCAATGGTCATTAAGTGTGAAAAACGGTCACAAGTCACTTTTCCAAAGTGCCGTGGTAACTTTGAACGGTCACTAAATGAAAGTCAAGAGCTACCTATAGTAGTAGCGATTCCCCTCACATTCTTTCGCTGCTGCCTGTATAAGAGGGTGAGAAACAGGTACCTAAACCAGGGTTAGGCAGCCTTGGCTCTTTTATGACTGATGGACTTCAACTCCCAGAATTCCTGAGCCAGCCATGCTGAGGAGAAATGGAGAGGTTTCCATACTGAGCTATGCTGGCTCAGGAATTCTGGGAGTTGAAGTCCACGAGTCATAAAAAAGCCAAGGTTGCCTACCCCTGGCCTAGATCCTTCTCTGCTCTCCTGAAGCGACTTCCCTCGTGTTGCAAAGGAAAACATTTCCTCTTTCCTTCATGCTGGTCTCTCAATAACCTGGCAAGGGAGTTTGGATGAGTAACAAGCTGCGTTCCTGAGGAGGGATTTAAATGAAACCTCCACCACAGGCAGTCCTTGACTTACAAAAGTTCGAAGTTACAACGGCACTGAAAAAAAATGACTTATGACCATTTTTCACACTTAATGACCACTGCAGCATTCCCCAGGGTCACGTGATCACAATTCGGACACTTGGCAGCCGGCTCATATTTAGGACGGTTGCAGTTTCCCAAAGTCACGCGATCCCCTTTTGCCACCTTCTGACGTCCACGGGGAAGGCGGATTCACTAAACCGTCATGTCACTAACTGAACCACTGCAGTGGTTCACTTAACAGCTGTGGCAGGAGAGGTCGTGAAACAGGGCAAAACTCAGCTACCGTCTCACTTAGCAATAGACATCTTGGGCTCAGTCGTGGTCGTAAGTCGAGGATGATCTGTAGAATCCTTGGCGGGATCTTTCCTTTCCCTGCAAAGGCCACTAATGTGGTTTTTCCTCGTGTCCTCACAGCTGGGTCTCGCCCTCTCGAGGCTTTCCTTGCTCCCCACTCCCTGCGCCCCCCATTTTGGGCTGCTGGTGGTTCAGTCGAAGTCCAATTCAGCTGGAAATAGAGCCGACATCCTGGCGCTTCGCTTTCCTTCTTTCTTTCCTTCGCTCTGGTTTTTATTACTCCAGAGCGTTCCTTCCCTGGGTTCCCCATCTGTCATCCTGTACAGAACTCTCTTCTGGTGGAAAACATTTCAGCTGGGAGCTCCCAGGAAAAATATTTTAAAACAAGCGGAGAAGTGGGTGGGTGGGGATTTAATGTTAAACAAGACGGTACAAATTCTAGGTTTGCAGCTCTTTTTATGGAAGCATCAAAATATTTAGGAACAGGGTCAAAGCAGTAGAACCTGTCCAGCTGTGCACCATGCTTCACGATCTCTGATGTACAGGCGCCATTTCCCCATCCAGAATTAGCCCCAAAGGTCTTTGGCAGAGTCTACATCTTCTGGATTATGTCATAATCACAACTTACTTCTTGATTTTCATTCTAGATCATTCCAGGCCCTTCCAACTAGTATCCCATGAATACCTTGCCATAATTTCAAGTGAATATACTATACGCACATTATAGAATTACAGAATAACAGAGTTGGAAGGGACCTTGAGGGTCTTCTAGTCCAGCCCCCTGCTCAAGCAGGAGACCCTATGCCATTTCAGACAAGTGGTGGTCCAGTCTCTTCTTAAAAACCGCCACCCACAACTTCTGGAGGCAAGTCCTTCCACTGATTAATTGTTCTCACTGACAGGAAGTTTCTCCTTAGTTCTAGGTTGCTTCTCTCCTTGGTTAGTTTCCATCCGTTGCTTCTTGTTTTGCCTTCAGGTGCTTTGGCTCAAATATTGAAAGACTGCTACCATGTCACCGCTAGCCCTTCTCTGGTCACCCCAGTCCTCCTCGAATGTGCTTGCTGCGTTCTGATATGGATTTTTGAGAACAAACAGGCATCTATAGTGGCTAAGTGGTAGAATGCGGTATTGCAGACTAACTCTGTCCACAGCCAGGAGTTTTACAGCCTTACCACCCTCTCTAAGCAGTTTACAAAGTCAGCACCTTGCCCCTAACAATCTGGGTTCTCATTTTACTGACCCCGGAAGGATGGAAAGCTGAGTCAACCTTGAGCCGGTCAGGATCGAACTGCTGGCAGTGAGCAAAATTAGTCTGCAATACTGCATTTAACCACCAGGGCTCCGCACCCTCAGTCCTCATCTGGGATTCACAGAGTGTAGGTTCCTATTTTTGCTGCTTGCCTGTAAGTTTATCTCACTTTTATACACTGTTGTACACAACATATTGGAGAGGTAGGGCAGCTTTTCTAAATGATCATTTTAGAGGATCACTAAAAAAAAAAGGTGTCAGAAGGATAGAAGCAGATCCTCCCTTGCCCTTGTGCTGGCCTTTTTATTTGCAATTATTTCCCAGGTTTGCGGTGCCATGTGGCTCTCCTGCCCTTTTTGAATCAAGACCAAGAGGCCCATCTGTCCCTAATGCTAAAAATGATGGCAGCTGCCAGAGCCAAGAGGGATGGCGCCTGCTCACCGGGGCAGCAAACTCATCTTACGAATGAAACGGTTCTTAACGAACCTCAATTGTCCTCATTTAACAGGTAAGCATCTTCGCCAGCCTTCTGACTTGGGCTTCATTGGTTTGCCTAATCCAATCTACCGTCAAACTTTTGGGGGGGGAAATTAGTAGAAGAGGGTGTGAAGCATCCAGCATGAAATTGGTGTGTGTGTGTGTGTGTGTGTGCTGAAGGCTTTCCTATCTAAAAATGGGCCCTCTTATCAGCTTACTTGTGGCGTGCCTGTGGGCATGGCCGTGGCAGAGATACTGTAGGGTAAGCCAACTCACTCTTCCTTTTGTCATCCAGGATTAAAGTGGGAGGCTGACAGAGCATTTAAACTAAACAGTGAGGTAGGTTGGCATCGGGAGGGCAGGAGATGAGATGCCAGGTTGGCCTGGCCTAGAAACCAAGAGAGGGCGAGTTCTAGTCCCACCTTAGGCATGAAAGCCAACTGGGTGATTTTGGGCTAAGCACCAGACGTCTGTGAGTTGTGGTCCCACTTTAGGCATCAAAACCAGCTAGGTGACTTTGGGCTATCAGGAGACAGTAAGTTCGTCTGTGTTAGGCATGAAAACTGGCTGGGTGGGTCCAATCACTGGGAAACAGTGAATTCTAGTCCCATCTTAAACATGAAAGCTGGCTCGGTGACTTTGGGCCAATCACTGGGAGACAGTGAGTTCTAGTCCTCTTTTAAGCATGAAAACCAGCTGGGTGACTTTGGGCCAATCATCAGGAGATAGTGAGTTCTAGTCCCGCTTTAGGTATGAAAACTGGCTGGGTGACTTTGGACCAAACACTGGGAGATGCTGGGTTCTAGTCCCCTTGTTCAGGCATGAAAGCTAGCTGGGCAATTTGAGGCCAATCATCAGGCGACAATGAGTTCTAGTCCTGTTTCTGGCGTGAAATCCAGCTGGGTGACTTTGGCCCAATCGTTGGTGACAGAGAATTCTAGTTCCACTCTAGGTATGGAAACTGGATGGGGGACTTTGGGCCAATAACCAGGAGACAGTGAGTTCTAGTCCTGCCTCAGGCATGAAAGCTGACTGGGTGACTTGGGGCAAACAGCACCAGATGGGTAGATGGTGAGGTTTTTTTCTTGGGGGGGCCTCCTGGCAAGATTAGTTGTTGGTGGTTGTTTTTTAAAATCAATCTTAGGCTATTCGTTCCTGTTGGGAAGCTGAATAGTGGCTGAAAAGGACCTATGTCTGCAGAAGAGATGCAGAGTACAAGATGGGAAATGAAAGGGGCTGAGGGACCTTGGCTACGTCTTCTTTTATGGCAAGGAACAGAAGCCTGGCAGAAGAGTCAGATGGATTGGCTTAGGATGGCCTCCTGTATAACCCATCTCAAGTGCCATTTTTACCAGCTACTTTCTAGCTTCACGAGTTGGGAGGACACCCGGGGCGAAGCCGAAGCCCAGGTTGGCAAAGGACCTGTAATTTTAGGCGCACCCGTTTCTCTGAATCCGATGATGTCACCACATCCTCTTAAAATGCATTGCTGTTTTACAATCTAATATTTTATACATCCCGGAGAAAATTGACCCAGGCTGTCAATCTCTCCTCTGCTGCTGAAACCGTGCCCGTCTTTCTCCCCTGAAAGCTGAAATGATGGCTGTTGGGGAAAGGAACTGGGCTGTGTTCAGTTTCCAGACGACAAGCATGACATGCAAATCTGGTGCAGAAAACAACAGATAAATAAAAAACCTTAACAGGCTTCATTGCTGCTTGTTATAGAGCTGTCAAAGCAGAAGCGCCTTGATAAAGGCAGGTAATGCAGATTTCACAATATCCTAGGCTAAGCTAGGATAAACTAAATGAAGACTGGGTAGCTTATGACCCAGCATTGTGGAAATCCAACTGTTGCCTTGTTCTCACATGTTTTACGAGCCAGGTTATCACCTTATGTCAGAATGCAGTTGATTTCTCTGGCTGCAACATGCGATAGGAATACAGCTTAGCTTTAGGGTTCAGTCTGATGTGTGAACCCAGCCTCTGGATCTCTCTTCCACTGCTGGGCTAAAACACTTCCTGTTCGCATTTACAATGAATCCCCCAGTGGTGGGATTCAAATAGGTGATTAACCAGTTCTCTGTGTGGATGCTGCTTCCGGAACTCCGTTCTGGGCCTGGGCAACAAACAAAATTAGCTACCGGTTCTGCCAAAGTAGTGAACTGGCTGAATCCCACCACTGGGCTGCCCTAAACTGCAGATTGTCTGTTTTGAGTGGCAGCCAGCCCCTCAGCTGAGACTCCATTCCCTTTTTACAGCCGAAATATCATAGCAGTTATCAACTCCTAAATACATCCACGTTTCTCCAGCTCAACAACTTTCAGTGGTACGGACTTCAACTCCCAGAATGCTGGCTAGAGAGTTCTGGGAGTCCGTGCAGGATGGCTAGAGAATGCTGGGAGTTGAAGTCCATGCACGATGGCTGGGAATTCTGGGAGTTCAAGTCCATGCATAATGGCTGGGAAATTCTGGGAGTTGAAGTCCACCTATTTTAACATGGCTCGGATTAAGAAACACTGCAACAGTGCATGAGACTCCGCTCTGCTTATTATATTCCATGTTAACTTTCCCGGGGATAAGACTTTTCTTAAAACCGGAATTCATTTTGTTTTAACTATATTATTTATTGAAAAGCAAGGAATAGCTCTGCCCCCCCGCCACCCGGCCCATTTTTTTTTAAGAAGAACAGAATTCTGAAAGGCATCCCAGTTATGCTGGATCATCTATTGATAACTAGGCTTACCGTAGTCCAAGTGGTACCTTGGCCAAGAGAGGGATGCCTCTGGGGAGGTGCAGAACAGCACCTAACCGTAATCACCTCGTTGCCCGATTTGTTCTCCCGGATAATGAAGCACCGCTGATTTGGTGTGATGGAGAGGCCCAGCTTTTGACATACCCAGAGATGGAAGAGACGGCGCATTTTTTATGAGGGCTGAATATCCAACAGAGGCCTTTTATGATTGGTTTCTGTAGCAGTTGGGTGTGTGTGTGGAAACACTGTTCTGCGCTGTCTTTGGCCCTGCCTGGTTTATAGCCCCTTGGGGTGCCATAGACAAGGCGGGTGATAAGAGGGGGTGAAAAACCCTGATGTCACTCGTTCCAAACCGCTACCGTGGCAAGATTCTGTTATTTTTTATTTTGATGAAAGGAAGTGCTGGATGGGGGGACATTTAAACTGCATAGTGCAGAGACAGCATGATATATACCCGGTCTTCCGTATATCAACTGCCCTCCCTTCTTCTGGATGCACTGGCATGCAAATAATAGCAAAACACCGCTGAAATTCAAGGCGTATTACCTTAAGACTGGACACCGAAGCTCTAACAAAAACATCCCTCTGGGTCTTGATGCAGAGCTGTGGAAGGTTCTGGGTCTAAAAAGAGGGCAACTTAAAAAGAAACCAACCCCCCCCTCCATAAAACGGATTAGATGTTGGACTAAACACCACAGGTCAAAGAGGGGGAGAGTTTTTTTGCGCGGCTCCTAAAATAGTAAGTGATCATTTATCCCTCCGTGTTTTCCAATGCTGCGTTTTCCATAAAAGGCGAAAACTGTATTTGCAGACTCTTGCAAAGCAACCTAGGGAGGTCCATGAATGAAAATGAGAAGCTGGGGTGCAGAATACACCCCCAAACAATAATAGCAAAATACGACGACGTTGATACAGTGTTAAGCTCCCCGCACCCTCCTCATTTTGGACGGTCGGGATCCTCTCCTGCTTCCTGAATGTCAACTTTCTCTTTTCGTAATCGGCGTCTTCCTGCCTTGGATAGGAATTGTTTTGTTTTAAATAGGGCTCCTGTCTTTCTTACAATTTTTCTTTTCTGCTGGAGAACAAGCGCTAGTGTAAAAAGAGCCAATGTTTGTTTATTTTCAACAAAGTGCATAATGGCCCAGTGCCTTATTCTTCATTCATTGACTCTTAAGTTAAAAAGTGAAAGTATAAACATGAAAGAGGTTAATGCTTGTCAGGGTAGATATTGGCCAAATGAGCCCCAGGAAAAAAAAGAAGAAGTATTTTAGCCTAGAAAGGGTAACAGAATGGCAGGTAAAGAGCAGCTAGGAAAGGAGAGATTCATAGTAACCCCAATATCACTTACTGCCCCCCCCCTCAATTATTCCAAACAGCTCCCCCTAAAAAGTCAAGATAAGAATTCCCCCAAATATACACAAAAAACAACTAGTTGCTGATACTGAGGATATTGCCGCCAGTCCATAATCAATACAGGAAAAAAAGCTGGATCTTGAGAAATTTCATTTCATCCTACGGAAAGTGGGGGGGGGGGAGAAAAAGGTTGTTAACACAGCTGGGAGTTGTTGCAAAGGATATTTTAACTCAGTGTTTTTCAAAGTTTGGCCACTTGAAGATGCTTGGACTTCAACTCCCAGATTTCCCCACTGACTGGGGAATTCTGGGTGCTGAGGTTCACGAATCTTAAAGTTGCCGAGTTTGAAAAATCTGATTTAGAGGGACCTTAAATGTTTCATGAACAGTCTCTGGGCCGATATTCTCCGGAAAGGAAGGAATTATCACACCCCCAACCCTCCAGTTCGGTGATTCTCAATCTTGGCAACTTTAAAATACGCAGACGTCAATGTCCAGAATTCCACACTGACTGGGGAATTCTGGGAGTTGAAGTCCACATATCTTAAAGTTCCCGAGGTTGAAAAACACTGCTCCACTTAGTGCCAATTGGTATACGAAAGCCAAACAATTTCAAGAGGAAACCCTAATTGTCTCCAGCAACAGCATCTCCCTGCTCCAACTTGTACAGTGGTGCTTAAAAGTAGGTGAATCCTCCTGAATGTTTAATATTCCTGCATAAACATGGCCTAAAACGTGATCTGTTTTCTACGTGTCCTAAAACAAGATAAAGGGAACCCAATTAAACAAAAAAAACCTCTTATTCATTGATTTATTGCAGAAGACCGTCTCCTTAAGCTAGTTTTAGGATGTGTGGAGAACAGATCACATTTTAGGTCATATTTATGGTGGAATATTAAACGTTCAAAAGGGCTCACATCAACTTTTATGCATGCTGTAAGATGATGTTTTCTTTCCTCGCCTTCCTGTCTCTCTCTCTCTCTCTCTCTCTCTCTCTCTCTCTCTCTCTCTCTCTCTCTCTCTCTGTGTGTGTGTGTGTCTCAGCATTGTAAAGAAGAGCAATTTTATTTTTTAAAAGCAGCCTTTCTTTATCTTCAAATTGCTCTTTACATCGTTTACCTAATCTGCTCAAGGAGATTTTGAGAGAATAGCTTCCCAAGCCTTTTAAAAAAACAAAACAATAACAACATCTAAATGGCATTTGTTATGAGAAGTCCTGTCCTCTTTTAAACTGCCTGAACTATGAAGTTGGATCGACCTCAAGCAACGCCACAGGGGAGCATTTTTTAAAACACTCAGTAGATACCGAATGATCAGATTCCTCTCCAGACACCAACAGATCAAGGGGAAAAGTCTGCCCGTTTTCCCCCAAATGACATATTTTGTGAGATTGTTTACACAAATAGTCCTTGGCTTACGATTGCACTGTACTGGAGCCTATCATGGTTGCAAGTTGTGACAGTCGTAAAACAGGTCACCCATATGCGACCAGCCTGATTTTATGAACTTTTTTGTGGCGGTTGTTAAGCGACCGCTGTGGCCGCAAAGCGATGGCTGTGCTCGGTAAGTAAACCAATGGTTTGCTATGGGCTGATTTTGCAGAAAAACCGAATTCAGCAAGCTGAGTGAGTTCTGGCTGGCGAACTCTGGATCCAGGCCAACAGCCTGGTTCCTATATCATGCTAGGTCATTGTTTAATCATAGTTTGACGCTGGTGGTTTTTTTTTTTTGCAAAACCCGTCATAAAATGCAGACACACGGCTGAGTGACATCGCAAATAGTTGTAGATACTAGCTTGGCTTCCGAGCACCCAACAGGGCAGCTACTGGAACTTCCAACTAGTATGTAAATACCCCCACGGAGGTCTGTGGTAACTTTAAAAGGGTTGAGGACTACCGTACTTGAGCTGAAGAACTACCAAGAAGGAAGAGATTTTTCCAGGATTACAGAAGAAATGGCTCACGCTATACACATTCACTAACCGGTGCTTCTGCTTCACATCACTAGCGGCTGGGTGTCTCCCCCGATGGAAGGCACAGAGTCAAGGCTGCCTTTGTAGATGGGGCTGCGCTGGCCAGATTCCTCCCTAAAAAACGGAAAGGCCAATGTTAGCGGGTTCTCCCCACTGATCCATAAAGACACAAGCCGAGAAAGACGTGGCCTAAGCTGGTCTGGGGAACAAGGCAAAGTATGGTTACCGGTTCTTCCTTGCTTGTTTACGCATTCTCACTTCCCAGAGGTAGGTCAGTACGTCTCTGTTAAACTCAGCAGCAGGAAGACCCAAAGAAAACCCTCCATGAAAAACAATGTTTTGGCTGCAACTAAATTCTCTGTCCCTAAAGAATCCATTTTAGGGCCTACCTTTTGGGCAAGGAAAAATCATCGCAAAATAATTCCATCTTCTGTGAGTCTATGACAGGGGTAGGCAACCTTGGCTCTTTTATGACTCATGGACTTCAACTCCCAGAATTCCTGAGTCAGCTGACTCAGGAATTCTGGGAGTTGAAGTCCATGAGTCATAAAAGAGCCAAGGTTGCCTACCCATGGTCTATGGGTTAGATTCTGTTTTTCTGTGATGACCCGCCCCCCCAGGACCGCTAGTGTCCTTGGGTGGGAGGGGTCGAATTTTGGGCAAAAAAACGGTTTTCAAATCCCTGCCTGGGACCACAGCAGGCGTGGCCCTGACCACCGCAGCCCCCAAATCTCACAGGACACTCACAAAGCCATTTTCTTCAGGACTGCGGCCCGGTGACGCGGAATGAGGAAGGCGAAGACCAAGATCAGCAGCAGCAAGAGAACGGCTGGCAGAGCCACCGCCAAGGCCAGCATTGGGGTGCTGAGGGACAGCACGGAATCTGGAGAAGACAAAGGGTCAACCACAAAATGGCAACCAGCCCCGGTGCCCTCCACCCGTCTGCCCCCGTCAGAAGGGCAGAGAGAGGCAGTCAGCCAGGCCACGGGATCATGCACAGGGAGACGGTAGCTACGCTGTCGTTAGAAGAGGAGTTGCACCAGCAAGCCTTCAAATTAGGCAGGGCTGGTTTCAGAGGGTGGCTTTCTTTTAAGTTTCTCCCGCAAAAGATGGGCCAGGTTACATGGAGAGTCTGGAGCCTAATAGGTTTATTTATTCATTTAGTATATGCCACTTCATATACGGGAACAGCACGGTGGCTCAGAAGCTGGGCTTGTTGGCTGCAAAGCCGGCAGACCCAGGTTTGAGACCCGAGCATCACGTGACGGGGTGAGCTCCTGTCCTTGTCCCAGTTCTTGCCAACCTGGCAGTTCAAAAGCATGCAAATGTGAATAGATAAATAGGTACCACTTCTGTGGGAAGGTAATAGCGCTCCCTGCCGTCATGCTGGTCACATGACCACATGAAATGGCTCAATGGCCTTGAAATGGGGATGAGCAGCACCCACTACAGTCAGCACCGACTAGCAGAGTAAAATCTGCAGGGACTCTTTTACCTTTATCCTACATGGACTAGCAATATATATTGTCATTTCACTTAAATTAGTGAAACATTAATAAAATGTAAATGTTAAAAAGACCTATGTTCAAGTACCAATGTCTAGGCTATCTAACCATTGAAGTGCAGCATCCTTTATATTAAAAAAAAATCAGATACTGGACCGGTACATGACCTCAGATTACAGCTGGTCGTGGTCTACATGTGATCTACATGTGATCCTAAGAGGTCTACATGCAGTGGTGGGATTCAAATAGGTGAACAACCGGTTCTCTGTGTGGATGCCACTTCCGGAAGTCCATTCTGGGCCTGGGCAACAAAAAATTAGCTACCGGTTCTGCCGAACTGGTGCGAACCGGCTGAATCCTACCACTGTCTATATGTGATCTACATGTGATCCTAAGAGGCGTTTATATTCTTTGTAACACTACCGCTATTTTTAAAAGGTTATGCACAAATTAAGTATGTTGGCTGAGGGACTCTGATCAATTTGAAAAGGTCAATCTGAGGCAAGCCTTAATCACCCCTAAAAACAGTCCTAGTGAGGGGACATGTTTTGTGACTCTTTCAACTTTCAGCAAAAGGAACAAGACGTGCCTGATGAAATCTAGATCCAAGCCAACAGCCTGGTTCCTATATCGTGCTAGGTCATCGCTTAATCATAATCTGAGCAAACCACAAGAAGTTGGCATCATGGCCTACTTACCAGGCCACGGTCTATGTTTTACAAACCACCGTGGTTGTGTCCATACCGCGAGCTAGTCTTAGCTGAACATATTTTGGCTGACTCTCTTGTGGAAACCCACCTAAGATCTTAATCCCAACAGAAAGGCGTCTGCAAGTAACTCCTATTAAACAGTAGTGATTTAATTTCTAGGGAATCACGCGCGGGCCTGGCCTGTAAATATTGTTGTTTGGGGTAGCAGGAAAAGAAAAATGGGCTTGGCCTTGGGTCCAGGGGTCACTGCAGTGGGGAGAAGCTCAGATGTTGCTGGTTAAAGATGATGGATCTCAACCCCTGGTGGGCTCTTTTCTTGGACGTTTTCCCAACAAATATGGAAGATATCAAACCAGACTTCATATTAGATGTCCAAATTCAGGCTTCTCACCAAGACTAAAGCTGCGCTTGGGGTTCTCCACGAGCAAGTGGACTGATTTTCTCTTGGTCAACTGAGGCAAAGTTGGATGGTGGGCCTGGCAAGTATAGATCCCTGCTTGCTCCTGGGTAATCCTGGAGAGAGTTAAGGAATTTGAGGGCAGGATCCAGTCATCTCCCTGTTATAGGCAGGGGGGAAAAGCCATTAACAGAAAACTTTTGATTTACACAATGAAGCTATGAAACTCTTATCAGTTTTCTGACATCTGAGAAAATGATTTGGGATCGTGTTTATGGAGATTCTCAATCATCTTGGTCGGGATTAGGGAACCTTGGCTCCTTTATGACTTGTGGACTTCAACTCCCAGAATTCCTGAGTCAGCATGGCTTGTTCAGGAATTCTGGGTGTTGAAGTCCTCAAGTCATAAAAGAACCACGGTTCCCTACCCCTGGTCTAGGTCATGGTTGTCCCAAAGGTGCTGTTCAAAAGGCAACTGGACTTTCCTGGGTTTTTTTTCCTGGAACACTGTTCGCTTCTCATTCCAGAAGCTTCTTCAGTTCTGATTGAATGGTGGGGAGAGTGCTAACAACCAATCTTCAGAGTGCAAAGATCACAAATCCTTCCATTCTCCACCATTTAGCCAGAACTGAAGAAGCTTCTGGAATGAGAAGTGAAAGGTTTTGAAGAAACAGGCCCCAGTTGCCTTTTGAATAGCACTGTTGACCACAGGAACACCTGGAGCAGAAGAACTAGGTTTAAAAAACTTCTCTCTCGCAACCTTTGGCTATTCTCCGAAGCCCCTGAAGGCAGGATAAGAAGCAACGGATGGAAACTAATCAAGGAGAGAAGCAACCTGGAACTAAGGAGAAAATTCCTGCCAGTTAGAACCATTAATCAGTGGAACGGCTTGCCTCCAGAAGCTGTGGGCGCTCCAACACTGGAGGTTTTTAAGAAGAGATGGGATAATTGTTGGTCCAAAATGATATACGGTATCCTGCCTGAGCAGAGGGTCAGACTAGAAGACCTCCAAGGTCCCTCCCGTTCTCCTGTTCTGTTCTGTGCTGAAGTCTTGTTCCTGGTCCCTTACCTCTCGAATCCACTCGTATTGGGGTGCCTGAGAGGCATCAGCTGAACACTGAAGTTGCAGGTTGTCACCTTCAAGGACCGTCACAGAGTCTCCTACGGTACCACACCAGGAGTTGGAATGGCTGACAAAGACGTTGTGCAGATCTGAGGAAGGGTAGAAGACACGGAAAGTCAGCCTTCCTCCCTTCCCAGCATCCCCGCCCCTTCTTAATTCGAAACGCCAGCCTGGTGGGGTTCAGCATCTCAGTTGCTGGGGCTCAGAAAGAGTTTTTCCATCTATTCCCCCCCCTGCCTGCATATATCATCCTGTAAAGACCCAGCACGGCTCCACGTCAGTTGCTTCTGCTTCTAATTCTGTCCTGTTAATGGAGCCGTGCTGGCTGAGATCAACTGTGCCAGCAAGAATATTTTTCCCCCCACCACTCATAAATGTGCTTTGTATTTCAAATCCCTCTCTTTCCATTCTCGGTCTTCTTCTTCTTCAGCTAAACACTCTACTGCAGATCCCAGGGATATGCAGACGGTGAACTGAACTGCGGAGCATAGTCTAAGGAGGAATGGGTAACACAATCTCCTAGTCCTCATCTCCCGTTTATCTACTGCCCTCTGGTGGCTAGAGGGGGATGCCAACACCCCCCCACACACATACACTCCATCTGCAAGTCCAGTTTGTCCGAGATGGTGGTGTTGTCAGTGTCATTCAGGCCGGCACAGCGGTAAGGTCCAGCATGCCAAGATTGGATGTCATTAATGGTCAGCAGGAGGCGCCCTTTGTCGTGATGCACAGCGACATCATAAAACCAGCAACGCAAGTCGTGAGTTTGATCCAAAGAAATCCAAGAACGGAGCCACTGGAGAAGGGAGAAAGAACAACGTTGTTCATGAGCCTTAATTAGCAGAAGCTCACTGTTCATGGCTGGGGAACTCTGGGAGTTGAAGTCCACAAGTTTTAAAGTTGCCAAGATTGGACACCCCTAATGTAAAGCTAAATCTTATTGATATTGCATTATGATTATTACTCTGTCACTTTATATGTACATTGAGAGCTTCTGCGCTGAGACAAATTCATTCCATTCCATTCCATTCCATTCCATTCCATTCCATTCCATTCCATTATTCTATCCTATCCTATCCTATCCTATCCTATCCTATCCTATCCTATCCTATCCTATCCTATCCTATCCTATTCCATTCCATTCCATTCCACTCCTCTATTCTATTCTATTCTATTCTACTCTACTCTACTCCACTCCATTATTCTATTCTATTCTATTCTATTCTATTCTATTCTATTCTATTCTATTCTATTCTATTCTATTCTATTCTTTCTATTCTATTCTATTCTATTCTATTCTATTCTATTCTATTCTATTCTATTCTATTCTATTCCATTCCATTCCATTCCATTCCATTCCATTCCATTCCATTCCATTCCATTCCATTCCATTCTTAATTCTAAACAGAGGCTTGCTTCTTAGATGGCAAAAGCAAATTCCTCCATAACCTACCTTGCTATATTTTTGGAAGGTGAAGTCCGACACATTGTCCCCGTCACTCATCAGGCATTCCAGAGTCACATTGTTGCCCTCAAGGATGGGGCCCTCCTGGTCTCTCAGATGGATGGTGGGGAACCCTGCATTATAAAGTTGGAAGGAGAGGACTAGGTTCTCCCAGAGCCTTTTCTTTTTTTTTGTCCCTGTTTCATTTTTAACTAGGAGCAGTGCTTTTTTTGTAAAAAAAGAAAAAAACAGAAAAAGGTGCCGGAACTCACACATGTCATACAACCCACCTTGCCTACCCTACAAGGTTCCATCCAAAAAAGGTGCTGGAACTCTGTTCTGGGCGTTCTATGACAAAAAAAGCCCCGACTAGGAGAGTTCCCCCATCCCACTATTTCCCTCCCACCTGCAGATTAAAATTCCTAATCATGTGGTTTTCTTCCCTTTCTCCAACTTGGAGTCCTGCTCCTTACTTCCCACCTACCAGCTCAACCCAGAAGCAGAATAACAAGAGTTGGGAGGGACCTTGGAGGCTTTCTAGTCCAACCCCGTATCGTTGCAGACAAATGGTTGTCCCATCTCTTCTTTAAAACCTCCAGTAATGGAGCACCCACAACTCCTGAAGGCAAGCCGTTCCACTGACTAATTGTTCTCCCTGTCAGGAAATTTGTCAAGAACTGTCAGATGCATGGAAAAGAGTTGTAGAGAAGGTACATGGCTAGTGGGGGTGGGGGTGTCCTTGGTGCTCTCTGAACTTGGTGATTTTTCTTGCAGACTTTTCATTGCACTGAAGTTACCTAATAATAATAATAATAATAATAATAATAATAATAATAATAATAATAATAATAATAATAATAATAATAATAATAATAAGTTGGAAGGGACCTTGGAGGTCATCTAGTCCAACCCCCTGCTCAGGCAGGAAACCCCATACCATTTCAGACAAACGGCTGGCCAGTCTCTTCTTAAAAACTTCCAGTGTTGGAGAACTCACAGCTTCTGGAGGCAAGGGGTTCCAGTGGTTAATTGTTCTAACTGTCAGGAAGTTTCTCCTTAGTTCTAGGTTGCTTCTCTCCTTAACTAGTTTCCATCCGTTGCTTCTTGTCCTGCTTTGGAGAATAGCTTGACTCCCTCTTCTTTGTGGCAGCCCCTGAGAGATTGGAACATTGCTATCATGTCACCCCTCACCCTTCTCTTCGTTAAACTATGGTACACATACCCAATTCCAGCAACTGTTCCCTATATCTTTTAGCCTCCAGTCCCCCAATCATCTTCGTTGCTCTTCTCTCTACCCTTTCTAGAGTCTCGACATCTTTTTTACATCGTGGTGACCAAAACTGGATGCAGTATTCCAGGTTTGGCCTTACCAAGGCGTTGTAAAGTGGTATTAGTACTTCACGTGATAGTTGGGTAATGAAATGTCTGCAAGGAAAACCACCACGCTCAGAGAACACCAAGGACCCCTCATTCCAACCCTGAGCTACAAATATTCCCTTCTAGGGAGACCAGGCACAGTCAGGAAAGCAAAGCCCAAGATCATTGAACAAATCCATCCAGAGTCCTTCCTGGAAGCATGAATAATTAGGCTCAAAATATCACATTTCAGACACATGATGGGAAGACCCTGCTCGGCAGAGAAACTTCGAATGCTGGAAAAGTAGAAGGGAAGAGGGGAGACAAGACGGAAGAGAAGAAGAAGAAAGCCAGCAGCTAGATAGATGGATGGGCACAGAGGATGGCAATGGGGACAGAGTTGGACAGACCTGAAAGACCAGCTTAGAGGCGATTTTATCATGGAGAAAAATCCACCTACAGGTTGTCCTCGACTTACAATGCTTCATTGAGTGGCCACCGAAGTTACAACAGCCCTGACAAAAGTGACTTACGACAGGTCCTTGCACTTACAACGGTTGCAGCATCCCCAGGGTCCCTTGATCAAAATTTGGGCGCTTAGCAACTGGCAGGTATTTACGACAATTGCAGCGTTGTGGAGGGTCGTGAGGTCACCCTGGGCAACTTTCCCAGCCAGCTTCAGACAAGCAAAGTCAACTGGGTCAGCTAGATTCGCTTCATGACAGTATGACCCACTTAAGAACTAGAGAGATTTGCCTGACAACTGGGGCAAAAACATCATAAAATAGGCTACGAATCACTTAACAACTGACTTGCTAAGGCAATTCTGGTGCCAACCGCTGTTATAAACTGAGGACTGCCTGTGTGTGTTGGCTAAGAGTTTAACACGGACTTGATGGCACATCATCAATCAATCCATCCATCCATCAATGCACCTCTTGCTACTACCCAATAGATTAGCAAGAAGATTGTGAAACAAAAACTTCAAACATCCCCTTGGTCCCAAATTCTCTCTTTTTTATTATTATTACTCAGCAGCGCAAATTAACAGAACGTATCCTATTCTACCCTTTGTAACAGCCCTATAGAGAAGCATCTGTGTCTCCAAATTTAAAAACTGAGATTTGAGGTCAGGAGAAACTGGCTACTCTAAAACCGCTTTCTTCTTGGTCTGGCTTGTCTCTGACAATAAGACAATTAGGCAATTGTATATTGAGTGTTGCACCATGATGGCTCAGAATGATTGGTCTCGGGAGTGACAAATCAGAGAAACCCTGATTTGGGTTATCTTCCCATTTTAGAAGCTGACTCTGGGCCAATTACACTCTCTTAGCCCAGCCAACATCCCAGGTTATGGGGGGGGGGAAATGAAGGAACGCTCAAATTCTACAAAATTGCAGCCCTGAGCTTGCCAATTTTGACCCCTGCTGCAAATACTACTGCCTTCAGGTGCTAACCAAAGACAGGCTATCAATCTAACCAACCACCAAGCTAATATAATTCAAGGATACATGCTTTTAATCTTGCCTTGACATTCAGCGCAACCAAGCAAAAGTTGCAGACAAAACTGAAATTCGGGAGGCTTTGCTGGAGATAATTCACAACTGTTTACTTCGTAGTAATAGCCTCGGTCTCTCTCCCCCCCCCCCTCTATTTATCCTGCTAAATGTTTTCTTCACAAAGATCTCACAAATCTGCACCTTTAATCCAAATGAACTTCAAGATCAAGCAAAAGACCTTTTTTTAAAAAAAAGGTTTTGGGTACCCCGTGGGGTTTTCTCGTCAAAGATACTGAACTGTGTTGCCTTTTTCTACTCCAGTAGACCATGTTTTGTCACAAGTGACCTGTCCATCCAGGGTGGCCCTGCATGGCTTAGCTCATTGCTTCTTTGAGCTGCACAAGCAGCTTTGCCACCACAAGGCAATGACCCATGAAGGAGAAAAAAACATTTATCTTTTATGGTTTTATTGCTTTTAGTGCTGTAAGCTGCCCGGAATTGCTCCGAAGCTTCAAGATCATGTGAAGTGTTGATATCACTTTATAATGCCTTGGTAAGGCCACACTTGGAATATTCTAGTTGCCACGATATGAAAAAGATGTTGAGACTCTAGAAAGAGGGCCCAGAGAAGAGGCTAAAACTGGAATTGGGCATGTCTAGTTTAACGAAGAGAAGGACTAGGGGGTGACATGATAGCAGTGTTCCAATATCTCAGGGGCTGCCCCAAAGAAGAGGGAGTCAAGCTATTCTCCAAAGCACTCAAAGGCAGGACAAGACGCAATGGATGGAAACTAATCAAGGAGAGAAGCAACCTGGAACCAAGGAGAAATTTCCTGAAAATTAGAACAATCCAGTGCTCCATCACTGGAGGATTCTAAGAAGAGATTGGACAACCATTTGTCTGAAATGCTATAGGGTTTTCTGCTTGAGCAGGGGGTTGGACTAGAAGACCTCCAAGGTCCCTTCCAACTTTGTTATTCTGTAGCAAGATGAGCAGCAAGCAAAATAGATAGATGACAGATAGATCTGTTAGAACAATTCATCAGTTAGAACAATTCATCAGTGGAACAACCTGCCTCCAGAAGCTGTGAGTGCTCCTACACTGGAAGCTTTTAAGAAGAGACTGGACAGCCATTTGTTTGAAATTATATAGGGTTCCCTGCCTGAGCAGGGGGTTGGACTAGAAGACCTCCAAGGTCCCATCTAAATCTATCATTATTATTTTTTAATCCCATTTATATCCCGCCCTTCTCCGAAGACTCAGGGCGGCTTACAATCTAAGAAGCACAAATCAATGTGCTTAGCAATAGATATTATTAAATAGATAGATAGATAGATAGATAGATAGATAGATAGATAGATAGATAGATAGACAGACAGACAGTTATAGAAAGATAGATTGATACAGATAAATAGATGTAGATAGGTAGATAGATAGATAGATAGATAGATAGATAGATAGATAGACAGACATATAGATATAGAAAGATAGATTGATAGACAGACAAATAGATGTAGATAGCTAGAGAGATAGATAGATATAGATATAGACAGATAGATAGAGATAGATAGAGATAGAGACAGACAGACAGATGGACAGATAGACATAGATATAGAAAGATAGAATGACAGACAGACAGATAAATGTAGATAGATAGATAGCTGTTTTCACAAACATGTCCCCGTCAGCTCTGCTCCGGAGCCGTTTGAAGCATGGAGGGGAAAAAAAAATCCCCCAGCTCCCCTCCCCCCCATCTCCAAGTCAAGAAAAGTTCCTCCTTTCAGAAATGTCAACATTCAACTAAACATTAACTAAACGTTAAAAAAAGAAAAAAGAGGAAATCCTTGAGGCCAGGATTACACATGTCCAACCATATATACATGTTTTCTCCTGACCTGCCTCACCTCTTCCAGCGACTAAAGGCGGAGCTTCCTCTGCACAAAACCGTTCTGTCCTACCACCAAATGGAGGTAGTTTGATGAGCAGTTTTTTTGTGCGCTCCCACAGAGAAGGCCTCCCCAGGGTGCCTCCGATCAGAGAATGTCGACTGGTGGTCCCCAGGGGGAGGGTGTTCTCTGTGGGCGCGCCAGACCTGTGGAACCGCTTGCCGGTTGAGCTCCGGATGGGCCCCGACCTTCGCTCCTTCCGGCGCGATCTAAAAACCTATTTATTCGAGCAATCTGACCTGGTTTGATGGGTTAGGGTTGGGGTTTTAATATGTCTTTTAATTACTGTTTTAAATCTGGGCATCATATTTAATTGTTTTTTAACTTTTGTATTTCCTTTTTATATTTATCGCCCTGTACACCGCCCTGAGTCCTTCGGGAGAAGGGCGGTATAAAAATATAATAAATATAAATATAATATAAACCCAGCAGAAAAAAAAATGTTTTGCCCTGCAGTCGCATCCCATTTTGCCTACCCCCGTTTTAACCTTGTGGGTTATTTGTCATTTATGCAGTATTCTCTGCCTTTCTGCAACTTGGACCAGTTTACGCAATCTTTGCTTGTCTGTATGTAGAAAGGTCAGAATTGTGCAAGCCGTGGTAGGCCTTGGGACGCTTTACAAAAGTGAAAGTTGGACTCGGAAGAAGCAGGATAGGGAATAGTATTGACCCTTTGAACTCTGGTGTTGGAGGAGGACCTCTGAGAAAGCCATGGGTGGTCAAGAAAACCAGCAGATCATTGAGGAAATCAACTCAAGAGTTCTCACTCAAGGCTAGAAAAAAAAACTTGAAAAATTAGGGGGGGGATTGTTTTTCTCCCCCTTTTTTCCCAGACAGCTTTGGGGGAAAAAGGAAAACAGAACAAAACAAAAAAAAACATTTTATTTTCCAAACTTTTCCAATTTTTTCCCCAGACCTTCCCATCTCTACTCAGGGCAAAATGACCAGGCTCAAATTACTCTACAGGTAGTCCTCAATTTACAACAGTCCACCTAGTGGCCGTTCAAAATTACAACAGCAGTGAAAAAAAGTGACTTATGACCATTTGTCACACTTACGACCCCTGCAGCATCCCCATGGTCACGGAACTGACAATTGGATGTTCGACGACTGACTCACATTTATGACGGTCACAGTGTCCCGGGGTCACGCGATCCCCTTTTGCAAACTTCTGCCAAGCCAAATCAGCGGGGAAAGCCAGATTGACTTAACCACCGTGTCACTAATTTAATAATTGCAGTGCCTCGCTTAACAAATACAGCAAGAAAAGTCATCAAACGGGGGCTAAACTCACTTAACAAATTCCTCACTTAGCCACATAAAAGTTTGGGCCCAGTGGTTATCGTAAGTCGAGGACTGCCTGCATTATGGATACAGGGTGTGAAGATCCAGCTTTTGGGAAAAGGGCCTAATGCTGGAAAAATGAGAGACACGGATGACCAGCAACAAGGGCGTGGGGGTGGAGAACAGCCCTGGTTATAGAAGTGTCTTGTTGGAATACCTGAAACATCAGGTAAGGGTTGAGATTGTCATGGAGATCTATGTGGTCCCTAGGAGTCAAAAACAACTTGATGGCACACAATGACTCAAAGCCTTAGAAGTAGGCTGAGCTGAGCGATTAAGACTGGCTTAAAAGTCATCCAAAGAATCCGAGAAAGGACTTCCCACCTATTTGGTTCCCGCACCTGGACTGCACTAGGATTTAGATAATGTTTCATAAATAAAAGTGGCTTACTCGGTTTCGCTGCGCGTGTGAACCCAGTCGTTTCTGCATTGTGGTTTATGGCTTAGCGAAAGACGAACTCATGCCAAGATAGTAAGAACCCAAGATGATAAGAAACTCAAATCTGGGTCTGAGGCATTAAGCTGGCCTTATCTAAGCTTGGCGGAGATGCTGCCCTTGCTAATCCAACGGACGTAGTTTATAGGAAACCCGCAGCGTCCAGATGTTTTTCCCCCCTGGAATAATTCCTGACCTGTGACTTGCAGAGAGCTTGAGGTCCGAAAACTCTCCAAAAGGAACCTGAAGTTGCTTATCTTCTCCTAGGTGACTTTTTCAGGACCTGTGCAAGAGTTTGGACCGATATTCTTATCCACACCATTTGTCGATCCAGGCAGGGCTTCACTCCTTAACGCAGCTTCTGTGACCGTCCCCGTCGGCTGGGTTCACACGACCCGCTGACCCCACCCAGCCTGCCTGCCTTTCTGCTTTTTTCTCGGGGGGGGGGTGGGGGGTGGGAAAGGGTGTCCCGCGATCTGACTCACCTGCTTGACAAAAGCGGAGGGTCGCGCTTAAGGCCACGGCTAGGAGCCAGCCGCGAAGATCCAACTGCGCCATGGCGCTCCGACGGCTGGCTTTCCTCCTCGGCTTGGGCGCTCGGGCTGAAACGAGCAGAAAACGCAGACGGTCGCCTGCAGGGCTCGGGGGTGGGTGGGTGGGTGGGTGGGGGTCGTCTGGCCGCCGCTGCTGCTGCTGCCGCTGCAAAGGCTGGCCTGGGCGAGGGCCAAGCAAGTCGGGCGAGCAAGGCCGTCGGAGTCCTCCTGCCTGCAAAAGCTCTCGGCGCTCTTCGCTCGGGAGCAGAGGCGTCTGTCTGGCCCGCGGGGCTGGAGAGGCGGAGAAGTTAATCGCCAAACCAGCGAAACCGGTTCAAGAACTCGGCTCGGCCAGTGCGCAGAGAGAGAATCGTCAGGGGCGGGGTGGGCGGGGGGCGGAGGCTGTTGCGTTGTGGGTTTTTGTTTTGTTTTGCGTTGTGGTTTTTTTTGTGTGTGTGTGTGTGTGTTTGTGGTTTGTTCGTTGTTGTTTTTCCTTTCCTCTTCCTGCCCGGCTTGCTGCGCCTCTACTGCTGTTGCTGCCTGCCTGCCTGCGTGCCAAATGTCTCGCTTGGCTGGCTGGCTGGCTGGCAACCGCGGCTGTCGGGTGCCTCGAGTCCGGGACCGTCCGCAACTCTCCCCCCCTCCCCGGCGCGGCTTCATCCTAACCGCCGCCGCCGCCTGGCGAGTCCGAGCGCCCTCGAGGCGTTGGCGTTGCCCGGGCGGTCGGTTGCTCTCCGCCGCCCTCGCCTTCTTGCCTGGTCCCGTGGCCCGCCGACCCCACCGGGCAGACGATGGGGAGGTCCCGCAACAGGGAAGACCGCTCCGTCGAGGGGCTCCTCCGCTGGGGATCGCGCTCACCGATCCTCGCCGGCATCGGTCGAGTTGATTCCAGGAAAGCGGAGCGAGGAGAGAACGGGGAGGGGGGAGGGGCGGGGGGCGGCTGCCCCTGTTGTGGGACCGACCGAGGCTTGTTTGTCCACCTCGGGCCGGCCGACGGGTGCTTCGGACCCCAGACGGTGTAACTCAGGGGTCTTCAGACTTGGCCCTTTTATGACTTGGGGACTTCCACTCCCAGAATTCCTCAGCCAGCATCCCTGGCTGAGGAATTCTGGGAGTGGAAGTCCACAAGTCATAAAAGGGCCAAGTTTGAAGACCCCTGGTGTAACTGATAAGCCATGGTTTGTGATCCGGGAGAGAAAGGATGGGCGAAAGCTGTTTATTAGACGTGCGCGGGAGCGCAGGCGTAGGATTCGCCTGCTTGTCTTGAACCAGCCACAGACAAACATAAAGGGGCAACAACATGGATTTTCACCCAACTTGGAGAAATTGGCTCATTCTTCTCTTGGATTTATGTGGGCCCCTGCATGTCAAATTTCATAAATTTCCATGGGAGCCGCCCCCCCCCCCCCAGATTCTTGTGAGTTAGTCCTTGGTAAAAAAAAATGTTCTGCCCTGGCATTGTTTTGCCCCGTAAAAGTTTATAGATACGGTACAAGAATTTTAGGAGTCTATAGATCAAGGATGACTCACACCCTGGACGGTATCTCTTTACTCTCCTACCATCTGGTAGGAGATATAGGAATATAGCCAGCCGTACCAACAGGCTGAAAAATAGCTTTTATACGTGGGCTGTTAGGCTTTTAAATGGGACATAATCTTATGCAGAATTGACTTGGGAGGCCGGTGTGTGGTGTAGTTGGTTCACATGGTGTGGTAGGATGGAGGGTTTGTTGTCACTGTGTGTTGGGGGGAGAGAGCACGGGGGGGGGGGAGGCTCAGCTAATCTCAATGTACACATGTTGTACTTTGACAATAAAGGTTTATTATTATTATTATTATTATTATTATTATTATTATTATTATTATTATTATTATTTATTATTATTATTATTATTATCCAGCCTTGGCAACTTTTAAGCCTTGTGGGAGCTGTCTTAGCTGACCCTCCTGAAGGACAGATAAAACGGTGGTGGGAATGAAGTTGCCTTGTAGTAATGGTTCTCACTGTTAGGCTACGTTAACGGTTAGGTCACAGGTCTGCAACCCACGGCTCCGGAGCCGCATGCGGCTCTTTCAGCCCTCTCCTGCGGCTCCCGGTCCTCTGCCATGTGCAGTCAGAAAAAAAAAGTGGGACTAAAAAAGTTCAACCAATCAATTCATATATGCAGGGTAGGTGCATATCTCGCCTTGGCTCCTCTCTTCAGTCAAACCCTGTTCTGCGCATGCGCGCATGTACGTGCATGCGCACATATTTTTTGCGGCTCCCAGTTTTTCCTTTTGTGAGGGAACCGGTTCCGAGTGGCTCTTTCACTGTTTCAGGTTGCTGACCCCTGGGTTAGGTTAACCAATGGAACGACTTGCCTCCAGAAGTCGTGGAGGCTTCTGAGAAGAGATTAGACAGCAATTTGTCTGGAAGAGTATAAGGCAGGGGTCCCCAATCCCAGGTCCCTGGACCAGTACTGGGCCATGGCATGCCAGCAACTGGGCTGCACAAATAAGCAAAGCCCCATCCGCAGGATGCAGTCAGCATACAAAACCACACAAACTCTGGTCCATAGAAAAACCTCTCTCCACGTAACTGGTGCCTGGTGTCCAAAGGGTTGTGGACCTCTGGTATAAGGTTCCCTGCTTGAGCAGGGGGTTGGACTGGAAGACCTTCAAGATCCCTTCCAACTCTGTTATTTTGTTAGACACACTCTCTCTCTCTCTCTCACACACACACAGACACAGACACAGACACACACATATGCTACAAGCACACTTCATTCCAGCCATCCCTCCTTAAGCTCCATTCATATGTCAAGAGGTTGCCTGGAATAGTTAGCAGGTCTCTGCCTGCTGTTTCTGCCAGAGCAGGGGGGGTTGGACTAGATGACCTCCAAAGTCCCAATTCTGTTATTCTGCCCTTGACTCGCAACCATTCGTTTAGTGACCGAAGTGGCACTGAAAAACTTGACTTATGACTGGTTCTCACACTTAACGACTGTCCCAGCATTCCCCAGAGTCATATGGTCAAAATTTGGGTGCTTGGCAAAACTAGCGTGTGTTCACAACAGTTGCAGCCTCCTGGGGTGTTGTGATCCCTCTTTGTGACCTTCCCAGCTGCCTTCTGACAAGCAAAGTCAAACGAGGGAAGCTGGATTCGCTTAACGACTGCGTGACTCGCTTAACAACTGCCGTGATTCGCTTAACAACCGTGACAAAAAAAGGGTTGTATGATTGGGCACCACTGATTTAATAACTGCCTTCCTTAGCAGTGGAATTTCTGCCCCCCCCTTTCGGTGGTCGTAAGCCGAGGACTGCCTGTGTACGGTTAAGAAAGAGTCCAGAGCTGCTCGAACTGAGAGAAGAGGGAAGGTGGTTATCAAAAACATTGCTGTTTCTCAAGGTGAAGTAATATAAACCCAGTCTTCTTGTCTCTGGGAATTTCCACTGGCCTAGAGAAGTTGCACATTTGCACGGCCCCTCCTCCATTTCTGCTGGCACGAACATTGCACAGCACAAAGTTGTGGTTTTTCTCCTCAAAGCCCTTCAGAAAAGATAAACAAAAACCGAAATGATTTTGGAGGGGATTTTTTGTTGTTAAGTTTGTTTTTGTTTGCATTCAAATTGGGACTCTGGTGAAGAGCCCAAATTCTGGGCTTGAGGAGACAAGCTTCAGGGGGACTCTTTAAGTCTGCGAGCTAAAAATATTTAAAATGAGAAACTCTGTGCCGGATGCTGGGGTTTTTAACGACTGCCTCGCCACAGAAAAGTCACCATTTCCTTGTTTTGACGAGAGAGACAAAGGAGGGGGTGTGTGTGACTTATTTTGAAATCCCTGTTGGGAAAATGGCAAAGAAGAAGCGAAAAGTTTAAAGTCATACTCAGCTCCTGGGGATTTCAGGACAAATCTGCTATATCTTGTTTTCTTGGCCTTGGGTTTTTGTTATTGCCTCTGGGGAAGCTTTCAGCTTTGCAGTGTTGACTTTTTAAACTTAACTGTCTTTTCTCCTGGTTGCCCATCCAGCTAAAAACCAGGGGAATATTGCTTAGGTTTTTAAACCAGCCGAGCTTTGTTGTTTTTATAATTATTAAATTAATAAAAACAACTCCACGCTCTTTGCTTTTTAATCCTACTTTTATTCTTGACTGTGAAGATTCTCAGTAATCCAGGTCATAGTTCTCTCAAAATTGTTTTTTTTTCCAGAAAGCAGCTGGACTGTTTTTTATTTGAATAAAAAACAAAACAAAAAAAAGCAAGCAACAGTCCAGTTGCCTTTTGAAGAAAAAAACAAATACCTTTGAAGCACCTTTATTCTTGTTTATAAACAATGCAAGGCAGGCAACATACCTAATAATGCCTTCCGCCTCTTATTTTTTCCCATGACAACAACCCTGTGAGGTAGTTCGGGCTATAATGTCTCTGGTTTTGGCTTTGTAGCAGGGATGTCCCCAGAACACAATTTTTTAAAAAAACCCAAACAAAATGGCTGTGATGATGAGATCACAGAGCTTGGATTGCATCGTCGTGGCTGCCGCCATCTTGTTTTTTTTTTGCATGCATGAAACATTTAAAAATGGGTGAGGCTTTGATTACACCATTGCAGCTGTCATCTTAAATTTTTTGTACTATATCTTGCAGACCCTCTAGCTTTGTACTGCTGTACAAATCCGGGGAAATGACCCAGTTTGGTGCAGTGGTTAAGGTGCTGGCCTAGAAACCAGGAGACTGTGAATTCTAGTCCCATCTTGGACAGGAAAGCTAGCTGGGTGACTTTGGCCCAATCACGAGGAGCCTTTGAGTTCTAGTCCCTCCTTAGCTATGAAAGCCAGCTGGGTGACTTTGGGCCACTTACTCTCTCTGAGCCCAACCCACCTCACAAGGTTGTTGTGAGAAATAGGAGAAGGAAAGAGTGTTATGCATGTTTGCCATCTTGAGCTACTTATCGGTATATAGTAATAAAGGCAGGATTAAAAAAAAGCAAATAAATAAATAAATAAATAGATAGCTAGAGAGAGAGACAAATAGATCTATCAGCTTCACTAAACATTTCAGAGCATTGTCCAAGAATGCTCGCTTTTTGCTTTGGTTCAAGAAACATCTGCCCCACCATTTTTGTCGTAGGAGGAAGTGCACATGGTATTTTATTAAAACACAAAGCGGTTTGAGACCGGATCTTTTTTATTTTTATTTTATTTTATTTTAATTCCATTTATATCCCGCCCTTCTCCGAAGACTCAGGGCGGCTTACAGGCTTAGCAGTAGCCTTCATTCTATGTATATGCCTGCTTATTAGGGCTTTCACACACACACCCCAAGCGGCATTATTACAAAGTCAGCTTAATTGCCCCCAACAATCTGGGTCCTCATTTTACCTACCTCGGAAGGATGGAAGGCTGAGTCAACCTTGAGCCTGGTGGGATGCGAACCTGCACTAATTGCAGGCAGCTGGTGTTACTTAAGGAGGCATTAGCCCACTGCTCCACCAAGGCTGTTAAGAACGAGTTGACTCAACTCCCTGGATTCTGCCACGGGTGGAGAATCTTGGGAGGTCAAAGTCTACACATCTTAAAAGTTGTCAAGTTTGAAAACCACTTGAGTTAGACGGGAGAAACATACAGTGTCCACCTGACTCGAAGGGAAGTGAAAGAATCTCTTCCCGTTGAGCTAAACACCAGAAAAACACGTAAGATACTCCTTCATCCCCCTTGGCGTCTCTACCATCCACCTCACTTGTTTTTGATCATCCTGTAACGTTTTCATCTTAATTCTAGCTTGCTTTCCTTGCCAAACAAATTTCAAAATTAATGAGTTTACATCTTGAAAGAATTTTTTCTCAAGTTTTATCGGAATTGTTTGGAATACAAATAGAATTTTCGGCAACACATTCATTTTCACTGTAGCAATTCTTCCTAGCATTGACAATTGGAGATTTTCCCATCTTTCCAAGTCCAGTTTTATTTGATTCAATAATTTTGTGTAGTTATCTTCTTTTCTTGTTGAACATCTTGCCGATAAATGTATACCCGTGTAATTCTGTTTTTTCTGTCAATTTTTTTTGTTTATCTGTGAGATTCTTGACTATTATTTTGTTTCCCCCCCTCTATTTTTAGTCCTGCCATTGCTCCATACTTTTCTTTCTTTCCCAGTAATTTAGGAATCATCTTCAAAGGTTCTTCTAAGATAAATCCTAAATCATCAGCAAGTGCTTGTAATTTGTATGTTTTGCCTTTTATTTCCAGTCCTTTAATTTCTGCATCTTGTCTAATAAAAAAAGGTAAAGGTTCCCCCGCACATGCGTGCTAGTCGTTTCCGACTCTAGGGGGCGGTGCTCATCTCCGTTTCAAAGCCAAAGAGCCAGCGCTTGTCCGAGGACATCTCCGTGGTCATGTGGCCGGCATGGCTAGACGCCAAAGGCGCACGGAACGCTGTTACCTTCCCACCATTGTGGTCCCTATTTTTCTACCTGCATTTTTACGTGGTTTCCAACTGCTAGGTTGGCAGAAGCTGGGAGGAGTAACAGGCGCTCACTCTGTTATGCGGCACTCGGGATTCGACCCGCCAAACTGCTGACCATCTGATCGACAAGCTCAGCATCCTAACCCACTGAGCCACCGCGTCCCTATCTTGTCTAATATTTCTGTTTACAACTTCCAGAGTGAAAATGAATAGCAATGGGGATAGTGGACATCCTTGCCTTGTGCCTTTTCTTATCTCAAAGTTCTCAGTACAGTCTCCATTCACGATCACTTTCGCTGTCTGTTATATATTCTTTTTACCATATTTATAAAGTTCTGTCCAAAGTCCATTATTTGTAATTGCTGAGTCATAAATTGCCAGGAAACGTTATCCCACTTGTTTTTAACTTGGCAAAGTTTTTCTGCCTTTGATCATTTCACATAATAAAATACGGCACGGATAGACAAAGGATCCAAGAGTGCTTAAAAACCAGGGTAGAATCCGAAAGCAAATACTGTATGACTGTATAGTGTGTTGGTGCGTGTATCTATAAAGATAAAAAATACAGCTATAGAGTTAATCATAATCATAAGAGTAAAGTTGGAAGGGACCTTGGAGGTCATCTAGTCCAACTCCCTGCTCAGGCAAGAAACCCTATATACCATTTGATTTGTGTGTTTGTGTGGGTGGGTGGGTGCCTCCCAGATAGTCTTGACTCCTGATGACTGCATAGACAAAGTCCCTGTAGTTTTCTTGACAAGTGTTTTGTCATTTGCTCCATCCTAGGGCTGACTGGACCAAGATCACACATCTGGGTTTGTGGTTAAAGAACTAGAACTCATCATCTCCCAGTTTCTAGCCAGGTGTCTTTAACCATTACAAGATATATTCTGTCATGCTATAATTCTAGGCATTCAAAATCAGCCCCCCACCCCCACCTCAAAATCTAGCAAGGATAGACACATTACACCAATAATTATAGTGATATTTTATAGTTATCTGTGAATGGTGGCTTATTCAGCAAACCATGGTAACCCTAACAGCGGTTTACCACTGCATAGGTAGCCAGCTGCTGCTCACTCCCACACATTGAACAATATGAACCGAAAGGCAGCAGAAAATCTAATATAGGCAGTCCTCGACTTGCGACCACAACTGAGCCCAAAATTTCTGTTGCTAAGTGAGACAATTGTTAAGTGAGTTTTGTCCCATTTTATGACCTTTCTTGCCATAGTTGTTAAGTGAATCGCTGCGGTTGTTAAGTTAGCAACACCCTTGTTAAGTGAATCTGGCTTTCCCCCATTGACTTTGCTTTTCAGAAGGTCGCAAAAGGGGATCACGTGATCCTGGGACGCTGCGACCGTCATAAATAGGAGTGTGAAAAACGATCATAAGTCCCTTTTTTTCAGTAGCGTTGTAACTTTGAACGGTCACTGAATGAACTGTTTGTAAGTGGAGGGCTAACTGTATAATTATGTGTGAATGGTTTTCATTTTTAATTTTTATTTCCCTTGTAAGACTAAATCCTAAATATTAAGCCAATTCCTTATTTTTAATAATTTTCCACAAATTTTCTTCTTGCAGGAAGAAACAGAACAATCTTTTTAAGATGTCTTAATAAACAGCATACTTTGTTTTGTTTTTTTAAAGAAAACCACACACACACACACAAACACAAAAAGCAATCATTAGTTAGCGAAAAGCCACATTAAAAAAAAAATCAAGAACACAATCGCATAAAAACGCTCCTTAATCCCATTCATTGGAGTTACCGTTCTATCAAATCAGATTCCTGTGATGTCACAGGGCAAACAGAAAGTCGTAACCTAGTGCTTACAATTTAATAAAAAGAGTGGTTCGCTGCTTTTGTTGAGCAAGGGCATTTCATAAATCAATGCCTTCTGCCCAATAACAGAATGCACCATCTTCTTTCAAGAGATGGTCACATGACCGCTGCTGCTGCTGTCAGGACAACAGCCAGGAAGATGGACTTTTGATGGCTAACAGTAGTGGAAAATACTACTAGTAAATGCCTTTAGACCCCCATTCTTTGAGTCACTTGTGGAACCTGCTTGCAACAGAGTGAACACTCAAGAAGAACGTAGGTACCACCACCACCATGAATGGTGAGGACTCCTGTATCAGCAGAGCCAGAAACCAGCTCTCGTTACTAGGTAGATTTGGATCCTTGTGAAATTTTTTTAAAGAACAAGATATTTGTGGATTGTCTTAATTGGAAGAAAGGAAAAACAAATCCTGACCTCTTAGGAAGGGAAGGAAAGAGACCATCCATTGGTGTCCACCTGTCATGACTGTAGACTCAGACACAGTTATTGCCTTTCAATAACTGAGCTTCAGTGACATCACAGAGTAAGTGGGGTGGGTTGCTGGTGAGGACTTGAGACCATAAAGGTGTCAGTTGCTGATGACCACATCATAAACTAAGTATGTGGCTCAAGAGACCACAGGACCCATCTCTTTCTAACGGATCTTGCTGGAGGAAAGAAATGAGAAAATTCCCCTGGATTCTTTCTTTTTTAGACTAGACTGGACTAGACTAGACTAGACTAGACTAGACTAGAATTAGAATGGAGTGGAGTGGAGAAATAGAATAAATTGTAGACTAGACTAGAATTAGAGTAGAATAGAATTAGAGTGGAGTGGAGTGGAGGAATAGAATAGAATAGAATAGAATAGAATAGAATAGAATAGAATAGAATAGAATAGAATAGAATAGAATGGAATAGAATGGAATGGAATGGAATGGAATGGAATGGAATGGAATGGAATGGAATGGAGTGGAGTGGAGTGGAGTGGAGTGGAGGAATAGAATAGATTGTAGACTAGACTAGACTAGACTAGAATTAGAATGGAGTGGAGTGGAGGAATAGAATAGAATAGAATAGAATAGAATAGAATAGAATAGAATAGAATAGAATAGAATAGAATAGAATAGAATAGAATAGAATAGAACCATGGAGGTCTTCTAGTATAGGGTTTTCTGCCTGAGCAGGGGGTTGGACTAGAAGACCTCCAAGGTCCCTTCCAGCTCTGTTATTCTGTTATTCTAGATCCTTCTGGATTGGCTCAGAGCATAGGGGTGGGCAAGCATGATCTTTTCTAGTCATTGCAGACTGCCTGAGTCACTTCTTTGTGAAGTATATAAATTTGACAAATAAAAATTAAATTAGAATAAATGAAATGAATTGACACTTCTGATTATCTGGCAGGGCCCTGAGGTGTAAGTTGATTTGTCACTACATTTCAAAGGAGATCTGAGGAGTTCCATAGAGCCAAACATCAGTGAGAATTTGAACGGAAGTTAAAAGAACCTCATTACGAGGAACAAACTTTCCCAGGCTGAGAAGGTAACATCTAACCTGATTAAAAAAAATAATCCCTTTGCTTTCAAGAAAAAAAGGAAGGACATTTTCCCTTTTTAAGTTCTGAGAAACAGTGAGACACAATGAAAATGCCCTGTTTAGTAGGAGGTTAGCAAATATTTGATTATTTTTTTTTGAAAATGGAGACTCTGTCAATGGATAAAGTTTTGATAAATTAACCCCAAGAGCTTCCTTGGCCACATTTACATATTGTTGTAATATGGTTTCAGGTTTGGATCTAGCACAATGGCCAAACCCATTGTTTGTAGACCACGTTTGATGGCTCAGTATGCTGCTGAAACCCAATTAATTGTGGTCAATGGGAGTACTCAGGTCTTATATATAAAGGAGGAGAGAGAAAATGAGGACCCAGATTGTTGGGGGCAATTAAGCTGACTTTGTAATAATGCCGCTTGGGGTTGTGTGTGAAAGCCCTAACAAGCAGGCATATACATAGAATGAAGGCTACTGCTAAGCTTGTAAGCTGCCCTGAGTCTTCGGAGAAGGGCGGGATATAAATGGAATTTTTTAAAAAAAATCCTTCATTTTATAACCAAAACCCAAAGCTAGCTCATTAGGTTTGACTTTTCCCCTTGAGTTTAATCCCTATTAAACCCCAGAACTACATTTAATTAAAATTGTCCCAAAGAATCATTTACAGCATCAGTGGGTCCTTTCTCACTCAACCATGGTGAGCACAGAGTGGTGAGTGTGGTGTTCCACGGAACTGGACTCACAAAACCATTGCTTTTGTTGGGCAACTTGTACAGCCCTTCAGCCTTGCTCTCCCCCTCTCTGAAGCTGCTAATCTCAAACACTGGCAAAGGGTTAGATATTAATGATGATTCAATGTCTATCAGGTTATTGGGTGCCTGCCAAGATAAGAGAGGGAAATAATTCTCTAAGTGGGATTAGAGCAGAAAGTTTGTTATTTTACAGCTCCTAAGAGACAATAGAAAGAGTAGGTTTGTCTCTTTCTCCCGGGGGTTAATTCAAAAATGTGGGTCGTTCACAGGACATTCACCCTGGACATAAATATCGATAGACGCAAAAGTCTCTAGAGCAGGGGTGTCCAACCTTGTCAGCTTTAAGACTTGTGGACTTCAACTCCCAGAATTCCCCAGCCAGCGATGGGAGTTGAAGTCTGCAGGTTTTAAAGCAGACAAGGCTGTGTTGAAGGAAAAAAATCTTCACCAGGGTCCAGTCCAAGCCGGGAATAATCAAAATGGAGACGGCTTTAGAAAGAAGGTTGCAGTTTATTGAAGAGGAGAGCCATATAGAAAGATGGCTCTGGGGAAGCTGACCACATGTAGCTGGGAGTGGTGGGCTTTTATACCTTCTGGGGCTCTTGAGGTCGTTTCCTGTTCCTGTTTGAGGCTTTGTATTTCCTGTGTCATGAACTTTGACCTGAGTCTGAGTGTGCCCGTTTGGTATTGGTGGGTTAATCCTATTATGTCTCCTGTCCTTAGAATTTGGGTGGGGGTATGTAGATTTTAGCTGTCTTTGTCTTCCTAATATCTTCCTGGCTCCAACCTTCCTGAATGGATGATTACATCTGCATTTCTAAAATCTGCCCTCTGCCTAGTTTCTGCTTGGGGAAGAAGGGCTGGGGCTGGTTTGTGTCTTTTTCAAGATCTTCTCCATTATTCCTTTGGAGAAATATATTCTGCCTTTTTAATATTCCCCAAAATATTTCTTTCTCTGGATTCTTCCCACAATAGTTGGACACCCCTTGTCTATGCTGTTTCTTCCACTGTTTGACGTCAACTCCAGATTGGACACCCCTACTCTATAGGGTTATCCATCAGCCCTCTTTCTTTTAAATAAAGACTTGGCAGGCATACAGTGATCTGGAGTGAAAACACCTGCATTTTAAAACCCAGCATGTACTTGGTGCGATGCTGGAGTTAGACTGGTTTCAATAGAAGAGAATCTCTACAACTCGGGGTTGAACTGTGGAGTCGTCAGTGTTCTTGCAGACTTTTTTCTTCCCCACCTAGGTAAGCTCTTCTGTGCGAGAAGGCATATAAACCACATTTACAAACAAAAGAGACAAAAAAGCTACAAGGAAGCAAAAAGATCAGAACAGAAAACAGCATGTAGATAAACAGGGCTTAACTCCACACTAGAACAAACAGTCAGGAGGAAACCAATACTTTATTCAAGGAACTACCAAGGAGAAAATAATACTCGTAACAACAAGGACAGAACAAGTTACTATATATACACAGGGAGTTGAGATGTGTTTGAATATTAGTCACTCAGGTCGGTGGTTGGGATGTGTGTTTGATCTCCGAGCTTGGCGATTTGGCTGCAAATGTTTCATCTCCATTCATGGGGGAACAACTTCAGTGCACTTTGAATTGTGCTGTCAGAGTGCTGGCCTTTAAATACCTTTATGTGTGTGAACCCCGCTCTCCTCTAGCACTGCAGATGTTGTCTAAGTGGATAAAGAAACATCTGTAAGAAAACAACCGAGCTCAGAAAGCACCAAAGACTCCACAATTAGACTGAGATATCAAATGCAGGCAGTCCTCGACTTACGAACATAACTGAGCCCTGTTGCTAAGCGAGATGGTTGTTAAGTGAGCTTTGACCCATTTTACGACTGTCGTTAAATGAATCACTGCATTTGCTAAGTTGATTAAAAATTAACCATGATAATATTGTTAATTAAATCGGGTTTCCCCACTGACTTTGCTCATCAGATTGCAAAAGGTGTTCACGTGAGCCCCCCCCATGGACCCGGCGACCGTCATAAATAGGAGTCGGTCGCCAAGCTTCTGAATTTTGATCACGTGTTAAGTGTGAAAAACGATCAGTGCTGTTGTAACTTCAAACTGCCACTGAATGAGCTGTTGTGAGTCGAGGACTTCCTGTATATTCCTCCCTTTGTAAACCAACATGACCCAATGGACAGAAAAATTTCAGACACCCTATCTAAAATGCACCAGATTTAGATGAGGTATGGTTGGTACAGGACCTTGGATGCAAAGTATAATGCCAGATATCAGTCAGAGCTGATTGAACCATGACTTATTCAAATCCCTTTGATTTCAGTTGCTCCCTGCAAGACTGGTGAACACGTTCCACTGAACTGGACTGACTGATTAATTAAAACATTGATGCATTGCCCTGCTTCAAAAGCCTTAGGAAGTTGGAAGTACAACAGAAATAAATCAGTGAAGTTAACAAAACCGGACCTTAACCCACAAGGTCAGCCAGCTGAGGTCCATCATCTGTATTTAAAGCTGCTCAGAATTATGCCACTTTTACAGCTGTATGGAGGACAAAGTAGACCCCCACCTCCAACATCGGGGTTCAGAGCAGTGGTGGGATTCAGCCGGTTTGCAGGTGGACTTCAACTCCCAGAATTCCCCAGCCGTCATGTGTGGACTTCAATTCTCAGAATTCTCCATCCATCATGCTTGGATTTCAACTCCCAGAATTTCCCAGCCCTCATGCATGGACTTGAACTCCTAGAATTCCCAGCCCTCGTGCATGGTCTTCAACTCCCAGCATTCTCCAGCCATGCATGTATTCAACTCCCAGAATTCCCAGCAATCACACCAGCATTCTGGGAGTTGAAGCCGGCACCTCTGAAAGTTGTTGAGCTGGAGAAACATGGATCTGTTTAGGAGTTGATAACTGCTATGATATTTCAGCTGTAAAAAGGGAATGAGGGGCTGACAGGCACTCAAAACAATCTGCAATTTAGGGCAGCCCAGTGGTGGGATTCAGCTGGTTCACGCCACTTTGGCAGAACCGGTAGCTAATTTTTTTATTGCCCAGGCCCAGAACGGACTTCCGGAAGTGGCATCCACACAGAGAACCGGTCGTTCACCTATTTGAATCTCACCACTCGTTCAGAGTTTCATAATATGGCTTCCCCGTTCCTTTCTATAGGCTGGGGACCCATAGAAGACCCTCTCGAGATCCCGGGAGGGGCTTCATCCATCATTAGTCTGCGGCTCCACATTGTCGAAACGCTCCAGCTTTTATGGCCAGGATAGTTTATGAATCTCACCGATTGCGGTCATTCTTTACAGTAGCCCCTTGACTTATGACCGTAATGGAGCCTGTCCATTAGGGTCTAAAGTTGTGATAGTCCTAAAGCAGGTTGTCATGTGACCGGTCCAATTTTGCAACCTTTATTGTAGCTTTTTGGCAAAAATCAATGTGTTCATGTGGCCGCAGGATGCTATAACCAGCTTTAAGTTATTGGCGAGCGCCCGAAATGCAGTCACCCGACTATGGGGATGTGGGGTGTGGGAAGGCAGCCATCAGAAGTTCGGAACAAGGTTGTAAGCATCCCGTGGAGGTTCATAGTAACTTCAAATGGGTTGTAAGCACTGGTTATAAGTCAAGGATTACCTATAGTTAATTTTGGCTAAGGGAAGGACACTTAGTATCTTGTGGAATTAAGGCTAAGCCTGCCTTTCACCTAATGGAATGTGGATGTCTTCCTGAGGTAGGAAACATGGAACATATCCAATCTTGGCAACTTTAAGACCTGTGGATTTCAACTCCCAGAATTCCAGGTTGCTTCTCTCCTTGATTAGTTTGCATCCGTTTGCATCTGAGTCCTTCGGGAAAGGGCAGTATATAAATCTAATAAAATCTAAAAATCTAAATCCGTTACCTCTTGTCCTGCTTTCAGGTGCTTTGGAGCATAGCTTGACTCCCTCTTCTTTGGGGCAGCCCCTCAAATACTGGAATACTGCTACGATGTCACCGGTTCGGCACCGTATAAATTGAAGGGAGAAAAAGATTAAAGCCTCTTGGGATTTTTGTTTTAAAGGATTTTGGGGTGGGGGGGAATGAGAGTATAATATTTAGAAGTCCCCTTCGACAACATTTTAAGAGCGGCTTACGGTTTTAAAATTAGAAGCTTGTTGATTGGCAGTTTTTGCTCACTGCAATCCTATTAGTCTATTTGGGTTTTAAAATGCTGCAGTTTTGCTTTGAGTTCGGATTCTCTCCCTTTTCCCTCCCCATCTTTTGGAAGGTGCAAGTGGGCCAAAAGTGTTTTTTTTTTTACAAGGAGAGACGGATGAGTGAGAGAAACAGTTGGAGATCTTCACAGATTTCATTTAGGATGAAAATGTACAAAGTGGGAAACTTCACACTGGCACATTGTTTCTGGCCAAAACACCAAAGTGGGAGTAGCAGATGTATTACATTCATGCCAAGGAGAGCTGGGTTCAAATCCTTGTGCAGCCCAACTCCTTGGCTTACGAGTGCAATTGGGGACAGAACTTTCATTGTTAAGCAAATGCCAATCACGTGACCCTTAAACACGTGCCAGTTGCCAGGCGCCCAGTGACCGTGAGGATACTCCGATGGTTGTAAGTGTGAGCATTGGTCATAAGTCAGGTTTTTTTTAATACCGCTGTAACTTGGAACACTTGCTAAATGAATGGCTGTAAGTCAAGGACTACCTGTATTTTTGTATTTTTTTTGAGCCTGGCACATCCTCTCTTAGGCTACTCGGTTTTGTTACGCTGTTGTAAAAATAAAATCCAGATCTATGCTGCTTTTCCTGGCAGCTCAGAAAAATTTGCAACTGTAAAAAAAAAAACCCCTCAGAAACCTCAATTATAGATAACATAAAAAAAGAACAATAACCTATAAAGGGATTTATGGGGCAAGAGAGAAGAGAACACTTCATAATCCCGTGTGTGATGCCCGGGGCAAAGATAGATGAACTGAAATATGATTAATCATATGATTGTGTCCCAAATGTTTTATTGCTCCTAGGCCAAAATTTAACAAGGGAAGCTTCTCCCGTTGCTCTATCTGCTAATTTTATCTGGGTTTCTTTGCCGAAGGGACCAGAATGGGGTGGAGGAGAGGGAAAAGGGATGGGGGAAAATCGAGATCCTTGGTGCTACTGCCAAGAAGGCTTTGAGGATTTAGATCTCACATGGGTTAAACTTGGAGTAGGTACTGTTGGCAGCGAAGCCACGTTGAAAAACCCAAGTGGTTTGAAGCTGGAAGCAGCCAAATGCAATTTCCTAGCTTAGCACTGCCAGCAATTAACCCGGCATAACGGAGATCAAGGCTTGGCTGGCAAGCGAAGTAGGGAAGACGTGTTCCCGGGTTCCACAGAGGGCAAGAGCCTGCAAGTTGTGGCATGCGTGTACTTGGAGTAATGGAGACGACAAGGGGTTGGCTGTTCAAAAGGACAGTTGACGGGGAGAAACCGATCTGCAGGCTGAGGCGGCGTGTTTCATGTCATCACCCAGGAACATTTAGATTTCACACGGGCCACCGTGGCTCTCCTTTGACACAGGATCAAATCTCCACCTTGACAAGTCTAAGCTTCTTAGATGAGTTGTTCCCTGCCGGCTCCTCTTCTGTTCCTGGCAGGACTTTTGACTTTGTTTCGTCAGCAGAAACGGAGACTGAAGAGAAACTCGCCTTCAGACACACGACGCTGAAATGTTCAAAGCGCTTCTCCTGTCATTTGGTCCTTGATTTGGCACGGCACGGGGGGTTACAAGTATTTGGTTTGCGATTAATTTTTAATCTTTCAAATACCTTTCTCCGAGATCGGTTGCATGACAGCTCCCATCTCCCCCCAGTCGGCGGAGGGATTGCCACTGGATGCCGAAGCAGCTCCATTGTTCTGTTCAGCCATGCCCCCCCTCACACAGGTAAGTCCTCAACTTACAACAGTTCGTTTAGTGACTGTTGGAAGTTACAACGGGCACTGAAAAAAAGTGACTCACGGCTTTTTCACACTTACGACCGATGCAGCATCCTCATGGTCATGTGAACACAATTCAGACGCTTTGGGAAACTGACTCGTATTTATGACGGTTGCAGAGTCCCGAGGTCATATGATCACCTTTTGTGACCTTCTGACAAGCAAATCAAATGCGAAGCCAGATTCCCTTCACAACGGTGTTACTAACTTAACAACTGCAGGGATTCACTGAAAGACCGTGGCCAAAAAAGTCATCAAACGGGGCAAAATTCTTTTAACAACTGCCTCGCTTAGCCGTAGCAACTTTGGGCTCTATTGCGGTCGTAACTCAAAGGGCTACCTGTGCAGAGAATCCTCGAGTTATGACTGCAGTTGGGTCTGGAATTGCCATTGCTAAGCGGTGCAGCTGGAAAGCACAACAATATCTGAATGCATTTCTTCAGGATGGCATTGTAGGCAGGCTGTTAAGTGGGAAGTGTGGAAAATCCCAGGTGAAAGAGGGTGGGGGTGCCACATGGTGGGGGAGGCCCTGGAAAACCCTGGGTGGTCCTGCGCTGGCTGTGCACAAGTCAGAGAGAGTGGGTGCTGCAGTAGGGTGCAAGCTCAGGAGGATTGGGAAATGCACACCAGCACTGGGAGACTAGTGAAAGAGGGTGCCAGGTTCATGCATGCAGGTGTGCTCTTAGAATGATGTTGAGGGGGACTTCTAAATATTCTATTCTCATTTCCCCCAAATTCTTAAAATAAAATCCCCCGAGGCTTTCATGTTTCTCTCCCTTCAATTGATATGGTGCAGAAGAGGTGACATGAAAGCAGTCTTCCAATATCTCAGGGGCTGCCCCAAATAAGAGGGAGTCAAGCTATTCTCCGAAGCGCCCGAAGGCAGGGCAAGAAGCGACGGATGGAAACTAATCAAGGAGAGAAGCAACCTGGAACTAAGGAGAAACTTCCTGACAGTTAGAACAATTAACCAGTGGAACAACCTGCCTCCAGAAGCTGTCAATGCTCCATCACTGGAGGTTTTCAAAAAGAGACTGGACAGCCACTTGCAAGGAGGCTGGGGAAAGAGAAGGGGGGTGGGTGGGATGTGCAAGTGAAGAAAGGCCTATGGAGCAGGGGAAGGGGGGGGGAGAGACTTATTTGATCTTCCCTGCCAGCTTCCCCATTGTCTTTACACGTGGGAAGTTGGCAGGGAAGGTCCCACATGACCGTGGGACGCTTCAACTGATCTGGTTGCCAAGCGCTCAAATGTTGTTTTCGTGATCACGGGACATTGCAATGAAACGGACCGGTCAGTTCATTCAGCACTCTTGTAACTTTGGACAGTTGCTGGATGAGCGGTTGTAAGTCAAGGACTGCCCCCCCCTTTAATGGGGTGTGTGGGTGTCTTTCCATAGGCTTTCTATTCCTGAGAATTTGGTAGGCAGAAATTGGAGGCATTTTCAGTGCTGACTCTTAACTGCTTCCCGCTGACTTTTATCTTCCTCTTCTGCAGAGATACTCAAATCTTGAAAGCCCTTCACCGAGGTTACGATGAACTTGAGTTTCAGTACTGCTCTGATGTTTCCTTATCATTTGGGGAGGTCACAGCTTTGGCAAGCTCCCAAAATATTTATGCAAGATTAAAAAACCAAACAAAAAACAAACAAACCACCAGGACAGAATGTGATGTCTACTCCCGAACTTGCCTAGATCTGTTTTTGAGAAACAGGTGTTGGGAACAATAGCTCCTTTATCTCCTGCTTGTAAACGTTTGGGAGAAATTGATCTGTGATCCCTGAATTATACGGATTGTGAGCAGATTCAGAAATGCATTCTTCCATATTCTTAGCCCGCCAATTTTCACAGCTAAAGAAAGCGGCGGCTTCATAGCGCGGACAAGGAATGCGTAACTTTTTTCCCCCCCGTGAATACATTTTGGACACAGCTTCAAAAAATAAGTTTCAGAAATGGCGGATGACCCAGCCGAGGTTTGAAAGCCAGGATTAGTTTTTCCATCTCTCTGTGCTGCTTGTGACATGGGAATGGGGTGTGACTTTGCTTAAAAGGTACCACACACGTAATCCGTAGGCCTAGATCAGAAGTGTCCAATCTTGGCAACTTATAAGATTTGTGGACTTCAACTCCCAGAACTCTGGGAGATGACTGGGGAATTCTGGGAATTGAAGTCCATAAGTCTTAAAGTTGCCAGGGTTGGATACCCCTGGCCTAGACCCTCCTTTAGCATGGAGTTATAGCTCTTCTGCCTGGCTGTGTTGCTCAATGGATTAAGCTGGCATTACTTAAATTCATGTGGATGAATTTCATCCTGCTGAGAATTGCCAGCTGACAAGCTCAAGGGCCTTCCTAACTATCTCGGGATTTCAACGTTCTTTGGCCTCTCAGGATAAATAAATTTTAAGAATAGCAGAAACATCACCTTCTTTGGGGGGAAAAACCTCCAAATACTATTTGGAACATATTGCCCAGCTGAGCCCCATTTTTTCCTCGATGGAAGTCTGGAGCCTACAGAAATACCGGTCGTCCTTGACTTATAATCACCATTGAGCCCCACAATTCCGTTGCTAAGTGAAACATTTGTTAAATGAATTTTCCCCCATTTTACGACTTTTCTTGCCACAGCTGTTAAGTGAAACACTGCAGTAAAGTTAGTAACCCACTGTTAAATAACTCTGGCCTCCCCCTTCACGTTGCTTGCACAAGGTCGCAAAGGATCCCAGGATACTGCAACCGTCATAAATATGAGTCGGTTGCCTAGCACCTGAACGTTGATCATGTGATCACAAGGATGCTGCAGCGCCGTTGTAACTTTGAACGGTCACGAAGTGAACTGCTGTAAGTTGGGGACTGCCTGTACAAGATGTCTCCCGCTTTCCAGCAGCTCCTATAGAATTACTGTTTTTTCCACCCTCTCCAGCAGCACGGATTCTTTTTAAGCGACAGTCTGGTGCGAACTCTGCGTAGGAATATGAGACACGGGAGATAACGCTACCCTAGCGCCAGGCGTGTGTTGGCGGATTAGATTCCACTTCTCTGCATGGGAGAAGAAACAAAATGAATCTGATTCCACTGATTAGCGGAGCTCCATGCTAGCTAGAGCCAGATGACATCATATTTATTTTGAAACCTTCCTTTTGCTGTGGAGATTCTTTTTAAAAAGGCAGCTGGAAGCCCTCGTGGCTGCCTTCCCTGAAGCTTTTCTGGGATTCCGAGAACCAAGTTAGAGAAAGCGTACAGGGCAATTTTAGGCAGCAGTTTATCTCCAATTTGTTCCCAGGAAATTGGAGATAAACCAGTGGTGGGATTCAGCCGGTTCGCATCGCTTTGGCAGAACCGGTAGCTAATTTTTTGTTGCCCAGGCCCAGAATTGACTTCCGGAAGCGGCATCCACACAGAGAACTGGTTGTTCAAACATTTGAATCCCACCACTCCTTCCTTCCTCCCCTCCCCTCCCCTCCCTTCCCTTCCCTTCCTGTGGTGGGATTCAGCCAGTTCACACCACTTTGGCAAAACCAGCAAAACCGGTAGCTAATTTTTTGTTGCCCAGGCCTAGAATGGACTTCCGGAAGTGGCATCCACACAGAGAACCGGTTGTCCCCCTATTTGAATCCCACCACTGAGATCAACGTACAACTTTCTTTAATGAAATCCGGCTGGGCCAATCACGAGGAGACTGTGAGTTCTAGTCCCTCCTTAGGCATGAAAGCCCACTGGGTGACTTTGGGGCCAGTCACACTCTCTCAGGCCAGCCCACCTCACAGGGTTGTTGTTGTTGTGGGGAAAATAGGAGGAGGATTGAGTGTGGTGTATCTCTGCTACCATGAGTACTTATAAAAGTGTTAAAGGTGGAATAAAAATCTAATAAGTAAATAAATGAATACTGAGAAAGGAGAATATTTGTAGTTCAGGGTTGAAAAGAGTGGTTCTCAGTTGTTTACTTGCAGACATTTGTAAGAAGACAACCAAACGGTCAGAGGGCGCCAAGGACTCCTCAAATAAGCAAATAATCCTATTTATTTACCAACATCATTATTACATTTTCTTAAATCTGTATGTAAAACAGCTGTTCTGGGTAGAGAAGGTTATGCCCTGGACTCTCACGCTAAAGGAAGCAAATTTAAGGCTGAGTTTCTTGATGGCAGTTCTTTGATGGGCTTGTCTTAAAAGCTTACAGAATTAAAAAATGCTACCTCATTAATTAGGGATGTCATTTTGATTAACTCAAAGGTTAATTGTTTGATGTTTTTAACTGACTAATCAGTGAAAGCTTGCCACACTAATTTCGAGATACATCCCTGAGTACAGTGGGATATTTGTACACAACGGCTTGTAGATGCAGCTTGTAGCCCCTTTCTGAGTCATTCTCAAACCCTCAGGTGTTATTACACAAACCACTACAGTGTATTTGTGAAGAGGGAGTCTAGTGGTTAAAGCACCAGGCTAGAAACTGAGACACTATGACTTCTAATCTGCCTTAGGCATGAGTGTGTGTGTGTGTGTGTGTGAAATGGCAGGATAAAAATCTGATCATCATAAAAAGCCATTATTTTTATTTCTTAGAAATCTGTTATTTAATCCAACCATAAATTATTTAATATTTATGATTTATTAATAATAGTTGAATAATGAAACCCCTGCAAGCAAATAACTGGAGCTCTGCAAACAAACCACCCCCCAAAAAACTTCACACTCTCTCTAATAAAATTAGGCTAAGTCAGGGGTAGGAAACCTCGGCTCTTTTATGACTCATGGACTTCAACTCCCAGAAATCCTAAGCCAGCTCAGGAATTCTGGGAGTTGAAGTCCATGAGTCATAAAAGAGCCGAGCTGGCCTACCCCTGGGCTAAGTGATCGTATCTGGCTGTAAAAATCTGGGAGATCCAAAGGGGGCAGCACAGAATTTTACTATAACTTGGCTCCTTTTCTGTGCCTTCCAAGGCAGGGGTCTCCAAGCTTGGCAACTTTAGGACGTTGCTAAGCTTGAAGACCCCTGCTTTAAGAAGACGCCCTTTCGAGGGCGCCCTCTGCTGGCAGCCGTCTTCTCCTCTGGCAGCGATCTCGATGTCTGAGCGCCCTCTAGCGTCCCTGACGGAAACCTCTTCCCGAGGTTTTTCCACGCTGCAGGACCGTCTCGCGAATGCAGTTGCCCGATTGCAAAGCTCAAGGGGGAACTTCTCCAAAATTGCTCCTATTTTAAGGCCTTTTTGGAAGTTTAGCAACGGAGGCTGGTAAAAATCACGCCAGCCGATGGGAAAGAAACCACGCGGCAATTTCTGTTCCAGCTGTTTGGTTTTTTTTTTTTTGTCTCTCCAGGAGTGCTAGTGCCACAATTTCAGTCTTTGAGGGGCTGCCACAAAGAAGAGGGCGTCAAACCATTCTCCAAAGCACCAGAGGGCAAGGCAAGAAATAATAGTTGGAAACTGATCAGAGAGGCAACCTGGAATTAAGGAGAAACTTCCTGACGGTGAGGACAATTAACCAGTGGAACAGCTTGCTTCAGAAATCATGGGCGCTCCATCATTGGAGGTTTTTAAGAAGAGACTAGACAGTCACTTGTCTGAAACGGGATAAGTTCTCCTGCTCGAGCATGGGGGCTGGACTAGAAGACCTCCAAGGTTCTATTCCTATCCTATTCTGTTCTATTTTCAATTCCCAGAATTTCCACTGAAAGCTGCCTAGAGATTGTGGGAGGCGAAGTCCACCAAATTGTAGGAAGCAGTATTAAAAGTGCATAGACTTTCCCAATCAGGCTTCTTGGGACTACATTTCCCAGAATCCTCAGCCAGGCCAGGTTTAGCCTGAGCAGGATCAAGACAAGTTTAGGCTGCAATCCTCAGAATCGGAATAATAACAGCAGCAGCAGCCCATCCTGGAGCGCCAGACTGGGGAAGTTTGATTCTTGATCCTGGCTTATATGTTCTGCAATGGGATGGGGAGAGAGAGAGGCAAAAAGTTAATTGGCAATCCGGCGCCTATTTCACAAAACTCAGTTGCGCTCATTTCCGAGTAAACACGCATATTTAAAACTGCATTTTATCACGACTCATTTTAATCTCTTTTCTCTTCTCTGGACAACTTCACGCACCCTTTACCCTTTCCAGGAGATTCTGGCGGGCGCATGCGCGGGAACGATTGAAACGCCACACCCACCGGAGAAGGGGAAAAAAAACCCAAAAGCAACAGAGCCGCTCGGGGACCGCTCATGCGCGGTGCGGACGGAGCGCCCGAGCCTCACAGCGCACGCGCGAGGCCCGAGGGCTGGTGGGCGGCTCCTGCCTATTCCCCCCCCCGGCAAATCTCTTTCTCTGCGCTTGCGCAGCTAGGGTCCTGTGGCCGGAGGGGACCGGGCTGCCCCTCCCCAAATCCGGAGGAACCGGTGAGTGGTAGAAGGTGCAAGGCATTATGGGAAAGGGGTAGTTTCCCTCCCCCAGCTTCTACTTTACTCTTGGCTCGCGGGCCCTTTTTTTTTTTTTTCCTCTTCTTCCCTAGCCGCGGTGCATGACGGGACCGTAGGCTCCGCCGCGGTCCGCTAGCCGCAAAGCATGATGGGAGCAGGGGGTCGGGGCCGGCTTGAGGGGGCGGCGGGCATATTATGGGATGGGATGGGGGACCCCGGGGGGGGAAAGGGGGGGCGTGCAGGGTCCCCGCCATCTCCCTCCCTCCCTCCCGTGTCCCGGTTCTGCTCCTCTTGCAGGTTGGGCCGCCGGCTTTGAGGGGTGATGTCCGAAGGAGCCAAGCCGGTGGAAGTGGGGAGCTCCGAGGACATTGGCGAGGAGGAGGAGGAGGAGGATGGGACCTCGACCGGTGAGCACAGGCCAGGCGGGGACCAGGCTTCCCCGGCCCTGCGGAGCTCGGGCTGGGGGGGGGGCTCTCGCCAGCTCCCCGAGGTCGAAAAGGGCCCCCCCACCCCCGAGACGCCCCTGGGAAAGAGCGTCAGGGGCGCCAATGGAGGGGAGGGGGCTTTCTGGGAGGCCTCCCCCCAAAATCGCGGCCGGAATCGCCCCTGCCCCCCAGGCTGGTTCTTGGGATCTTTTTTTATTATTATTATTTTAATTCCATTTATATCCCGCCCTTCTCCGAAGACTCAGGGCGGCTTACAAGCTTAGCAGTAGCCTTCATTCTATGTATATGCCTGCTTATTGGGGCTTTCACACACACCCCAAGCGGCATTATTACAAAGTCAGCTTAATTGCCCCCCACAATCTTGAATTAGTCCAGCCCGAAGGCAGCCTCTGGGAGGGACCGTTATCTTTCCCGTTAACTGCACGTGTTGCAGCGGAGCACTAGAGGGTGGCATTGGGCAAGGAGAGCTGAAAGCCAGCAGCCCTGGAGAGGCTAGCGAAGCATCCGCCGAGGCCCGTCGTCGCTGCTGAAATTACAAGCAGCCGTTTGCTGTCGGGTTGCCCCATTGTGACAGAGATGTCTCTCTCTCTCTCTCTCTCTCTCTCTCTCTGTGTGTGTGGGCATAATTTATTTTTTGTCATGTTTGTGCAGTGTATGTTAATGCTCACCTCCGAGAGCTATATGCAATGAAATCTCATTTTAATGTATGCTGATTAGTGTACATTTAAAGTGACAATACTGTTCTGTTCTATTCATTCCATTCTCCTATTCTGTTTTATTCTATTCATTCCACGCTGGCTGAGGAATTCTGGGAGTTGAAGTCCACAAGTCATAAAAGGGCCAAGTTTGAAGACCCCTGAGTGAAGCATATAAATGTTCATGATTTAAGAGTAGAGAACAGTTAATAGCAGAACTCAGAGGGTTTTAATTGTTCCAGGTATTTTGGCCATGCAGGAGGAGGAGGAATCAGAAGCAACCTCAGTATCTTCTGGTGACAGTAGTCCTGCAACCCCATCTGCCAATGGCTATCCAGGTATAATAGGCATATATAATAGGAATATCCAGGAGGTAGGAGTGTTATGTAACAAGAAACGTTGGGGCAGTAGAGCAGATGTTTGGGTTTGATGCTGGGCACAGGCTCAGCTATTAAATGTATTGTGTTTGGGGTGATAATCTGTAAAAAAAAGCAATCAAAGTATTACTTTAGGGCAGGGGTAGGCAAACCTTGGCTCTTTTATGACTTGTGGACTTCAACTCCCAGAATTCCTGAGCCACCATGGCTGGCTCAGGATTTCTGGGAGTTGAAGTCCACGAGTCATAAAAAGGGCCAAGGTTGCCTACCCCTGCTTTAGGGGATATGAAGGGTATTATTTCCAGCACCACTGAATAGCTGTAGTTCTTGCACCTTCTAAATTTAAGGTATTTTTCCTGCAAAGTTGCTTTCCTCGCATTCCTTTACGATTCCACAAGATACGTTAAAACTTGATTTTGCAAATTATCCATGAGGCTGGCCAAGGAGGAAAGTCTCAAAAGGTGCTTTTCCAAAAACAACAAAACTGAGGAAGCATTTTGGATGAGAAGCGAAAAGTTTTCAAGGTTTTTTTTTTTTTAAAAAGGAGGTCCAGCTCTCTTTTGGAAAAGCACCTTTGGGACAACTGTGTCCTGGATGACTGAGAATCTCCATAGACAAATGCTTGCCATGTTAAAGTTATAGAGTGGGGGGACAAGCCAAGGTGCTTTATACTGGCACACCTCACTGTGTTTTCTCTCTCTTTGTTTTGCTAGGTCCCCAGAGCAAAGAACCCAAAAAATCAACGGCTGGGGAACTGGTGGATGACGGTGGAGAGGGAGGGCAGGACCGCCCCAGCTCCTCCCAAGCTCCTAGCCCCGAGTGGCACGAGTGCCCTGAATGTGGGCGTGGCTTTGGCACATCTCGGGCCCTGAAGGTGCACCGTAGCTACCACGTGGGGCGCAAAAGGCCACACAGTGGTTCCTCTTCAACCAAGCCACCCCCACCTCCCCCACTGATCTTGCCGGGGAATCCTGACAGCCAGGAAGGGCGAATGGCCCTGACCTCTGGCCGGGGCAGAGCTTTTCACTACATCTGTGCTGAGTGTGGTGTGGGCTTTACCTCTCCTGCCACGCTGGAGGGCCATCGCTGTGAACACAGCTGGCGCAGAAGCCCTCCCGCCCCGCCTCGTAATAAGCTTGCTCCCTCTCCTGCTCCCAGAGAGGCTAACGGGGACCAGGACACAGATGGGGCCGATGGACCGTATCACTGCACCGAGTGCCCAGGCGAATTTGGCTTGGTGTCCGAACTTCACGAGCACTACATGCTGCATGCTCGCGGAGAGCTGTAGGTCCGTTTCTCACCCTTTCCCTCCCCCAGCTCACTTCCATTTCCCCTGTTGTGATCGGTGGCCCCTGCTAAGGGATCTGTCCTGCTAGGATGTGGAAAAGCGAAACCTCCTTTACCATTAGTTCCTTTTTAAAAAAGAAAAGGAAAAAAAAGACACATTTGCTCTCTTTCTGAAATGAATTTAGCTTTGGAACGAGGAGAGACGTGAGCTTGAGAGCAATCAACTTTTGTATCCTGCCTCCCTGGTGGTGAGTGTGATGACTTTAAAACAACAACAAAAAAAAAAAAACCCTCAACCCATTTGCAGGATGTGAGATTTTCTCTTGCCCTCTGCCCTTCAGTGATCTGGATCTGACGGTCCCTAAAATATTCTAGCCCACAAAGGAGATCCTGTTCATGAACTTTTGTTAATGGTGGCACTAGCAGAGTTGTTCTCTGTGGATGCGTTTCATTAATGGGAGCGGAATTGTCTTCTGCCAGACCCACCCCAAATGGGGAGGTGGGGGGAGAGATAGTAAGGGATGGATTGGGATCGCTTGTCCTGTGTACAAGGTGATCCTGCTTTCCCAAACGGTTCATTCTCGGGTTGGGGTCCCGCTTCCATTGTCGTCATGTTGGCATCTGGGCGGCCCATGCTGAACCGAAGCTGTATTCTGTTTGTGTGTGTGCGTGTGTGTGCGCGTGCGTGCGTGCGTTTGGCTTTTAAGAAAACAGCTCCTGGGCATGATGGCGCCTGATCCACCTAACTCATGAATTTCAACAATATCTCTTCGCAGTAGTTAGAGGAGATATGGTTTAATAAAGACAATTCTGTATGTATATGACTTTTTACTGTGCCCATCTCTGTCTGCAAATGGGAGAAACTTGAGGGGTGCTGATTTTGTGCAGTTCTTGGCCGGGATCTCTCTTAAAAGGAAGCCAGTTCTGGTTTGAAAGGCAAGGACTGTCTCTGCAAATGAAGCTGCCTGATCCTCTCTGATTTTAATGTGCACAGTCATTCTTTACAAACCCAGGATCTCTTATTATCCTCCTGAGATTTTAGGATAGCAACCACTCATTCTGCCGTCACCAAAGTAGCAGACCTTATGGTTATTTGCCAGGCATATTACAGGTAGCCCTCAACTTAACAACCCTAACCCCTCCCCCCCCAGGCCACACGATCATATTTCAGGCCCTCTGTAACTAGCCTGCATTTATGGCTGTTTGCAGAGTTCTGTGGTCACTTGACCACATTTTACAACATTTTTGCTGAAAACTGGCATTTGCCAGCCCATGGTGAACAACCAATTTACTTTCTGGCTGCAGTGGTCACTTCCAAATCATAGCAAGCTGCTTAATTAAGCGCCACAAAATAGGTGATCTAATGAGGTTGGTCACATGACCCACACGTTATAACCATACGAGCTGCAATCGTAATGGTCAGGCTCCATTACAGTCATAGGCTGAGAATTTAACTGTATAGAAATTGAGGAACAATTAAAAGAGGATACCAAGTGCGTGGTTCACACGTGGTTTGGGTTCAGCACAAATTGCGCCGCTGTAGTGGTTGTGAGGAAACTTGTCAATTCAGGGAACCCGTCAGTTCAGGGACTGAACTCAGCTACTGTCCTCATTTGCTGTTCATAGTTGAAGCTGCTTATTGAGGATCTAAAGTTACCATGAAGTAGGATTGGCACTCCGCTTTGGGCATTATTTGCTCCTGAAATTGTGTATTTGGGTGAACATGAAAAATGCAAATCATGAGTGGGCAAGAGTTTTTACGTTGTTTGCTTGGCTGATAAGATTTCTAGTACACTTCGGATGCTACCAGCCTGTGGTACAATTCTTAGGTGAGGTTTAGGAGGCGAATTAATACCTTATGCAAGTGTGCCTATAGTAGAGGGATTTTATACCCACATTATCTAATTCTTTGGTGCCATTTCACTTTCTATTTTTTAAATACTCAAAAAACACTGAAAATCTTGGGAAAATGACACGGCACAATGGTTAGAATGCAGTATTGCAGGCTAACTCTGCCCACTGCCTGGAATTTGATCCTGATGGGGCTGAAAGTTGACAGCCTTCCACCCTTCTGAGGTCAGTAAAATGAGGATCCAGATTGGTGGGGGCAATACCCCGACATTGTAAACCGCTCAGAAAGTGCTGTTAAGCGCTATGGGGGTGCTATATGAGCCTTAAGTACTATTGCTATTTTTGTCCAAATATAATGATAACTTTATTGTCACTTTGAATGTACACCAATCGGCATACATCAAAATGAAATTTCGTTGCATACAGCTCTCAAAGGGTCACCACCTCCGATATATACTCCATATATATACCAAACCCAGTCCTTAAATCTAGTTTCTGCCAAATAGATCTGTATTCGCCAAATCTCCCATAACTACATAAATACGCCTATACAGGTATGGAAGCAACTTTTTTGCCTTTTGACTCTTGGAAATTCCATTGCACTTAATGCGACATAATCCATAAGGATAAGGTTATCCAGAAGTATTACTTTAGCTGTTCCGAGAGAAAGTTCTACTGTGCCTATTAAGGCCTCCACCGTTTCAAAAAGCAACAGCCATTGTAATCCCACGCCCTGCCTGGAGGAAATTTCAGTTGAAATGCACCATAAACAAACTGCTGCAACAATTTGATGCAGTCCCAGGTTTATAAATTAACTGGACTGAATCTTTACCGCTTCCGAACTTTTTTTTTTTTTAAAAAAACACACCCTACGCGGTTCCTTCGTCATCAGATGCCGATTCTTATGGAAATAAATCTTCCTAATATGTAACAGACACAAGATGTTCCTGAAATACAAATAATTGCAAAATTACTCTTACTCTTATTTCCTGTTTGTAGCGGTACAGGAAAATGGTCTTAGCAGATGAAATGAACGGGATAGAATTCCCACGGGAGAATATCCTTTCCAGCACGTGCAATTTAAAAAGCAGGAGCATCGGTGGAAAACTGAACAGGACGCTAGAGCGGACGGCGCCTGCGCGCCTCGTTTAAAACGTGCACAATGGCTGGGAATCTCGCATGGCTACGCGCATGCGCAGACGGCACAAGCCGGCGGAACTCTCTGAAGCCCAGCTGCGTCTCACTCATACAGGTCTCGCGGTGCTTTTGCAGAACGCTTTCTGTGGTGCGCGTGCGCCATTGCTCGACCCCTCCTCCTCCTCCTCCTCCTCCTCCTCCTCCTCCTCCCTCGCGAGGCTGTCTATAATATTGCCTTGAAAAAAATTACCAGAATTTATGAGACCTGGCCCAGAGACTGAGCGCCGGAAGCTTCCGCGCTTCCCTAAATGTCTTATTGGTTTGGTGTGACAAATAATGCGCGGCAGTCCTTGGCGCACGGCGCAAGTCAGAGTAAGAATTTCGTGCAGGCGTTTGGAGCGGTTCGCCCCACGGCAAGCGGGGGCCTTTCTGGAGAAGGAAGGGCCCCTGACCGAGGCCTAAGGCGGAGCGGGGCGGTGTGGGGAGGGTAACCGAGGAGCCGGCAGGGATTTGGGGCAGGTCTCCTGGTTCGGAGGGCCGCAGCTGGAAGGGCTCCCGATGGAAGGCTCCGAGAGCCGCTGGGGCTTCAACCAGAGGCGCCTGGGAGGGGTGGGCCGCGGCAGTAGCGGCGGGCGGGCGAGCGAGGGACGGCGAGGCCAGCAGCAGCAGCAGCCCCGGCCTGGCCTCGGCGTGGGCCGGCAGAGAGGCTCGTCCGGGGCTTGAGGCCTCGATCCGGTTGCCCAGCAAGGCAGAAGGCAAGAGCCTCTTTCGAGGCGAGGCCTTTTCTTAACGGGAAGCCGAGAGGGGAGGCTGAGCTGAGGGAGAAGCCCCTCGTCCCTCTCTGGGCAGGAGCCTTCCAGGCCCTTCCGCGAAAGGTAACGCAGCCCGCCGCTTCCTCCGTCTCTTGCTTAGGCCCGCCGCTTCCTCCTCCTTTTGACAAATTGATGGTGTGTGTGTGTGTGTGTGTGTGTGTGTGTGAGAGAGAGAGAGAGAGAGAGAGAGAAACACAGCCCACCTTCTACCTTCTGGATCTCCCGCGTTGAGCTTGCTTGACTGCTTGACCCGAGAAAGGAGAAAAGGCTCTTAAAAGTTCCTCTTAAACTTGCTGTAAGAGGAAAGAGATCAAAAGGGTCTTTGGGGGGGGGGGAAGGTACGATGTGCTGGAGCTGAATTACGCAGGGGTGGTGGTGGTGGAGGAATGGGAAATGTGGATATTTGAGGCTCTAGAATTGGCACAATGTCCTGTAATTAACCTGTAAGGCAGTGGGAGATGAAGCCCAACGTGAATAGAATAATAGAATGAATAGAACAGAACAGAATAAATAGAATAGAGTGGAATAGAATAATGGAATGAATATAACAGAATATATGGAATGGAAGAATAGAATAGGAGAATGGAATGAATAGAATACAATAGAATAAATAGAATAGAAGGGACCTTGGAGGTCTTCTAGTCCAGCCCCCTTGCTCAAGCAGGAGGACCTATACCAGGGGTAGGCCACCTCGGCTCTTTTATGACTCCTGGACTTCAACTCCCAGAATTCCTGAGTCAGCATAGCTGGGATTCTGGGAGTTGAAGTCCATGAGTCATAAAAGAGCCGAGGTTGCCTACCCCTGACCTATACCATCTCAGACAGGTGAATGTCCAGTCTCCCTTTAAAAATCTCCAGTGATGGAGCGCCCACGATTTTTGTCAGGAAGTTTCTCCTCAGTTCCAGGTTGGTGTTCTCACGTGCCTTTAGAAAGTCTCCATTTGTGTGTAGATGGGTCTGGATGTTTTTTTTTTGTTTTGTTTTGCTCACTACTTGTTTTCGCTGGTTACAGGAAGCGATGGCTGAACCTTCTGCAGTTGGCAAATTGACGTTGGCTGAACCCTTTCTTAAAAAGGTGTCAAACTTTAACAGTGGTGCATCCCCATCCCAGAAGCATCTGCCAGCGTATAAACCAGGATCTCTTCGGAGAGATGAAAACATTGCAGTAATGCCAGCAGAGGACAAAGAATGCTCTAAGAACACTGGCATCTGTGAGTGTTGAGTCTGGTCCTGGATGTCAGGATTTCTAGCAAGTTATAGTTACATTAAGAGAGATGGTGTAGTCCCCAACCTTTTTCACAGCAGGGACTGGTTTCTGAAAAAGACAATTTTTCCATGGACCAGGAGTTGGGGGGAGGGAGAGAAGGAGGAGGAGAGAGAGAGAGAATGAGAGAAAGTATGAGAAAGAATGAGAGAATGAGAGAATAAGAGAGAGAATGAGAGAGAAAGAATGGAAGAGATACAATGAGAATGAAAGAGAGAAAGAATGAGAATGAGAGAGAATAAAGTGGGGAGAGAGACAGAATGAAAGAGAGAGAGGGGGGGTTAGTGTCAGGGTTACATTACAAGTGAAGCAAGTCATCGCATTCGTTTAGTGAATTACCTGGTTGTTAAGCGAATCAGGCTTTTCCCCCACTGACTTTGCTTGTTGGAAGCTAGCTGAGAAGGTCGCAAATGGCCATGATCCAAGAACGCTACCACCATTGTAAATAAATGTCAGTTGCCAAGCGCTTAAATTTTTATCATGTGACGATTACAAGTGTGAGGATGGTCCTAAGTCTTTTCTTGTAATTTTTAATGGTTGCTAAATGAATGGCTGTAAATTGAGGGCTACGTGTAGGTGATTCAGTTGTTTCTTTGCTGCGGTACTGTCATACTGTTATACCATTGCTTGTCTTAGAATCTGTAGATTAAAAGATGTACCTGAATAACTTTATACCCACTGCTGCCTCTCCTCCCTCTCCATTTCTAGATAGCTTGGGTGACAATCAGTGCTTTCACTGCCTGATTACCTTCCCTGACGAGAAATCCAAGGAACGGCATATGAAGCGAGAACATCCAGAGGACTTTGTTCAGGCCAATTTGCGGGATGCCCTGTTTGTCTGCTTCATTTGTAACAAGGCTTTCAAGAGTTCCCGGGCACTTATCTGCCATCAGCGAAGCCACGCCACGCCCTCACCCTGTGATTACAGCGACTGCTTGCACCCCGTCTTTGGCTGTCCTGACTGTGGCCGCCGTTTTGACCAGCTGGCCAGCTATAAGCATCACTGCCAAGGCCAGGCGGCGGGCCATAGCTCGCCTCATCAGTGCCCCGATTGCGGCAAGAGTTTCCGGCAGATTTCCAACCTGCGTCAACACCAGGTTTTCCACCGGCAAACCCAGGAGTTGCTACCCTCCTGGCCCTATTCCTGCATGGACTGTGGGGAGAGTTTTAGCCACGAGGCAGGCTTGCATGAGCACTATATCCGCCATGCTCGCGGGGAGCTCTAGCAGTAGCACTAACCAGTCCTTCTGCTCCCTGGGTCTGGGTGGGGAATGGAAGGCACAATGGACATTGCTGCCTGGGATGGAGAGCCATATTCCTTTTTTGGGGGGAAATGGAGGGCGACTTTAGAAAGATAACTCAGAACCTGTAAAGCCACATTTCCCTAACTTCAGCGTTTTTCAGCCTTAGCAGCTTTTAAGCTGTGTGGACTTCAGCTCTCAGAATTCCTCAGCCAGCATATAGGTCGTCCTCGACTTACACAACAGTTGGGCCCAGAATTTCTGTTGCTAAGCAAAACACTTGTTCAGGGAATTTTGCCCCAGTTTACGACCTTTCTTGCCAGAGTTGTGGAGGGAACCGCGGCAGTGGTTAAGTCAGTAGAAAGGTGGCTAATTGAATTTGGCTTCCCCATTGACTTTGTTTCTCAGAAGTTCACCAAAGGGGATCACATGACCCTGGGACATGGCAAACCATCGTAAATATGACCCAGTTGCCAAGCATCCGAATTTTGGTCATGTGACCACGGGGAGGCAGCAATGGTGGTTACGTGTGAAAAATGGTCATTTTTTCCCCCAATGCTGTTGCAACGTCAAATGATCATTAAACGAATTGTTGTAAGTTGAGGACTATCTGTAGCTGGCTGCGGAATTCTGGGAGTTGAAATCCACACACCTTAAAAGCTGCTAAAGGTGAGAAACTCTTTCCTAACCTAAGGACAGAACAGGCAACGTTCGTAGTTGGAGATACTGTCACCTAATTCTCTTGTCAAGCAACCTTCACATCTTAACTGGTATCTATACAACATTCCCTCCCGCCCCCCCTTTGCTGCTCTGAAGAGCAAAGGAGGATGATCACGCTGAAAGGCACAAGATGCCAACGCTGAACTCAACTCCTTTGAGTGCCGACTGCAAATATCGGCGCCATCATTTGATAGGGATAACTGCTTCCCAGTTGTCAGCTATTTCAGGAAGTTTATATCTAATAAACGTAGGTTACACTGAAATCATGTTACAGCCTCATCACAGGGTATATCAGTCTACTGAATTCTCGGGATCTTAACTGCCAAGTAAAACGCAGCATATTCTGCAAAGCAGAAGAAGGTTGCGTGCATAGCTTGAGTATTCCAGCAATGTAGTTGCAGGTCTTTAAAGATGCAAAATTGCTGCAGATTTCTAATTATTATTTTTTAAATGCGCACGACAGATTGAAGACCCAGGGCTTGGGAGTGAGCCTTCTGAGATAAGAGACACGTATTGTTGAGTTCTGTACACGTGAGAATATTGTTAAAAATTCATGCTGTAGAGAACCATCAGAGAAATGTGAACCAAAACGCCCCTCCAAACCCTGTACACCTTTTCAGGAAACCCATCAGCGCAAGTAACCTTGTGTTATAAAATGAAGGGACCCTGGAAATGTCACTCTCCATCCTGACAAAACTACATTTCTTGGCTACCTTTTCTGGTCATTTAAAGTGGCTTCTGTCTTGAGATAGTGGGATAGTCCTTGTGATCCTGAAAATGATCAAACCTGAAATTGTTTTTGCAATGGTGTTAGTGAATCTAGATTTTAAATGTGTGAGATTGGCTCAGAATGAAGTAAATCCAAGCACTTGTCAAGTTTGGTCCCATGCAAGACTATTTCCTCTGGCTTCCCTTTTCTGGAGACTTAAGGTGGAGAGAATTTTGAGCAAAAAGACCTTTTTAAGCTGAAGTTGCTGTGGGTCGAGGCCTTTTGCATGTAAATTTACACATTCTGCAAGTGATCCTATACATGTACTGCTGTATCTTGGGGGTGGGTTATGCTTCCTGGCACTTTATTTTTCCTTTGATATTTTATTGTATAATGAAATATAAAAGAGGGTAAGAAGAAAATAAAAGAAAAGAACAACTCCTTGTTGGCAGCCGTCTGGGAAGGTCGCAAATGGCAATCGTGTGATTTGGGGTGCTGCAATTGTCGCAAATGTGAGCTGCATGGCCAGGTCCCCAGATTGTGACCGTGTGACCTTGGGGAACTGCAATAATCTTATATGCAAGCACCGGTTGTAAGTCGCTTTTTCCAGTGCTGTCGTAACTTCAAACAGTAGCTACGTGAATGATCATAACTTGAGGACGACCTGTATTTGTACATCTTTTCTAATAGCAGTTTTGACTTCCCATCTAACTTGAGTTGCTATATTAATTTCTGCCCCAAGTACTGGATGTAGTGGTCAATTACCAAATTTTGTCATCCAAACGAGATTCTTCCCAGCACCCGGTAGTTTTGAGTGTCACAGCCACAATGCTTTTGCATCACTGAATACAATTTGCTGCAAGTACGCTGGGCAAATATTTTGTAGAAGCCAGGGGGATTTAGACTGCGCTGCCTGGCAAAACAAATCGAGATGAACAATTTAAAAAAAAAAAAACAATTAGGCAAGGCCTGACCGAGGGTGAAGATTTCAGAATTGAGTAGCATACTGTAGAAGGGACGCAGTGGCTCAGTGGGTTAGGACGCTGAGTTTGTTGATCAGAAGGTTGGCAGTTTGGCGGGTCAAATCCCGAGTGCCGCATAACAGAGTGAGCGCCTGTTACTCGTCCCAGCTTCTGCCAACCTAGCAGTTCGAAAGCACGTAAAAATGCAAGTAGAAAAATAGGGACCGCTACGGTGGGAAGGTAACAGCATTCCGTGCGCCTTTGGCGTCTAGTCATGCCGGCCACATGACCACGGAGACGTCCTCGGACAAGCGCTGGCTCTTCAGCTTTGAAACGGAGATGAGCACCGGCCCTTAGAGTTGGAAACGACTAGCACGCATGTGCGGGGGAACCTTTACTTTACTTTTAGCATACTGTAAACAAGAATGATCAAACCAAGATTGTACAGTAAATTTTAATTTGTCGTGCAGCAAATTACAAAGAGGCAGCTGTTTCAATTAACTTGTGGCATGGCTAGATGTGCAACATGTAGAGCTTTTCACTGCAGTTTTCGTTGTGCGGCAAACAGCAGACGATCCCTACCACTGACCAGTGTTTTTTTAATAACTGTAACATCACCTACTTCCAGGACAAACAAATGCAAACAATGACTTATTTCAAATCTACAAAATAGAATTGTCCTGGACAGAAAGCAGCTATCTAAGCAAGTGTACATCTGGGAAATTCCAAGAGGTTTAGGCATAGGGCGTGCTTTTCTGAACAGGCCAAGCTGTGTGAAGCCTGTCCTAAGGTGAGATATATTTCTCCCCCCCCCCCCCCGAAAAATAATAGTTTCCACTATGTAAGACCAGTACTGTAAGCCAGGAACCAGGATCCTAGCAAGTAAGCAAGCATTTGATTTCTTTGTAACAGGAGCAGCTTTGTATAAACGTGTAATCGGTATTTCTCAACCTTACCAACTTTTAAGATGTGTGGACTTTCAACTTCCAGAATTCCCCAGCCAGCCATGCTGGCTGGGGAATCCTGGGAGTTGAAGTCCACACATCTGAAAAGTTGCCAATATTGAGAGACGCTACAGTGTAAGTGTGTATCAGCATTGCAAAGGGGTTAAAGGCTTAGCGCTGGCTTTCCATTCTTTTTAAGTGTCTACAGCCAAGTCTTTTGCTCAGAAAGCCTCCATTTTTGGTTGCTGGATCCTTCCAAAAAACACTTATCATCACACACACACACACACCCCAGACACTAGACCAAGCAATCTTTGCTCTTGCCTCATCGTGTCCTTTCACAGAGATGCTCCCGTTATTTTCTTTCCCCTGCTTTGAAAGTGGGGCAAAGAGGTTGCTAGCCCTGCCTCTTCCCCCCCTTCCCCCCATCCATCTCCCCTCCCGTTATTTTCTTTCCCCTGCTTTGAAAGTGGGGCAAAGAGGTTGCTAGCCCTGCCTCTTCCCCCCCTTCCCCCCATCCATCTCCCCTCCACCTCTAGTCCTCCGAGAAGGCTGCCAACAGCAGCCTCTCCGCATCCCCGGACAGTTCCATTACAGCTTGTTGCAGCAGATTGTAAATGTTCTCCAGAGAGATTGTGTCCTCCATTTTATTTCCTCGGCCCCAGTAGGGCATGTAGCTCCAGGCCCAGCTGCTCCACGAGGGAGACTTAACTATGAGGGTGAGCACGTCGGTGGGTTGCATGGGCCAGGCAAAGCGGCTTTGGATCCCTGCCTGAAGCTGGTGGGCTGTTTTGCCAGTGCACCGGGCTGTGTTCTCGACAGATACTTCATCCAGACCAAGGTGGATGCAGAAGCTGCCGATGATGGTCAGGAGCTGCTCAACCACAGTCTCTTTGAGATTGTCCACAGAGGAGAGGCCAACTTGCAAGGTCTTCCCCCACATGTCCCTCATCAGCACTTTGCTCTTGAGCCTTACCAGCTGGGAGAAGACGGTGGGGATTGCTCTCCTCAAGGCCTTCCTCTTCAACTCAGAAGCCCGGCTCTGGAGTTCTTCCCGAAGGAGAGGCAGGTCGTAGGCTTCGGCTGTGAAGGAGGAGACCAAGAAGACGGGACAGTCAATGCCGTCGTTCTTCAGAGCTTCGACGCAGCTCTTCCGGATCTGCTCCTGAAGCGTCTCCTTCAAGTTGGGTTGGTTTCCAGCTTGGGCCTCCACGTCTACGTCTATCTTGTTCCTCACAAAGAAGGACTGTTTCCCCTCTGAAGCAATAATTTTGGCCAAGCAGCTGTGGATGTGCTTGTAACGCTCGGAGGCCACCAGCAGGAAGACGCTGTAGCGGCTGAAATCCAGGCGCTTCACGTCATCCTCCATCAATCCCACGCCTGGCAAATCCCAGAGGTACATGTTAGGGACGAACGGGAATGGGTAGACTGTGGCTCTCCGGGTGGTCTCCGCCACTCCGGTGGGGGCCGCCTCTTTCTCCTCAGAGCCTACTCTTCTTAGTGCATTGATTAGAGAGGAGTTTCCTGACCCTGTTTCTCCAATCACAGCTACATTCAGATGGATCTGAGTGGGATTGGCCAGCAAACCCTGGATCACTGTTGGGACTTCAGCCAAGGTGCTGAACTTGCAAATCTCAAGTAGCTCCTTGACCATCTTTTGACTTACTGCAGGGAAATCCTTCAAATTTCCCTCATGGTGCCTAGGAGGAACAGAAATATACTGTAAATATATACATTGTCTTCCTATAGTTGTTAGCTGCAATTAGAGATAGGATCACAGTCAGGATGCATCAAGAACCCAACACTGACTTTCTCAGAGACTACGCTGGGCATGTCCAAATAATGTCCATGCTATCGTAGCATTCTTCTCCCCTTTTGATGTTTAACTCTCATTATTCTATCTTTTTAATTTTTTAAAACCTATTTTTTAATTTTAACGTTAATTTTTATACATTTTATTGGCTATACTGTACACCACCCAGAGCCCCTCTTTGAGAGAAGAGGGGTGGTTTAGAAATATGAAATATAAATAAATATAAATAATTGAAAGATTTTGCTGGAATGTTTTAAATTGCCATGTAAAGATTTTACCTTGCTTTCGACAGTTTCAAACAGCAACAAGTTGAAGTGACAGTGGTGGTGAAAAAGAACTTTATAATCAATGCCTTCGCAGTGCCTCTTAGTCATGTGATCGCCTTTAAAAGTACCGTATGTGTTGTTCTATGCTTGTCCTGTTTCCCCCCCCCCTTGCACAGCAGGAAGATTGAAGAGAAAAGGATTATGAGAGACTAAGCAAATGGAAAATGGAGATTATGGTTGTGGCTTCCAGTCCTGAGTATGCTTGGGCTGTTGGCACCACTGCATTCCTTTAAATATGTATTTCTCACTGTATGTCTGCTTACTCTCTTGTAATCCCTAATTATCCCAGCACCAGGATGAGCATTCCAAAAGGCAAGGGACCAGGGAAAAGGAAAACAGTCACGGTCACATGATTTCCCACTTGGCAACCACTTTTAAAGAACTTTTTCTACTTTCTTTGATAATATTCTATTTTAGCATGTTTAGTTGACTTCCATATAGAAAACAACTAAGGAAAAAAGGACATTAGCTCAACAGACTAACGTAAAAGGGCAGAATGACATTGTACAGATATGCAAGAGTTGGGACACCTTTTCCAACCCTGGAAGAAAAATCAAAATGTTCTGATCTAACCTTTGACCTCTTTACCTTTTCAAGTTGAGCACTTCTCCTTCCAACGTGTCCTCAAAGCAAGCGAAATCGTATCTCTCAGTCTGCAGCCCAGACACCAGGAAAATCTTCTGGGCCTCCAAGCCATCCTTGGTCAACGTCTCAGACAACTCCTTCCGGATCCGGTTCATCTGCTCTGCAGGATTGTATCTGTATTGAAGGCGCCTTCTAGCTGTGTGGAGATCCAGGTCAATCTTGGTGCGAACCAGAAAGAAAGGTTTCTTTTGCTTGATGGCCTTAAGGACTTGAAGATGAACGTCTCTCAAGCCCGTGGTTCCTACCACCATCACGAAGCAGCGGAATCGCTGTAGGTCCCCCAGCTTCTTCAGATAGGCAGCCGGTGTCTCGTTGGCCTCAAAGCCAGGTAGATCATGCAAGATGAGGTGAGGGAAGGTGGGATGAATGTGGACCTCTGCAGAGAGTGAGGGCTGTGGGGGTTTCCGGAAGTAAGTGGCAAGGTTCGTCGCTGGGCAAGGCTTGCTCAGTAGAGCCTCAACCAGCATGCTCACCCCTGCACGGTGTTCTCCTAGGATCCCAACCTGGACCTTGAAGGAGTTCAAAAAATCCAGCAGTTCCTGGATTTGAGAGGCAGCTGCGAAGGATTTCTGGGCCAGATATTGAACCTTGCGGTTCCTCAACTCTGCTTCGTCTAAATAGGGGAAGCTGGCCATGGCTGAGCTGCAGGAATAGAAGAGAGGAAGTGAGTGTGGTCCAGGCAGGAGCCTTCTGGCGAGAACCCAGGCTGAATCTCCTTCACACAACCTGACGCAGCCATGTATTGCAGCGTCTCTCAAGTTTGTCAACTTGACGATGGGTGGACTTCAACTCCCAGAATTCCCCAGCCGGCATGGGGAATTCTGGGAGTTGAAGTCCACACATCTTCCCAACGGTCAAGGTTGGGAAACACCGTGTTATGGCATTCCACTCCAGATGGGGAATTCTGGGAGTTGAAGTCCACAAATCTTAAAAGTTGCCAAGGTTGAGACACGTTGATGTAATGAAATTCTTTCTCCGGCCTCATCTTTGCTTTCCCACTACTATACCATCGCCCTGCGCAGGACAAACATCAAGCTGCCAAGGAGAGGAAAATCCATTGCTCAACCCTTGGGATTTCTGCCTTTTCCCTTTCAGTCAAAACCTGGCAACACACTTCCATCAAAAGCCACTGGGCAATGGGTGTGTGTGTGTGTGGGGGGGGAGCAGAGGGACCCCAGTAGATGGAGTTTACAAAGTTCTTCCTTGAGAGGAGTTCAAAGGGCTCCTAGTCAGGGGTAGGCAACCTTGGCTCTTTGATGACTCGTGGACTTCAACTCCCAGAATTCCTGAGTCAGCACGGGTGTTCTCTGAGCTTGTTTTCTTGCAGACGTTTGGTTACCCCTAACTAGGTAACATACGCAGTGCTAGTCAGTAAGGACTGTTGTTTGCTGTCCGTTCTACATCCTGGTCTCTTGCCTGTCTGGGTGGGTGGGTGGGGGTGGCCTTAGGGATTCTTAGGGGTTCAAAGGCCCTCCCGCTCCAGTTGCTGCGACGCCGCTTCGTCTTTTGCCCGGCGATCCCTCCCTCCCAGGATCCAGTCCGCGATCGGGAGGAATCGAAAGCCACACCGCGTCTCGACCGCGCCTTAAGGGCCGCCGTACCTCCCGCCACCACGAGGGGGCAGCAAAGAGAGGGAAGAAGGCCTATCCCAGGGGTAGGCAAACTCGGCTCTTTTATGACTCGTGGACTTCAACTCCCAGAATTCCTGAGCCAGCATAGCTGGCTCAGGAATTCTGGGAGTTGAAGTCCACGAGTCATAAAAGAGCCGAGGTTGCCTACCCCTGGCCTATCCTTTCGCTGCCCTCCGCAGGTCGCCCGCAGTTTTGCAGCTCGCATCTGGCAGGGGGTTCCGCGGGCTTAGCCGGGCTGCCTGCCCGCTGTTATTGGGGGAGGTCCGAGATCGCGCCCTCCTGCCTTTCCAGGGGACCCCTCCCCACCTATACACACACAAACACACACACACACACACACTCACACACAGACACACACTCACACACACACACACACACACACACACACAAGCCCCACTACCCCGGATTTGCGGGAAAGCGCCGCTCACCTTTCCTGCCCAGGGGTCCGGGAGCCGCTTCGCCTCCGTCGGGGCCGGCCAAGCAGAGGCCCACGGCCAAGTCCCCGCGTGGGCAGTCGCGTCCCCCCCTCCTTCTCTGGCTCCGCGCGGGGAGCCTCCGAGGCGCTGCCTGGGACGGCCCGAGCAGCAGCAGCGATCCCGAAGCCGCTTTCGCACCCTTCTCGCCCGCCCCGGCTGCTGCTCGCACCGCGCCGCCGCAAAAGCCGCCCCTTCTGACGCGCCGCCGAGGGCGGAAGAGGAGAGGGGCGAGCCGAGGAAGGGAAGCGGCCGGAGGAGACCCCAGCCCGGGAAGCCGAGCCAGCGAGGGAGGGAGGGAGGGGGGTGGTCGCCGGACGCCTCGCTGTCCCGGGAATCCGGACGCCCGACCTGCTCTCCGTCCTTCCAGGGACGACCCGCAGGTAGGTGGGCAGGAAGGGCGGCTTTGCAACGGCCAGATGTGGAGGGCCCGGTCTTTCTCTCTCTCTCCCTCCCTCCCTCTCCTTCCCTCCCTCCCTCTCTCTCTCCCCCTTTCCCTCTCTCTCCCTCCCTCTCTCTCTCCCCCTTTCCCTCCCTCCCTCTCCCCCTTTCCCCCTTTCCCTCTCCCTCCCTCCCTCTCTTTCTCTCTCTCTCTCCCCCCTTTCCCTCCCTCCCTCTCTTTCTCTCTCTCTCCCCCTTTCCCTCCCTCCCCTCCCTCCCACTCTCCCCCTTTCCCTCCCCTCCCTCCCTCTCTTTCTCTCTCTCTATCTCCCCCTTTCCCTCTCCTCCCTCCTTCCCTCTCTTTCTCTCTCTCCCCCTTTCCCTTCCCTCCCTCCCTCCCTCCCTCTCTCCCCCTTTCCCTCCCCTCCCTCCCTCCCTCTCTCTCTCCCCCTTTCCCTCCCCTCTCCCTCTTTTTCTCTCTCCCCCCTTTCCCTCCCCTCCCTCTCCCTCTCCCTCCCTCCCTCTCTTTCTCCCTTTCCCTCTCCCTCCCTCCCTCTCTCTCTCTCTCCCCCCCTTTCCCTCCCCCTCCCTCCCTCCCTCTCTTCAACCCAGGTTGTTTGAGCCATGAGAATCCCGAATGCTCCTTTTCAGTGCTTGGGCTGCTCTCGGCAGCTCCAGAAAAATCCCCCTCCCTGCCTCTTTCTAGCATCCCCCCGGCTAGGTGGCCTCGTAGAGAACCGGGTTTCTCTGACTTGGCAACTCTGAAGGTGTTCTGGTGGACTTCAAGTCCCAGAATTCCCCGGTCAGCACGAAAGCCAGAAAATAAAAAGTCTGGCCTACCTGTTAAAACGCCAGGCTAGAAACCAGGAACCGGTGAGTTCTAGTGCTGCTGGCAGCCAGGCTACTCTGCGTTTTCCAGGCTTTCAAAATAAAACAAAACTTTGGGCCGGTCACTAGGCGACGGTGAATTCTAGTTCTACCTTAGGCATGAAAGCCGACTGGGAGGCTTCGGGTCAGTCATTCTGTCTCAGCCCAACCCACCTTGTAGAGGGATTGTTGTGGGGAAAACAGGAGGAGGAAGGAATATTAGGTATGCTTGTCACATTGATTTATTTGCAAAAAACAGTAGAAACAGGATAAAACCTTTTTTAAAAAAAATCCCTGATTTGGGTGGTTGCATCATGGCCTAATTTGAAAATGTTATGATTTATTAGTCTTGCTGAGCAATGTAAAACAGAAGAAGCTTGAATAAAGAAAAGAATAATCAGCACTTTTTCTTTTTCTTTTTTTGTAAGGGAAGTGAAAATGTACCCATCCCAATTTTTATGGGCACGCAGTGAAATTGAATAAAATTATTATTATCCTTGTTGTGCTCCAGGCCTGAGACCAATTGATTTTGATTTGGTAGTCAACATTGGTGACTGAGCGCTGCTTAAACTATGTATAGCCATGCTTAAGATTTGATTTTAGCCTAAAAATAAAATAAAAAAGTCATTTCTTCCATTCTGACCTTTTTATCTTTCCTTCTTGAAGGGTTTACAGTCTGCTCAGAAGAGAAAATAATTTCTTTGTCAACAACCGAACATGTCCTTAGAGACCTCGCCAAACTCTGCTCCGGGTTCCCCCGATTGTGGGGACGTTTCTGTCATCTTTGTGGGAAAATCTGGAGTCGGAAAATCAGCTCTTCTTAATGCCGTACGGGGGTTGACGGAAGATGATGTTGGATCGGCCCCCGTGGGGGCTCCGGTGAAATCTGAAAAGCCCATCATGTACACTGACTCAATTTACAGCAATTTACTTCTGTGGGAGCGGTCGATGGATGGCAAGGGCCACGCGGATCAATGGATGAGAGAGTCTGACTTGATTGTATTGGTGACTGAAGACGAGTTTGACGATTCTCACGCCCGCCTGGTGTTGGAGGCCCGGCAGGCAGGCAAAAAAGTGTACTTTGCCCGGTCCAAGGCTGATCTGGAACTTCACACGCTCAAGCGTTTGATGGGGCAGCGTTACAATCGGTCGGAAGTCCTCCAGACCCTCCGGGAGGCCTGTACCGAATCCCTGGGGACCCTCCCTCTGGTGGACCCCTTTGTGTACCTGATCTCTGCTTTTGAGCCTGGTGCCCTGGATTGCCCCCATCTGCGAGAAGATTTGCTGAAAGACCTGCACCTGTATGAAAGGTTGGTAGGACAGCCGGCCGACAGAAAAGTGGAATTGCTCTCGAAGGAAGGCGAACACAACGTGTCCCAGGATAATGTCTGTGGGGATTCTCGGTCATCCAGATCATAGTTGTCCCAAAGATGCTTTTTCACGAGGCAACTGGACTTTCTGGGCAACCACTTCGCAAATGCACCGCACAACATAGGAGAACAAACCCATCAGGAACAAGAGTCAGCAGTCCGTCTGCATTTGAAAGACAAAGGCCGCTCTTTCAAAGACAACAAAATCCACATTTTGGACAGAGATGACTGCTCGTTTGAAAGAGGGTTCAAAGAGGCCATCTAGGTCAAAACTGAACAGCCCTCTCTCGGCAAAGGGGGAGGGATACGACATCATCTATCTCCAGTCTACAACAGGGCTTTTCAACTTTTTCACCCATTGTACCACTTTTAGGATATGGCAACATCCGAGTACCACCAGTCGCCTAGCCAGGTGTCAAAAACCTGACAGCCCTGCAGCTTCAGCCGTCTCTCGCTCAGGCTTCTGCGGTGCTACCACCAGTTCAGCTCATTCCCCTCCCCCGCTACCACTTTTCCAGGATGGTCGCGTACCACCTGCTAGGTGCCAATGTACCACAGGTGGTACCCGTACCACTGGTTGAAAAGCCCTGGTCTACAACACAGTCCTTTCGGCAGCTCCAAGAAGGCTCCACACCCGTTTGCACTACTCAGGTGCCCCCGAGGACACAGGTAAACCTCCACGTGGCCTCAGCTGCTCTCTAAAAGGATGCAAATGACCAGCTGTCTGCAAGGAGCATAAATCCTTCCATTCTCCACCATCCAGTCAGAGCTGAAGAAGATTCTAGGATGAGAAGCGAAACGTCTTCAAAGAAAAACAAGACAGTCCAGTTGCCTCCTGGAAAAGCACCGCTGGGACATCGCAGGATAATGTTGTAGGATCCAACATCACCGGAACCAGAGGTTTTGTCTTCCAAGCTTTCAAGCACATACTGGAGCCCATCCTCGCGGAACGTCTCTCTTGCCAGAACATGTGTGTGAGAAGATTGTGAGGAAAGTTGCCCAAGGATGGGCTCCAGCACAAGTCCCAAAGCTTGGAGGACAAAACCCCTGGTCCTGGTGACTGACCCAGATTGGATCCTGGAATCGCTGCCTCTGAGTTCTAGTCAAAAGTCTCCCAATGCACTAACATCCTCCTATTTTCCATAGCTCAGGGTTAGGCAAACTTGGCTCTTTTAAGACTCGTGGACTTCAACTCCCAGAATTCCTGAGCCAGCATGGGGGAACTATGGCCCCCTCATGACTTGTGGACTTCAACTCCCAGAATTCCTGAGCCAGCATGGGGGAACTATGGCCCCCTCATGACTTGTGGACTTCAACTCCCAGAATTCCTGAGCCAGCATGGCTCAGCTTGGAAACCTCCCTTTCCCCTCAGCATGGCTGGCTCAGGAATTCTGGGAGTTGAAGTCCACGAGTCGTAAAAGAGCCAAGGTTGCCTACCCCTGCCATAGCTGATCCCCCTGGATCACTTTCCCAGGCTAAAATTTCCGAGGCTGAGAAAGGGAGGATGGAAACACCAGTGCCCACATTCAAAGAACTCCTGAGTCTGCTTTATAAATGTTGCAATCAGTTGTCATGTTGGGATAATGGTTGTTTGTTTTAGTATTAACTTCCTTGGTGCTCTGAGTTTGTTTGGAGATATTTCATCATGCAACCAGGTAACGTCAACAGCCCGAGTAAGTGTGGAGTTTGCTCCCTGTTTATGTACAGTACAGATAGTCTTTGACTTACGACTGGTCACTTCAGTGACCATTCCCAGTTACAGTGGGTTCTCCCCAATAGGCACCTTTGACCTGGTTCTGAAGTTCTGACAATGAATGTGACCGCATTTCAGCCGCCCAGCAACTGGCCTGCATTTGCCTGTGGTCACATGATTGAGATTTATATTTTTGCTGAAAATTGGCGTTTCCTTGTGGTGTTTGGCAAAAACCACCTGGTAGCAAACAATGGCTTCACTTAATGACCGCTGCAAAAAAGGTTGTAAAATCAGATAGGTCATGGAGATGTTTATGACAGTTGAAACTGACAGCTGCAATGGGCAAGGACTATTTGTAGCTTCTTCAGCCAGTGTTGGTGGGGTTTCCAGTTTTCCTCCTCTGCAGTTCCTTGATTAGGCTGTGGGTTCCTCCTTGGTTGTCTGATGTTATTTCCTGCTTATCTGGGTGTGGGTTGCTAGGGAGGATATGTTCTGGACATCTTGTTTCCTTCTTAGCCTCTTATTGTCTCTTTCCTCTGTTGTGTAAACATGGTTGATCTGCAATGTGACAATGAATAGAGTAGAGTAGAGTAGAATAGCAGAGTTGGAAGGGACCTTGGAGGTCATCTAGTCCAACCCCTTGCTCAGGCAGGAAACCCTATACCATTTCAGGCAAATGGCTGTCCAGTCTCTTCTTAAAAACCTCCAGTGTTGGAGCATTCACCGCTTCTGGAGGCAGGTTGTTCCACTGGTTAGTTGTTCTAACTGTCAGGAAATTCCTCCTTAGTTCTAGGTTGCTTCTCTCCTTGACTAGTTTCCATCCGTTGCTTCTTGGCCAGCCCTTGTGATGTTATGTTAGAATGTAATGAAACATCTGCAGGCAGACATCCAACTCTGAGAGCATTTTCAACCTTGAACTACAGGGATTCTGTTCTATTAGCTGATTGACTTATATCAGAGGTAGGCAACCTCGGCTTGTGGGGAACGTGGACTTTCCTGTTTGGGATATCATTTGGAATTAGATTTATTTCTCTTGAGTAGAGGCCGTGCTCAACTTACGACCACAATCCAGCCCCAAATGTCCATTGCTGGGCAAGACACTTGTGAAAATGAGTTTTGACCCCATTTTACGAAACTTTCTTGCCAGAGTTGTTAATCGCTGTAGTTAAGTTAGTGACACCGTTGTTAAGTGAATCTGGCTTCCCCTTTGATCTTGCTTGTCAGAAGGGGATTGCATGACCCCAGGACATTGCGACCGTCATAAATATGAATCAGTTGCCAAGTGTCTGCATTTTGATCATGTGACCATGGGGGTCCGGCAACAGTTTGAAGTGTGGAAAACGGTCATAACTTACCTTTTTCAGTGTCATCGTAACTTTGGATGGTCGCTAGACAAACTATAAGTTGAAGACTACCTGTATGTTAGAGAAGAGCAAATCATTTTGTGGGTCCTTTTGGGGGAAGCTACTTTACGCAGTGGCTCAGTGGGTTAGGACGCTGAGCTTGTCGATCTGAAGGTCGGCAGTTTGGCGGGTCGAATCCCAAGTGCCACGTAACAGAGTGAGCGCCTGTTACTCGTCCCAGCTTCTGCCAACCTAGCAGTTCGAAAGCACGTAAAAATGCAAGTAGAAAAATAGGGACCGCTACGGTGGGAAGGTAACAGCGTTCCGTGCGCCTTTGGCATCTAGTCATGCCGGCCACATGACCACGGAGACGTCCTTGGACGAGCGCTGGCTCTTCGGCTTTGAAACGGAGATGAGCACCGGCCCCTAGAGTCGGAAACGACTAGCACGCATGTGCGGGGGAACCTTCACCTTTACCTTTACTTTAGTTTCCAAAGGACTTTGCAATGCATATTTCATGTTTTGTCTGCCTCTGTTTCTCCCGCTTGGGTTTACCTTTCTGGCATTTAACCCTGACACAGGATTATAATCCAGGCTCTCCACCCAATCCTCTGACCGTCTCTTGCCTCTTTCCACAGGACGCAGAAGCCCACCCGGTTCAGCTTCGAAGAGTTCAGTGAAAAAGAGATTGCCGAGATCCAGGAAGCCTACGAACTGGGAGGCCTCTCTGAGGTGGTGACTCGAATCCAGTCCAGTTTGGAAACCATCTGGAACACCCAGCTGGATATTGCGGTCACAGGAGAATCGGGCGCTGGAAAATCCACCTTTGTTAATGTCTTGAGGGGCCTGAGCGATGAAGCGGAAGGGGCGGCCGCAACGGGAGTGACCGAGACCACAATGAAGCCCACCTCGTACGCTTATCCTGGGCACACCAATGTCATCCTGTGGGATCTGCCCGGTATAGGAACGCCCAACTTCCAGGCTGATAAGTACTTGGAAATGGTGGAGTTTCCCCGTTACGATTTCTTCATCATTCTGGCTTCCGAGCGGTTTAAAGAAAACCATGTTCGTTTGGCCCGGGCCATTGTCCAACAGGGAAAGCAGTTCTACTTCATACGCACCAAGATAGACAATGATTTGGACGCTGAGCGGAGGAAGAAGAATCCACCCACGGAAGCCGAAGTTCTGGAGGTGATCAGAAAGGACTGCCAGAGTAAGCTTTCCAAGGCTGGGCTGAGCAATGCCAAGGTGTTCCTTCTCAGCAATTTTTACCTGGAAAAATTTGACTTCCAGGCTTTTGAGGAAACGCTGGAGCAAGAATTGCCCGCCCATAAACAACAGGCTTTTCTCCTGTCTCTGCCCAACGTCTCCACGGCGATCATAGAGAAGAAGAAGAAGGTCCTTCAGCAGGAGATCTGGAAAGTGGCCTTGGTTTCCAGTTTGGTCGCTGCTGTCCCATTGCCGGGTCTGGCCTTCACCTGTGATGTTTCCATTTTGCTGAAGAAGTTGTCCAGTTACCGGCAGGACTTTGGCCTCGATGCAGCATCTTTGTCCCGACTGGCTGAACGATCTGGGAAGTCCATGGAGGTCTTGAGAAAAGAAGTACACAGCAGCCTAGGCCGTAGCATCAACAAGGACGTGGTGGTCAGTTTGCTGGGAAAGGCCACTGGAACAGGCCTGATGGTGGCCAACCTTTTCCTCCATCGCTTCCCGATTTACGGAGCAGTGGCCTCGGGGGGTATCTCCTTCCATACCACCTACTCCATGTTGAGGCAGTGCCTGGAGGAGCTTGCTACTGACTCCCAACGCGTTCTTATGAAGGCCTGTGAAAGCAGCGTCTGATGCGGCTATCTGGTCCCCTCCAACTACAGTTCCCATCATTCTCAGCTGGTCTGGTTTCTGGCTGCAGGAGAATGACTTTCCTTGTTCCCATTTCTGATCTTCCCTGGATGTCTTGTTGTGGAAGCTCCCTCGCTTAGCATCTATCACTAACAAGCTACTCAGCCAGCAATGTGGCCTGTAAAATCTTGAGGACTAGGAACCAGTGTTTGCTTTGACTGATGTTCTGGAGACCATGTTTAGATGAGCCACTTTGTCTCAGAAGGTTCCACTGGCCCTATAATTATTGATTTAAATCTATTGCCCCTCCCTCTTCTGGCATGGACATACTGAGTTTGAATGAAATTTAGGGTTTTTGTGGCAAATTACTGCCCTAGCCTTGGGATGACTAACCAGAAGTGTGGAAATTGGAGGGGAAAGAAGGGGCATAATATCAAATCATACTTTCCAGAGTTAGATTCCTGTGTAAGCCATAGAGCTGTCCAGTGGGAAAACTTAGTTGTGAGCATAAGGGCTGAATCTTAAAATTTCCCTGTTGCTTTATTTATGGAGACGCTCCCTTGGCTTGCCACTAGGGGGCAGTGCTGTGTGTTTATTGGAATAAAAAAAAGTTGGTCACATGGCTGGCTGAGGAATTCTGGGAATTGAAGTCCACACTTGAGGTTGCAAGACACTTGATTGAGATACATGTTGAATTGCAATCGATGGGTGTCTTGCAGGGGCGTGTGTGTGTGTGTGTGTGTGTGTGTGTGTATCAAATGTATATAAAATTGCATGCTGTGCAAAGGATCGAACAAGACCTTTCCCTCTCTTGTTTCCTCCCATGCTGTAGAAATGTTTCTCAAATGCCATAAATAAAAAGATGGTAGAGAAATACAATTATGTCTCAATTCTTTGAAGTGCCATGTTGACATCATTGGAGCAGTTTAGTCGTGCCTCCTAGATACGGTAAATCTGTCAGGGTGAATGCCCTCATTTTACTGCTTCCCTGTTTGGTGAGGGTTAGGAGAAGAATGAAAAATTATTCTGCTGCAGTGTGAAGGCTGGATTTTGGCAGTGCAACCTTAGGGGAATTGCTTAGGGGACACCTCCCTCCCCAAATAGGCTGTTGGTCGAAGCGCAACTGAGCAGCTGCTCTTAAATCAGATTTATGTCTGCTCCTAAGCCAAAGAAAATTTAAAATAAGATCTTTCTAAAGCAAATTCCAGTCCCAGAGGAGCAACTGCTGTCCCATTGCCGGGTCTGGCCTTCACCTGTGATCCCAGAGGAGCAACTGCCAAGAAGTGGGGCTTGCTTGATTTCAGATCATGTAGACTATGCTCCTTGGAAGCGCCCAAGCAACATTTCCTATTTGTAACTAACTGCACAGTGTTGCCAACTCACCTTAAGCCTCAGGAGAAAAGCAGATTGTGAGATTAAACTGAAACGAAAATAGAGCAAAGTGGGGGTGGCAGATGGGAGGAATACCTCATCTCTGCAAAGACATTATGTACAGGGACAGATTCTAGAGCCAAAATGGAAACCTTCCTGGGCCTTGCACAATTTGTGGGTCAAAAGACCCTGCTATTTCTTGGGCCTGGGGTATGCATCACACTAAATCGTGGCATGATAACAGGGTCCTGATTCCCTCCGGTTATGCCACCACCCATGGTTTACAGGCCACAGGAGTAGTGTTCATACAATGTTCTGCCTCAGTCTACGTGAGTCCTTGTTATGCTCACAAGGAGAAACACCTCTTCCAAGAAACAGGCAGGAACCGCAAGAAAAAACCAACCCCCTTTGATTTTCCCAGACCTGAGTCAATGTCCAAGGCAAACAAACACAGTCCACAGAAACTCAATCCTCAACATGAACGGTTTCCTTCAGCAACCAGCACCTCCCACACCTTCCCTTTTATAATTCAGCCAAGGTGTGGCTTCCTAATGCCTTCTCCTTTGCCTTTGGAGCCGCCCCGTTGCATTCCTCTGTCCTACTCGCTTCTCTTGCTGGCGCTTTCGTGCATCCTGGATTTGTCCCAACTGTTCTTCATCACTGTTCAACTCAAGATCCCAACACAGCTGTGTCTCAGCCTGAGCACAAGTAGAGGGGCCAGGCTCCTCATCCGACTGTAAGTCTTGGAGCTTCCCAGAGCCTTCCTCTGACTCTAATGTCACTTCAGGCCCCTCCTCCTCCTCCTCTGATTCCTCAGACTCAGCTGCCATTGGCTGGTGACAAATCACAACATACAACACCACCCAAACTAAACATATCACATGGTGGCTTAATGCAATAGTGCAGTGTATGCATTCAGAGGATTGCTAAGTGCCCATGGCGGTCATCTAGAGATGCCAGAATTACACCAATTTGTTCTTCGTGCAGGGAGATACGGTACTCTACGATCATAACATGACTCAAAGCAAGCAATAGTTAAGAGTTCATTGTCTAAACTTGTGGAAGTTGTTTGGACTGGAACTTGGAACTTGTTATGACAACCTAATTCATAACATTCTTTGTGGTGTTACGGACCCAAATTCTATCACTTGACATTTCGAGATGGTATTTTGACCAGCCATAAAGATATTGGACTGAGCAGCTGCTCTTAAATCAGATTTATGTCTGCTCCTAAGCCAAAGAAAATTTAAAATAAGATCTTTCTAAAGCAAATTCCAGTCCCAGAGGAGCAACTGCCAAGAAGTGGGGCTTGCTTGATTTCAGATCATGTAGACTATGCTCCTTGGAAGCGCCCAAGCAACATTTCCTATTTGTAACTGCACAGTGTTGCCAACTCACCTTAAGCCTCAGGAGAAAAGCAGATTGTGAGATTAAACTGAAACGAAAATAGAGCAAAGTGGGGGTGGCGGATGGGAGGAATACCTCATCTCTGCAAAGACATTATGTACAGGGACAGATTCTAGAGCCAAAATGGAAACCTTCCTGGGCCTCGCACAATTTGTGGGTCAAAAGACCCTGCTATTTCTTGGGCCTGGGGTATGCATCACACTAAATCGTGGCATGATAACAGGGTCCTGATTCCCTCCGGTTATGCCACCACCCATGGTTTACAGGCCACAGGAGTAGTGTTCATACAATGTTCTGCCTCAGTCTGCGTGAGTCCTTGTTATGCTCACAAGGAGAAACACCTCTTCCAAGAAACAGGCAGGAACCGCAAGAAAAAACCAACCCCTTTGATTTTCCCAGACCTGAGTCAATGTCCAAGGCAAACAAACACAGTCCACAGAAACTCAATCCTCAACATGAACGGTTTCCTTCAGCAACCAGCACCTCCCACACCTTCCCTTTTATAATTCAGCCAAGGTGTGGCTTCCTAATGCCTTCTCCTTTGCCTTTGGAGCCGCCCCGTTGCATTCCTCTGTCCTACTCGCTTCTCTTGCTGGCGCTTTCGTGCATCCTGGATTTGTCCCAACTGTTCTTCATCACTGTTCAACTCAAGATCCCAACACAGCTGTGTCTCAGCCTGAGCAGGAGTAGAGGGGCCAGGCTCCTCATCCGACTGTAAGTCTTGGAGCTTCCCAGAGCCTTCCTCTGACTCTAATGTCACTTCAGGCCCCTCCTCCTCCTCCTCTGATTCCTCAGACTCAGCTGCCGGATCCATTGGCTGGTGACAAATCACAACATACAACATCGCCCAAACTAAACATATCACATGGTGGCTTAATGCAATAGTGCAGTGTATGCATTCAGAGGATTGCTAAGTGCCCATGGCTGTCATCTAGAGATACCAGAATTACACCAATTTGTTCTTCGTGCAGGGAGATACGGTACTCTACGATCATAACATGACTCAAAGCAAGCAATAGTTAAGAGTTCATTGTCTAAACTTGTGGAAGTTGTTTGGACTGGAACTTGTAACTTGTTATGACAACCTAATTCATAACATTCTTTGTGGTGTTACGGACCCAAATTCTATCACTTGACATTTCGAGATGGTATTTTGACCAGCCATAAAGATATTGGACTCTGGTGGATTAGAGAAGACTTCTAGAGAGACATTCTGGCTGGATTCACACAACCTCTTTAACCTGACACTCTAGATAAGGAAGCGCAGTTGCATTCGCCTAACGTGATAGTCAAGCAAAACCATAGGATGGTTTAATGTAATACCTGATTTATTTATTTACAAGTGTTTGAACTGTATGTCTCTTACTCTTACTCTAGGTCATTGTGGTTCGGTAAATGACACCAAACTGATGGTTAAGGCAGCACATAACTTCTTGGGGCAAGCTGAATTACAAATGACTCAACATCAACCGTTTTTAACCCAGTTGAGTGATGTTGTCTGAACCTCAGCCTCCTTCCGTTAACATTTCAAGTAGCTAGTTAAAGTTAGGTTTCCAGAGAAGCTGCTGTCAGACTAAAATTGGCTGACTTACACCTTAAAAGCCTTCCAGGAGTTATTTTGGAGAAGACCTGAACATCAGTTGAGTGCGGTTGAAGGGGCCAACATTTACAAGATTTCTTGTTTGCTTGTTGGACAGATGGTTAAATGTGTTGCAATTTAACTGTCTGGTGTCTGAAAATACTGTGCCCTGTGGTCTAACTGAACGTAAAGGTTGACTCAGCCTTCCACCCTCCCGAGGTTGGTAAAATGAGGATCCAGACTGTCGGGGTGGGGGCTTCTTGGTGCTCTCTCAGCTTGCTTGATTTCTTGCAGACGTTTCATGACCCAAACTAGGTAACATCATCAGTGCTTAGTAAGGCGTGCAGTTTGCCGTCAGTTTATATTCTGGGGGCTTGCCCTGTCAGTGCTGGTGGGGCTGGTCTTAGAGATTCTTCAGTTGGGCTGTTCACTGTTAGCTCTGGGGCAGTTCCTTGATTGGGATATTGTTTACCTGGTGGTTGATCTGATGTTAACCTTGGGAGTTAATCTATGCTGATCTGGGTGCTGAGCGTTGGGTGGAGAGATACTAGGGTCTTTTCGTTCCTTATTGGGGCTGGGTGATTGTCTCTTTTGCATAGTCCATAGATGTTCTTAGTATCTATGTGATGGCTGAATTCTAGAAATTCCTTGGCGTTTTTGGACTTGACCTGGTTTAGCAAGGTCACATTTTCCCAACTGAACCTGTGGTGAAATCTTGTCGATGTGTTGTGAAATTGAAGAGTTTTCACCATGTCTTCTGACTGCTAGTTGGTGTTCATGGATGCGTTCTGCCAGTCTTCTGCCTGTTTGTCCTACACAGTATGTTGTGGATGAGTCCTCTTTTTTCCTTCTGGGGCTGTTGGATTTTTTGGTCCGCATAGGATGTTTTGAAGGGCTTGCGTTGGCTTGTGTGCTACTACGCTGATTGATTGTTGGGGGGGGGGCGCAATATCCTGAAATTGTAAGAGTGTTGCAAAAGGACTATGGGGTGGTGTATATATAAGTCCAAGTGCTATTGCTACTATAAAATATATACTCCTCATTTAAGGGAAGGCAGAGAATGGAAAGGACAGGGATGGACCATAAGCAGAGTTTCATCCAAATCGAGATAGCTCTTTTGTAAAAGGTATAGGAAAAGGTTCCCCCACACATGCATGCTAGTTTTTTCCAACTCTAGGGGCCGGTGCTCATCTCCGTTTCAAAGCCGAAGAGCCAACGCTTGTCCGAGGACGTCTCTGTGGTCATGTGGCCGGCATGACTACAGTAGATGCCAAAGGCGCACGGAACGCTGTTACCTTCCCACCATAAGTGGTCCCTATTTTTCTACTTACATTTTTACGTGCTTTCGAATTGCTAGGTTGGCAGAAGCTGGGACGAGGAACAGGCGCTCACTCTGTTACGCAGCACTCGGGATTCGACCCGCCAAACTGCCGACCTTCTGATCGACAAGCTCAGCGTCCTAACCCACTGAGCCACCGTGTCCCTTCAGCTCTTTTGAGAGGGTATTTAAAAAAAGGGAACAAAGTAAATGTGGTATTGAATTTGAATTCTCCAATGAACGCCGGAGAAGCAGGAAACCCCACCCTTCTGCTTACCCCTTCTGAAGGAGGGGCAATCCAACCGTCCTCTTTAGCTTGGCCATATTTCAGCAAGGATGCATTCCAGGACTTTCTTTGTCTCATCAAGTTCATCCACTGCTGGTAAGATAATACAAAGGGGTGGCTTGCCAGATCACTTCCCGTAGCTTCTTCTTTTAAGCAAGCTGAAACGCTTTGCTCAGGTTTTAAGTCTTTGAATGTCTTTTCTTAGAAGTTCTTTGGATGCACTTGAACTCACTTTGGATAAGGAATGGTGGGTAGATGGGAATGAAGGAGGCCAGGGGGTGGCCTGTCTCCAGCAGAAAAGTAATCAGGCCAGTTTTGAAAACCTCTTTCTTCTTGCTCTTCTTGCTCTCCTTGCTCTTCAGGGGTCTCCAAACTTGGCAACTTGAAGTCTTCTGGACTTCAACTCTCAGAATTTGGGATTTGAAGTCCAGAAGTATTAAAGTTTGGAGACTCTTGCTATAGATCCTGCTGTCAAGGTTCAGGGGCAGAATATGGACCCATCCGTTAGATACCGTACTTGTTTCTGAAACCAATTGTGGACAAATTCCTTGGTCTCTGAAGCACATTGTATAATTTGCTACTTTCCCCTCTTCTCTGATAGAGTTGCTGTGATGGATAAAGGGTCCATTGCAATCTTCATTTTCTGTCTTGGGATGGGTAAGTGCAAATCACCACTCTCTGTTCTTGAGTGTCTGTAAGACACACATGAAACCACCCTGCCTAAGTGTAGTTCGGTATTTGAAATAACATCAGCATATATTATTGTAAACTACAGTTGTCTGGATGATTTATAAAACCAAAGCAAAGGTGAAGTCTTCTAATTAGGCTTGTAGTCTAGTGATGTCATGATATGGAAGAGATTTTCTGGTGCCTCCTTCCATTAGGAAGGTTGCTGCAACCAAGCAGTCCTTCTTAAACTGGGTTGAGAGGGACCTTGGAGGTCTTCTAGTCCAACCCTGCAAGGTGCCCCGTATATAAAAAGCAGTGTTTTCTATATCAACCTCAACGTAAGATCACAGGAAACAAAATTCATATTAGTCAAATCAATTCTCTGCTGGTTTATGGAGTAATGTAAAATGGGCAAATCAGAAAAAAAGATTAATTCAATGGTTAAAAGCAAAGCATCAAGCAAATTGCGATGGAGTGCAGTTGAGAACAATTGAGAACAAGGGGCAAAACTAGGCGATTAACGAATTAGAATTGGAATGGTTTAAAATGAAATTTTCATTCAGAGGACAAAGCATAGAGCAGATCTAAGACATGATAAATGAATGCAATCAGCAGAAGCAGTGAAGAATATTAAAAAGGAAACAAAATCAGCCTGGGGAAAATAATTAATGGCTAGAAAATTAATTGTCTCCCAGCAATAATGATGCTTCTTGTCATTTCAATAAGCCACAAGCATAGGAGGCGTTCTTATTACTTTGTTTAACTCACTTCTCAGGGGAAGTTACGGTGTGAACCAAACCAAACCACTTTTCCCCCAAAGAATGAGAAAATGATGTCCTAAAACAGTGTTTCTCAACCTTGGCAAGTTTGTGGACTTCAACTCCCAGAATTCTCTAGCCAGCTGTGCCAATTTAAACTTGCCAAGAGTGAGAAACATTGTTCTGAAAAGCTCTGTAGTTATATGTGGATAGACCTTCTGAGAAAGCCTGCATGTCAACCTGATCATCTTATTTATTTCTATGTATTTATAAGATTTATTTGCTGCCCGTCTCTTAACCAAAGACTCTGGAGAGGCTAGATGCACAATTTAGTGATATGTCCTACAAATTTTATCATCCCCCCCTTCAGGATGGCTGTTGCAGTCTTCCAGATTGGCGTAGTCGGAAAGTATGGGGAACATTCATTCCTAAAATCCTGAGCCAGGTTTGGAAAGACAGGATTACGCAGGGCAGATAATGAAGAAGTGAGCCAGGAATTCTTGCAAGTCCAGTCCTGCCATATCTGGAGAATGTCGCTTTGGAAAGATTATGAAATTACATTGTTTGGTGGCTTGTTGATTCTTTTTCTTTCAGCCAATAGCTTGGAGTGCCATAAGTGCTTAATTAATGAAGGCAACTGCTCTAAGGCCCCAGTGGAAGTTTGTAAGCCCAACCAAGATGCCTGCTTCTCTGTGATCAGGAAGTACCATGGATGTAAGTCTTGTAATTCAAAGGGTTGTGTCTGTGTGGAGGGAACTCTGAGCCAGTTTGTGTCTCCCTTAGTAGATTTAGAATAGAATAGAATAGAATAGAATAGAATAGAATAGAGTAGAGTAGAGTAGAGTAGAATAGAATAGAATAGAATAGAATAGAATAGAATAATGGAATGGAGGAATAAAATAGAAGAATAGAATAGAATAGAATAGAATAGAATAGAATAGAATAGAATAGAATAGAATAGAATAGAATAGAATAGAATAGAATAGAATAGAATAGAATAGCCCCCTCTGCCTTGTGTCAGCCCCTCAGATACCGGAACACTGCTACGATGTCTCCCCTAGCCAAACCCAAGTCCCGCAGTCGTTCTTTGTATGTTTTTGTCTCCAGGCCTTTGATCATCTTAGTTGCGCTTCTCTGAATTTTTTTTTCCAAACTCTCAACATCTTTTTTGTGATATGGAGACCAATATTGGCTGCAGTATTCCAGATCTTCCTCCTAGGGCTGAAAGAGAATGACTAGTTCAGGATCATCCAGCTGCTTCATGTCAGATCTAGAACTCACCATCTCCTGGTTTCTAGCCTGGTACCGTCACCATTACGCCAAACCAGCTCTTATTTAAAGATTACAGAGCTCAAAAGTACATTTGTGGTTATTGGGCTGCACTTTTTATCTGACTCTTATGTAGTCTGTGGCTCTTCTTGAGGCCATTCCCCGCATACTATTACAGACAGTCCTTGATTTACAACATTCATTTAGCGATCGGTCAGAGTTACAGTGAGCACTGGAAAAAAGTGAGTTGTGTCTGTTTCTCACATCTATGATCGTTGCAGCATCCCCAAGGTCAAGGGATAAAAATTTAGATGCTTGGCAACTGGCATGTACTTAAGGGGATCACATGTCCAGGGTCATGTGATCCCCTTTTGCAACCTTCTGACAAACAAAGTCTATATGGGGAAGCCAGATTCACTTAATAAACATCTTATTCCCCCCCCATATGTTTTATTGATTTTTTTAAAAACATAAATCACTTGATATTTGGTAAACAGTGTGTTTGCTGGGTTTACATTTGTAAAGAAAAATCATTAACTATTGGTTTCTATAATCCATAACCCACATAGTACATTTAATTGATTTCCCCTTATCCCCAAAATGTCTTCTTTGCAAACCTTGAAATAATACCGTTCTTATTATTTTGATGCATAACAGTTACGTATATGATTTTTTCCCGATATTCCTAGAAATAACGATCACATCAATATACCTATTTCTTTTCTATCTAATCCTTCTGGTTGCCTCATCTTATATCCTGTTACAGTCCTTATTTAGATTTCTTTCTCCCACGAAGTTCAAAGTATTCTTGCTGGCTAAGATTTTCTCAACAGTTAATTACATTTAAAGATTTAAATCCATTTTTCCCATAGGAACCATCTCAACACTTTTACATTTCTTAAGGAATAGGTGAAAGCAGTAAAGAAAAGGAAAAGAGAGCAAAGAAACATACTACTTAAAATATATACCGTATTTATCGGCGTATAACACGCACCGGCGTATAACACGCACCTCATTTTAAAAAGGAAATTTCAGGAAAAAAACTTAAATTTCAAATAAATAACTATGGGTCATTAACATTATATCGGCGTATAACACGCACACATCATTTGCCCCCTATTTTCAGGAAGAAAAAGTGCGTGTTATACGCCGATAAATACGGTATTCCTTCTTAATAGACATCTCATTAACCTAACAGTTGCGGTGATTCACATTAATGACTGTGGCAAGAAATGTTGTAAAATGGGGCAAAAGTCACTTGTCTTGCTTAACAGTGGAAATTTGGGGCTGAATTGTAGTCCTAAGTCAAGAGACTACCTATACAACACAATAAGTCAAGTCATAGATTGCAACCAACTGTACAGGGTAATTGTGCAACTCCCCCAAAGAGTTTTCAGGGAATACTTCCACACGACGATAAGTAACCTCGTAATTTATTATTTTCTCGGTAGTAAACGCAGATACAGCCAGGCAGGGCTGTGGCTCCTCAAATGCTTGCCGGCGGTACCCGGCAGGAACGAAGGGCTCCTTGTTCCGAACAATGTGGTGTTGCTCTTCAAATCTTTGCCAGCCTGTGACTTTGCACGGTACGTAAAAGGGGGCAAGCCACAAAAGCGTGTCCGGATCCCAGAATGGAACACTTCCTGAGGAAGTCTAGGTGGCTTGTGGACTTGTGACTTTGTAAGTGCGATGATTCGGGGACCGTGAGACGTACAATAGTTGCTTGAACATGTCAACTTTGCTCCCTGTGAAATAATGCAAATTCAGTGTGAGATGATCTCATGAGGTCGATGGGTCGTTAAGGTGCTTCCAAGTAAAAGGCATCACGCAGAGATGCAATCATATTAAGTTTATTCAATGATAGATTAAAGATAAAGAAATACTTGGCATGAAGGCATTCATGCCTGCATGTGAGAGAGAAACAAAAGAAAAGAAAGCAAGCTAGCATAGCATAGCATAACTGAAGAGAGACTAGAAGCTAGGACTAGAAGACAAAGAGCAGCCCCTCGTGCAGAGGTATTTATGGGGGGTCTTGGTCCCTCCCTGACCATAAAACTCTCTCGCCAATGGGGCTGTCGGGTCTGAGACTCTTGGCTCATCAGTGGAAGCAAAGAAGCCTCTTTGCCTCCATCTGATGACCCTTTTGGGGAACTGCCATGGCTGGCACTAATCATCTAACATTCAGTCCAAGATGCTATAGGCCAGGGGTCCTCAACCTTGGCAACTTTAAGACTTGTGGAAAGCAAAGCTGGCTGAGGAATTCTGGGAGTTGAAGTCCACAAGTCTTAAAGTTGCCGAGGTTGAGGACCCCTGCTAAAGGCGTTATTTGCTATCCCTTTTGTACAGGGGTGTAAAACAGGCAGATATTTTTCTTACTATACCACGTGGAGCTAATTTGTGAGGCTTCTATCCTTTTCTCTTACTTTTCATGCATTCTGAAAGGATCAGGAAAACTTTAAATATTTGCAGATTTGTTTTTTTTTGGTAGGTTCCAGTACGTTTGCCCGTATTTTGGTGTGTGTGTGTGTGTGTGTGTGTTTGGATTGCTCCCCATTATGGAAATTGGTGAGTGAACTGAGTGAGTTTTCTCCTCTCCTGTCATTTTAAACAGTCAACCGAGATGGATTGCACAACGGGCTGGTGTGTCAAAGTTGCATTGGGAACAAAGCCGAATGTGGCCTTACGGCCCCTTCGCAGCAGTGCTACGGGAGTGCAGATCGGTGCGTGCAAATTTCCCAACGTTTCCTTCCAGGTACAAGTGGGTTGTTGATGTGAGATAACGTGGCAGGGTTGTGTGACAAAACACACAACTTCTTGGTTCCAGTTGATGGACAGGAGGCTTATTCATGTTTAGTTTCTGTTTGTCGCTTGGAATTTTCTATCATCGTGAAAAATATCTACTTTCCTATTGAAGAAAGAAAATAAGAGAATTAAAAGAAACCTCTCCTCTTAAGGTGCAGCAATTTGTTGTGTAAATGTAGCTCGTGAGCAATTCAGGATCAATTCAACTCAATCCCTTAGCCACACCGGGGGGAAAAAGTAGCACAAATTTTGCAGAAAGCTTTTCATTAAAAGTACAAGAACTCAAAGTTTTATTTTATTTAACTGGCCAACCTGTGAATTTGCTTCTGAACTTGTGTGTGTGTGTGTGTGTGTGTGTGTAAGTAAATTCACAGGTTGGCCAGTTAAATATATATAACAGAAGAATATATGGAATTATTTTTAGTTGAATGGTTATGGAAATCTTCCCAAATTAAAGCAGACTTCTTGCATCATAGTACTCTGGGAACTATTAGGCAGGTGCCGTCTTCACCCGCTTTTTCTCACACAGTTTTCTCTGGCTCCTCTGGAATGCAGCCCCTCCCTCATGGGAATCCAGACTACATTCCATCACATTCTGTCACACTGTAAGATGAATGATTGAGGGAATTAGGTATGTGTAATCTACTGAAAGTAGTACTGAAATCTACTGAAAAGGGACGCGGTGGCTCAGTGGGTTAGGACGCTGAGCTTGTTGATCAGATGGTCGGCAGTTTGGCTGGTCGAATCCCGAGTGCCGCGTAACAGAGTGAGCTCCTGTTACTCGTCCCAGCTTCTGCCAACCTAGCAGTTCGAAAGCACGTAAAAATGCAAGTAGAAAAATAGGGACCACTACGGTGGGAAGGTAACAGCGTTCCGTGTGCCTTTGGTGTCTAGTCATACCAGCCACATGACCATGGAGACGTCCTCGGACAAGCGCTGGCTCTTCGGCTTTGAAACGGAGATGAGCACCGGCCCCTAGAGTTGGAAACGACTAGCACGCATGTGCGTGGGAACCTTTACCTTTAATCTACTGAAAAGAAGGACTATGGGGTGACATAATAATACTCTTGCAGTATCTGAGGGGCTGTCACAGAGAATGTGTGTGTGTGTGTGTGTGTGTGTGTGTGTGTGTGTGTGTGTGTATGTTGACGTGTTGTTCGAAGCAGTAATGGGAGAAGAAGTAACAAGTAGAAACTTATCCAAAAAAGATCCAGTCTAGAAATAATGAGAAATTTCCTGACAGTGAGAACAATTAATCAGTGGAATGGGTAATCTCTAGAAGTTGTGAGTGCTCCATCACTGGAGGCTTTCAAGAAGAGACTAGACATCCATTCCTTCTGAATGGTGAAAGGTCACCTGTCAGAGCAGCGGGTTGAACTCGAAGACCTATAAGATGCCTCTTATTCTACCTTCTACAAGTACAGCTAAAGCACTTTGAACAGATTATGATAGACTATGATTCTGGTGCGTAAGAATCACTGGATGACTTCTCCCCTTCAGGACAAGAGCTAGAACCCATCATAAAGGGATGTGGAAATAACACCTTCCAAGACCTGCAGGTGCTCTACCAGATTGAAGGAGACTTTGCTTTCCTTGACCAAAAGGTTTGTGGACAATTCAACTGCAATAATAGAAGTTTTCCAGGTAAGTCCAACCAAGTCATTGTACTTCTTTTTTTTTTATCCTATTCTGTCATGTTGTCAAGTGCCCTGAATGCTTTGAAGTAGAATGATATAGAAATAGAGGCATGAATAAATGGAAATATAAATGGCTACCCCCAAACCCTATCCAGTCCACCATTAGATGACAGTAAAGAGGTATGGAAATATAATGGATTACTGTCATAACGTGTTTCTCAACCTGGGCAATTTATAATCCACCTAAAGTTATTTGGTAAAAAAAAATGTGGGAATGAATGAACGCAAACAATGAAGACCAGTTTTCCTCTTGGCTCCGCAATAAGCTTACCATAAGTGAAATCTCTACAGCTGTTTAACTGCCTTAAATTCTCACTTCTTCCATTTTCTGCTTCCCTTCGGGTCTTCTGGCATCCACTTATCATTGGTAGAAACCATGATGAGTGCCTTTATTTTTTCCCCTGCCTGCAGAGATCCTCTCTGGACAGCCCAACGGGCTACAGTGCTATACTTGTCGGGATTCAGGCCATGGAGAGCCCGCCTGCCAGAAAGGGAAGATTTTGAGGTGCCCTGGAGTCATGAACCGGTGTGTGAGCATCATAAAAGGAGGTAAAGAGAAGGCTTAAAATGGAGCTGATATGAAAGACAGAGAAAGAGAGGTGAAAATAAAATCTCTATACAGGTAGTGCTCAACTTATGGCTGTGATTGTTTAAGAATTATTTGAAGTTACAGCAGCATTTAAAAGGTGACTTATGACCAGTTCTCACACTTATGACTGTTGCAGGATACCCATGATCATGTGATTAAAGTTGGGGTGCTCGGCACCCAAACAGTTATCATAGTTGCAGTGTCCCCTTATCTACCCCATCCAGCCAGCCACTGCATACATATATACATACGTCTGTACACCCATCCATCCATCCATTATATCATATCAATCCATCCATCTATACATCCATCTATTCCTCCAGCCCCTCCATCCATCTATCCATCCATCCATCCATCCGTCCATCCATCCATCATATCAACCCATCCATCTATACATCGATATATTCCTCCAGCCCCTCCATCCATCCATCCATCCATCCATCCATCCATCCATCCTATCAACCCATCCATCTATACATCCATATATTCCTCCAGCCCCTCCCTCCCTCCCTCCCTCCCTCCCTCCCTCCCTCCCCAGAGACCAGGCAAGCACAGTCATCCCTGTTAAAGTGGTGCAGCAAAATGGCTGTGTGACTTGCAGTTCAATGCTTCTCTTCCCACCTTGCCCAGTTGACTCAATTTTCTTCAGATTCTTCTTCCCCTGATTCTGAGGTGGTTATAATTTTTACAGAGATGCGTTGCTAGCCCATCACTCAACCCTCCTCCTGTCTCATATGGGGTTAGGACTGGCAATGGGTGAGTCAGTACTGGTGATTCCTTGCTGCCCAATATGCTAGATAGCATGGGAGAATCTAATGCCAATGCTAAAACTTCCCAGCTCTGGCCTCTTATCTCCTGCAAAAGCCCACACAATGGGGTTTTTTTTAAACCAAACAAAACCAGGGAAATCTTCTGATGCAATGTAAAATTTCCTCCTGTTGGGGATGCATGACTGGGCACAAAAGTTCTCTTGGTTCTTCAATCAGAAAATTAGGTTTAAAAAAAGTAACCAAATACCCTTTTGTTATTGTTTTCCAGAAAATAAAACTACAGCGGTGACTGTCCAAAAGGGCTGTGCCACGGAATCCATGTGCAGGAGAGACACAGATATATATTTTAGACTGAAGAGAGAAAACTCTCACGCTGAATGTTGTAAAAGCAATCTTTGTAACAAAGCCCATCGTCCTACAAGCCCAGAACTGGTGGTCCTTCTTAGTTCGTGGTTGGTGGTGTTCAAAGTCTATCAATAACCACCCCAGTTTCCTCTGGGGCACAGAAATAAATTTTGGATATTTTGGTGGTGATTTTTTTTTGCCTCCCCCACTCAAATGTAATAACCTTTGTTGCTTTTCTAAAAATGTTGCTTTTCTTTCTCCCAACTCATTTGACTTGACCTCATTTTTAGGTGAAACACAGATATGTAGATTTCTAGGCCACAGTACAGAAGTGGATTGATATTGTCTTTCTCCAAAATGTTTTCTCAGACTTTCCAATTGAAACGGGAACCTTGGTGTTCTCCATCCAAATACTAACCAGATATTGACTGTTGGGAGTAAAAGTATAGAGCGTTAAACCAAGTAGAAAAATGAAATTCCCTCACACACCAAAAGAGAGGATTTTGAACACATGGTCGCAGCCAGCATCTTGACTTTCCTGACCCCGCCCCCCGTGGATGCCTCTGCTACTATTTCTTTTTTTGCCCTTGATCTATATGCTACCAAAACTGTAACCCTCAATTCAGCAAAACAGCGCATCATAGGGCAACCATTTTGGAATCAATGTATCTCAAATCAGCCAACTTAAAGAATGCACCCCAAATCTGGGATTCATTAGTCCCATTGAACTAAAATTTGACAAAGTTTTGGCCTTTAAGTGCCATCGCTTTCCCACGCCAGTCTGTTGCCACTCTCATGCACGGTCATGGCGATTGCCATTTCCAAGGATGCCTGCCAGCTTTCCATAAGGAAAGGCAATGGGGAAGCCGGCAGGAAGTCAGAAGTTGTTCCTGCTTCCACTGCTTTTTTTTGCCTGCCAGCGGTCAGCACTGTTTCTCTATTTACATAAGGAAATTTCTCTGAAACAATGACCCATCTGGTCACAGTGATAAGCTCCAAAACCCAAGATGGTGAGTATTTTATTTTTGTAAGCAATTTCTTTTATTGTTCCTTACCAAACTAAAGCAAAGTACTTGCATAATTAAAGATGTACCCTGAGCACATCTAGGTAGGAGCTTCTTCCTCCCAACCAAGCTATCTAAACTTCTCTTGGTCCTGGTTTTCTAGTATATAATCTCTTGTCTGTCTGATAACATTAACAGTATCAGTCTATGAAAGATTATAGAGTGAGAAATGTGTCTTATCTCACAAGTGGCAAAAGGTCTTTTCTTGTTCTGCCTCCTGCTTCAACTCTCTGAATATGGGAAGTCCTTGCTTGGGGAAACAGCTGCAACCAGATGCCCTGGTTCACGAAGAGGCAGGGTAATTACAGTAATGAAGGAGGTGCAGCCAACTCAAGGAGGGGCCTTTGTTCTGCAGAAGATGAGTAACAACTGGAAATCCTGCTGAATGTTCAGCTGGCAAGTTGTATGCGCAAGCAAAGTTCTCTTGCCTCCATACCAACTATGGGAGCCCAGTTTGGGATTTCAGAGAAGGAATGAAGGAAAGGTTCTGCAGAATGGCCCGCTGACAAGAAAAGAAATTCACGCAGAGACCCTGTGCCCTCAACCTGTGTCCCAGGTAAGATGTCTTAGATTGATACCTGAGCTGTTGCACTGTGCAGAAACATCCAAAGGAGACACGGCGATCCTTTTAACGTAATCTCGGAGGCATCTGTTAATGCTAGAACACTCTCTCTCTCTCTCTCTCTCTCTCTCTCTCTCTCTCTCTCTCTCCCAACTTTATTTTATTTTCTGTATTTCATCAACAAAGCATCCCGAAGCTTTTGAAGAGCCATGTTCTGTAGTGGTCCACCTAGGAATTTCTTTTCTCCCTGTATATGGCAGGTGCTTCCAAGAACAGCTGTGTTCTTTCCCACCTCCATGAATTGAGACGGGACCTCAAAATGTGTCCAGAACCAGCTGCACTCTTCAGGGGAAAATAGATGTCTTTCGGAGAAGTTGATCTGTGATCACTGATCTTATTGAGGACTTTTTGAGGACTGCTTCCTAGAAGCCATGCTTGGAAAAATCATGCTTTTTTTGGCTTCAACTTGCCGTACAAGATTTATTTTTAAATCATTTAATGTCTGCTTTTTTTTGCCCATCTTGTTGTGACTCACTTTATTTCTTCCAGCTTTTCTCTTTTTTATTTTTGCTTTGTATTTATACTCTGATCTTTTTTTTAAAAAAAAAATGACCCCAAGGGGTTGAGAACCTAGAGCTGGGTATATCAATTGTCAATTTAATTCACTAAATCAGTGAAACAATCAAGAGTTTTACCTCACCAATGAGTAGTTCAGCTTGTATCTCTGTTCCCAGCTAAGAATATTTCTCCTTTTTTGCTCGGGGGGAGAGAGAGAGAGAGAGAGAGAGAGAGAGAGAGAGAGAGAGAGAGAGAGAGGGAGGGAGGGAGGGAGGGAGGGAGGGAGGGAGGGAGGGAGGGAGGGAGGGGGAGAGGGAGAGAGGGAGAGACGAGATTGTGTCATATGCAATTCATGACTCATCTGAGAATGGATTGCAGCTGAGGTGCCTGTTGTAATTCTCCAATGGATGTTTTACAACTCCAATGGGTGGCGGGGGAGGCAGCCTGCTACTCATGAGTCTGACTGGGTTGACTTTTACTACATGTTCTGTAACCAAGCAAAGAAATATTCTGGCATCTGATCTTCTCTAAATCTGCACTCAGCAACCTTTCCAGGTCATAGACGCTGATTTTTGTTTTTAGTTACAAAAAGGGCTAAATTTTCATGAGTTTTCATGAGTTGGCTACGTCCAGGTCAGGCGTGCCTTCAAATTATGAACATATAACATTCAACACTGAGCAAATAAGATAGGTATAAAATGGGTCATAAAAATGTATCACATCTAGGAAGTTATGCCAATGTAAAAAGTATATGGCTATAAATAAAGTATATTGCGACGTCATGACATTATGGCCCCTTTTTCTGCTACCCATTTTAATCGGTCTAAGCCTTCCCTTCCTTCCTTCTCAGGGAAATCATTCATGCAGTGGGATGTTTCTTTTCCTCCAATTTATCATCATCATCGCAATCATTGCAGTGGCACTTTTATGTATTGCCCATCCTGAATGATTACCCGCTTTTATCACATCTGTAGGAATTGCTCTTCTGGATAATTAATTAACATAAGGGGAAAAAAATATCATGTAGATATCAAAAACCTTCTTCCAGGACTGTGTGGTCAGAGGCTGAACTCCTCAGCAAGGTGTGGCTTTCTCTACGTGCTTCAGTCCCCTGTGGTTGTGGTTCAAAGTATGGTATATGTAGGGAGAATAGAATAGAATAAAATAGAATCGAACAGAACAGAACAGAACAGAATAGAATAGAATAGAATAGAATTTGAATTTGAATTTGAATAGAACAGAATTAATAGAATAGAATAGAACAATTAATAGAATAGAACAGAATTAATAGAATAGAACAGAATTAATGGAATAGAACAACAGAATTATAGAATAGAATAGAATAGAATAGAATAGAATAGAATAGAATAGAATAGAACTAGAATAGAACTAGAATAGAATAGAACAGAATAAGAACAGAACAGAACAGAACAGAACACAACAGAACACAACACAACACAACACAATACAATACAGTGCAATGCAATGCAATGCAATGCAATATGATTGGCCAAATGTGATTGGACAAACAAGGAATTTGTCTCTGGTACATAAGCTCTCAGTGTACATACAAAGAATGAAGTGCTAAATAATAAATCATAGCATACAAATAACAACTCATACATCATAATATACCAATAGGAGAAGATAGTAGAAAAGAATGAGAAAGATGAGAAGGTGACATAGATGGTAACTCTCATCCCCCTCAACCGTTCTGGGAAGCCTAGAACCACCATGTACAATGAGATAATCTTGGCCTGAACTACCACCCTTCAAACTGTTGTTGGAAACATAGAAATGTGCATCACTCCAGGATTCCATGTTTTATGTCAGTTGTCGCAGGCTGGAACCTCAAACAGAGAGGAACTTTTAAGTATTGGAGAGAGCATGGATAGGGCAACAGCTACTAAATTGTTTGGGGACTGTGTTGGGCTTCACGGATCACAAATTATTCAGGCAGGTTAGTATGGAATTTAGTCAGGACTACTCTTATCTCAAATCTTTGCATTTTTAAAACATGCCATCATTAACCTTGGCTAAATCATTTTGCCTATGGGCAAAGGTAATCATTACATGCAGATTTAAGAGCTCCCCACCCTTGTGTTTAATACTTTTATTTGTTGCTTCTGTGTTTTATGTGCATGTTTGCTTAAAAAGGTAGATTTCCAAGCTGCCAGGAATCAAAGGCTGACCTCGGGAAGGGTGAGCTGGTATCTCCATCCCTAGCCCTTTTCCCAACCTGGTGCAATAGTGATAGGCACCTTGGGTGCAATACCAAAACATCTGGAGCACCACTGGAGCACTATTGGCATTGGAGGAATCACCATCAGTCCATGCCAAAAGGCAGCTTCACTTGGAACAGCTGACATCCTGTGAGGATACCTTTAACATTATTAAGCAGCAGCATCTGCCTATCCCAGATGCTCGGGGAGGGCTCAAAACGGTGGACAAAAATGCCAAATCCAGTCTAAACGCCTGGCTGATTGCACCATGAACCATAAATCATAATTATTCCCAAGCTGGACTGCCAACTTTTCAGCTGACTTAAAAGCAATGCCTTTAAGAGCAGGTGACAGATGAAAGCTAACCAAGTTTGTAGTCCTCACTGCTGATTTCGGCAAATCAAGTCACTGCTGAAGAATTTAGCGATTCCTTTAGCAACCTTAAAAAAAACTGCACCAGACAGGAGCACTAAGCAGTTATCAGGCCAGCTACGGTGAGTAGCCCATGTTTCTTCCATGCAGACGGTTTTAGTCCTGATGTAAATTTGCTCCTGGTTGGTGCAGTTTTCTTGAGTGCTCAGGCATGTGTGACAAACGAGGCCTGAAGCCACCCAATGCAAGATTAAAAAAAGCATTACTGCAGACACTAACTGAACCCCTTTCAAAGGAAAATCAATTAATCCAGAGCAGGCCAGAGAACTGATTCATCCTCCCTATTGCCTGTCTGTAGAATTCTCCCCTAAATAACAACAACAACAACAACAACAACAATAAGTTGGAAGGGACCTTGGAGGTCATCTAGTCCAACCCCCTGCTCAGGCAGGAAACCCTATACCATTTCAACTAGAGAGGAACTTTTCCTAAACTGGAATGTCCCTGCCACAGATTAAGCATCATGGGAAATAATAATAATAATAATAATAATAATAATAATAATAATAATAATAATAATAATAATAATAATACGTTGGAAGGGACCTTGGAGGTCATCTAGTCCAACCCCCTGCTCAGGCAGGAAACCCTATACCATTTCAGACAAATGGCTGTCCAGTCTCTTCTTAAAAACTTCCAGTGTTGGAGCATTCACCATTTCTGGAGGCAGGTTGTTCCACTGGTTAGTTGTTCTAACTGTCAGGAAGTCTCTCCTTAGTTCTAGGTTGCTTCTCTCCTTGACTAGTTTCCATCCGTTGCTTCTTGTCCTGCTTTCAGGTGCTTTGAAGAATAGCTTGACTCCCTCTTCTTTGGGGCAGCCCCTGAGATATTGGAACATAATAACAAATCTGAGACGCTCCGCGCCAGATTCCCTTTTGCAGGAAAGCAAAACCACTTTTAAGCAAAGTGTGAGCATTTCCTTTGTTCCTTGAAGAGAAGAGAGAAACAGATTTTGGGCAAACAGATGTTTTTTCTTCTTCTCCACCCTGGACCAGAGTGACAGGACAAGCTAACCCCTGCTGAAATGATATCTTCTCAATATTTAGAAGTTCTGCCTCTATTGCAGGGCTTTTTTTCTCATAGAACGCTCAGAACGGAGTTCCGGCACCTTTTTTGGATGGAACCTTGTAGGGTAGGCAAGGCAGGTTGTATGACATGTGTGAGTTCCGGCACCTTTTTCTTTTACAAAAAAAGCACTGGTCTATTGCATCTGATCCCCCAACCCAGGGAAGCTGGAAAACAGCAGGACCCTTCCTAGCAGACAGGATAAAAGATTATTCAACTGTAGCAAGGAGTTCCTTTGGTCACAACCCACCTGTGGCCAAGAAGGCAAATAGGATAAGGATGAGCTGCGGATCTGCTTTCATTGCCTTGTGTCTCACTTCTCCAGTCTGTCCGGCTTGGCTTGGTAAACACTCCTAGTTCCGAGTCTCTGTCCCATTTGATTGAGACAGACGGCTTGGCCTAAAACCTGCTTGGCAGCTCCAGGATGAAAGCAGCTGGTGATGCAACCTATCCATTACTAAGGAGTTGCCTGAGAAAAAAATCAGTTACACTTTTTGTCCCTGGTTGCTCTGGAGGAAGATCTGAGGACTGGTGGGGATTGGGAACAGAGGCAGTGGGGCAGGATCAGGCTTAGCCACCGGGAGAGTGAATGCCGTTCTAACTGAAGGATGGGTGCAAAGTGCTGAAAACTGGATTGCACATGGCAGGGAATAGATGTAATTAATTAATTCAGAATAGAGCTGGAAGGGACCTTGGAGATCTTCTAGTAATCTAGTCTAACCTCCTGCTCAAGCAGGAGACCCTGTACCATTTCAGACAAGTGGGTGTCCAGTCTCTTCTTAAAAGCCTCCAGTGCTGGAGCACCCACGACTTTTAAAGGCAAGCTGGCTAATTGTTTTCACTGTTAGGAAGTTTCTCCTTAGTTCCAGGTTGCTTCTCTCCTTGATGAGTTTCCATCCCTTGTTTCTTGTCCTGCCTTCAGGTGCTTTGGAAAATAAGTGGATCCCCTCTGCTTTCTGGCCAATGTCTTCGAAAGATTCTGCCTTATGTGCTGGTATTAAACCTTGTAAGCTGAGTAGTCCAGTGGCTATTTGCAGAATTTATACATCACATTTTCAGGACTTCTGATGCTGTTTTCTGGTAGTACAAATACATAGAGAGTCAGTCTGGTGTGGTGGTTAAGGTGTTGGCCTAGAAATCAGGAAACAGTGAGTTCTAGTCCTGCCTTAAGCATGAAAGCTGACTGGAGGACTTTGGGTTAGTCACCAGGAGACTCTGAATTCTGGCCTGAAAGCCCACTGGGTGACTTTGGGCCAGTCACTCTTTCTCAGTCCAATCCACCTCACAGGGTTGTTGTTGTGGGGAAAATAGGAAGAGAACAGAGTACTAGGTATATTTGCTGCCTTGAGTTATTTATAAAGGCAGAATTAAAAAATATATCAAATAAATGCATTCCTACCGGCATGCAATAACAGCCACAGCATGCAATAACAGCACATCTTTTCGAAAACACTCTGGAAGCGGGTGCCTGAATTTGCAGAGTGGAAAAGTTTGCTTGCAGAAAGTTAGAGAAGGCCTGCCTTGGGTGGGTTCAGCCACTGGATCATTTTTATGACCCCTAACTTTAGAAATATCTCTGTGGTATCTGGGGGTCACATTTTGCTTCCTTGCTCATCAGGTCTTTCAATTACTAGCAAAGGTTCCTTCCTACTAGGTAGCATTGCCCAATTTTGCCAGGGGTAAGGACAGCACATTGGAGAATGTATCATGTTGATGAAGTGGTGATGATGGCCAAGCATCCTATTATTTTTTTTTACAACTGCTCAACAACAGAACTAAGTATTTTTCGCTCCCTGAAATGGAAATCTTTGCAGCTGGAGATACAGCTAGGAAACTACAAACCATCATTTTGGAAGCAAAACAAAAGATATCTGGAGATATTGTTTGTACGTACACTGAGAGCTTATGTACCAGAGACAAATGCCTTGTGTGTCCAATCACATTTGGTCAATAACGTATTGTTTTGTACTGTACTGTACTGTACTGTACTGTACTGTACTGTACTGTGTTCTGTTCTGTTCTGTTCTGTTCTATTCTATTCTATTCTATTCTATTCTATTCTATTCTATTCTATTCTATTCTATTCTATTCTATTCTATTCTATTCTATTCTATTCTATTCTATTCTATTCGGAAATGCCACTGGTTTCGTGTGGCATTCTCTTGACCAATGAAATTTATTTTCTTCTTTACAGGTGAGTGACGGTTATTCCAGAAGTTGAAGGAAAATTGCCCCGAGTATATTTCCAGAACTCTGAACTCTGCATTGCAAAACCCAAAACATTACCAAAACAAGCCATAAATCGCCACCAACAAAATTGCACTTAAGCCCTCAGTTGGCTAATCTTGCTACTGTTGACCAGTTAAACACCAGGCACTGAATGGTGGCAAACGTCTCAACAAGAACGGATGACAGTTTTTCATCCTCTTTTCAGCCAAATATATCGTCTCTTGCTTTTTGCCTACTGAGCAAGTTTGTACATCAAATCTAGCCTGATTGCTTGTTCCACCAACTTACTACAAGGTGTCCAACATATGAGGAAGATGGCTGTGTGGGAAGAATACTGCCAACAAATCAAGACCTCACTGCTGACTATCACATTTGTGTTCTGTCTATTGGATGCAGGTAAGAACAAACCTGTCACGTTGGCTGGTCTTCTCAGTGGGATGAGGGAGAACCATCTACCGTTCAGGAAAGAGCTTCAAGATGCCCTTCAAGATTTAGACTAGAAGGAAATGGGCACAGGGAAAACATTAGCTTTCTCCTGATTTTGAGCCCCACGTTTACCACATAAATATTTAGCAGAACCGGTTACATAAATAACCTCCATTAAACTCAGTAAGACAAAAGTGAAGAAACTGTGGCCCACAGGTTTTGATGAAACTCCCTCGTTTCAGATTGGCCGGCAGTTTCCCAACAGTTGCCTGTTGTTTTTCCTTCTCTGTAGTGAGTGGCCTGCGGTGCTATCAGTGTGTTGGGATGTTCCATGAATGTGTCCAGTCGGAGCAATTGTGTGCACCAAGGGATCGCTCCTGCTTCTCCTCTACCATCAAACTTTTCTGTAAGGAGTCTCCCCCAATTTTATGTACCTACTATGATACTCATTTACTCCAATTATATCCAGCCTTCTGTTCAAAATGGGCCATTTTTATCTGCTTGCAAGAAATACAGACTAATGGCCCAATGCTTTCTACCGGGAGGGGATGACCTAAAATTTGTTAGCCAGTTAACCAGCAATTTCAAAAAAAGAAAAAAAGAGAAACAATTAAAAAAGAAAGTATGCAAACTTAATGCCATTTCAAAAGCACTGACTGCAGTTTGACCAAGATGACTATCCCCTTGTCTCCTAGAGCTCAAAACTTGCCAGAGGATGCTGCCTTACAGTCTCCTTGCAAGGAGTAGCTGTCTGCAACCCTTAGGAGTGATCTCAAGTCCTCTCCTTGTCCATAGAGGTTTCGAAGAACCGGTCTAACCACTGGGACTTCCTTCCACCCCAGTCATCAGCTCTGATTTTCATGGAGATCACCTTGGGTCTATCTTTTTGTCCTTCGGAAGCCCTCATCCTGGTTTTATTCCGAATGCTTCCTTCTCTGGTGCAGAGTCTGCTCAAGCTGTATGTTCCATTTTTTTTGGTCAATCCCTGGAAATTGTCAATACTCTGGTCCATTTCTCCTGAAGAGATGAAGGAGAGGGTGGCCTTTCTTGTCAACTATGGTTGGGCTTTTGAAATCAAATTATTTAATGGACCTTCTTCAAGAAAGAAGAAAGGCTGAAGGATTCAGGACCTCTTATGGACAGGGAATCCCTCCAGCACAATATGGCTGTTTCACCATTTCATGGGAGGGTTAGTCAGGCTTTATATAATTGAGGGATGGGGTACCTATGGCTTTCCATGTGCATTTAATTTGAACCCTAATATTCTTAGCAACAACAATTGATTGGGTGTGAGAGATGCTGGAGCCCAACCACACATGGAGAACTGCAGTTTCCCCAATCTGGTATCTTTCCCATATGCCGATTCCTAGAATTTGTAGCTCAACATAGCCAATTTGGGAACATTTACAATATCTGAATTCTGAGTGTGACAAACTCCTGCGTCCTTTACTGACCTTCTGGCTCCCATTCTTTTCCAGATTCGAACAACTATACAGGAATATTTTTGCTTCCAGGTAAGTTGGATGGCACTTATTAATTTTGATCCAGAAAGACAAGGTTCAACTGTGAACCGGGATCTTTTTAATTTTAAAAACACCAATCCATATGTTGATCGATTGTAACTATTTAACCATGAGGCTGGAATCCCCTCTACATGTGCTCACGTGCTACCTTTCTTAATTTATTTCATATGCATATGAGAGGAAGCTGAGCCAGAAATGAAAATGACCCCATTGAAGAACAGAACAAAAGACAGGCTGAATTTGTATGTGCCTTAAGATGCATAAAATCCCAATCTTTATCCGATTTGGTTAAACGTGTGAAAATAGTAATTGTTGTGCTTTATTTATAAATAATAAATATTTAGAGAATAATAAATACATGTTTAGAGAAAAGTAAATGTATTTTAAGGCCAAAAAAATCAGTTAGTGGTATCAATTCTACAGAAATTCTATGGGGCTGATTTCAGCTCATCTTCTGCTCTCGGACTGCCCTCAGCTATCACGATCAGCTTAGATTTTTAAAGTTAAGGTTTTCTGATCAGACGATCATGGCCTAATTCACAGAACTCTAAGCCAGAATGGAATGGCGTCCACATCAATTCAGCTGATTTTCTTGGCCTCCTCAAGCCAATGTCTTTCTAAACCCCAGATTTAGAAATTGCTGAGTACGTGATGAAAGGCTGTTCAGGGGAAGGTGTATCCAATCGCACAGCTAACGTCTACTCAGAAGATGATCATGAAGTACATAACACCTATTACTGTGACTCTAATCTCTGCAATATCCGGTTCACAGGCGGTAAGTGCAGAAGTTAGAACACCAACCTGCTGAGTAAAAATAAGAAGGGTAAGAAACAATGAGAAACAACGTGTTATAAGATTTAAAGTGTTGGACTAGTCCAGGGGCAGGCAACCTTGGCCCTTTTATGACTCATGGACTTCAACTCCCAGAATTCCTGAGCCAGCCATGCTGAGGGGAAAGGGAGAGGTTTCCAAGTTGAGCCATGCTGGCTCAGGAATTCTGGGAGTTGAAGTCCATGAGTCATAAAAGAGCCAAGGTTGCCTACCCCTGATCTAGGCAATAGTCTACTCTCAGCCAAGGAAGCTCTTTGGGCTTATGTCTCAGCCCAACCTATCTCGTAATATTATTCTGGAGACCAATGGGGGGTAGGGTGGGGAGGAGAAGATTTCTGGGGTCCTCCCCAGTTCCCAACTATTTGAAACAAGGAAGAGAAAATAGAATTACAAGAGTTTGGTTCTGCCTGATAGAAATGCATTAGAGCTGAAGAGTTTTAGCTTTTCTGAAGAGTGAAATGATTTTGGGACACTTTACTGGTTAGCAAAAGTGCTTCCAGAACCAACTCAAAGCACCGGTTTTAACCTGTAAAGCTCTGCAGGATGGAATTCTAGGGTACCTTAAAGTCAACTTCCTGCAGATGGATCCTATTCATCTTATGTCATCCTCTAGGGAGGAGATGCTTAAAGTTCTGGTCCTTTGAGAGGTGAAGGAGACAGAAGGCAGATTTTTCTCTGTGTTAGCCTTGATATCTTAGAACACCTTTCCAGAACTATTCCTGGCTCACTCATCTTGGATGTTTTGCAAGCCAGTAAAGTTGATTTGATTGTGGTGGGGTTTTGAATCTCAGTGGTGATGGTTCATCAATTTTTAATTGGGATATGATGTTATGGGCTGGAATTTGTAGGTATATTGAGGTTTTTTTTTTAATTTTACGGTACCATGTTTGGTTTTTGATGCATGTAAATGCCCCAACATGTGGAGTAGGCATGGCATAGAAATAAGTGCAATAATGAAAGAGGTATATTTTTTTAAAGAACTATGATCAGCAATATCCTTCTCTTCTTCCTTCCCAGCTCCAGCCAGCCCTACCCAAGCAGCCAATGGCATGGAGTGCTACAGCTGTTTTGACCGTGGCACAGGCGACTGTGCTGAAGGGAATGCTACTCGGGTCAAATGTTTGGGAGATATGAATCAGTGCATGGATTTTACTGGTAAACTGAGATGTTTCTCGAATGCGTTCGGGAAGGATGTTAAGGGAGCGAAGAACTGCCGCGTGCAAATACATGAAATATATCTATGATCTTTTTACCCATCTATCTGAAAGGTGAACACAGATTAGCAAGTAAGATTTTCCACTAGCTAGACACGAATAAATTAGACAGCACGGTGCAATTCTGAAGGAGGCGAGGAAACAAAGGTTGGAGAAATAGCAGGAGAGGCAAGTAGGAGAGATAATGATACAAGAAAGAGAGAGACAGAGACAGATGCCCGATGGTCAAAAGAAGAGTCCAAAGATACACTGAGTACCATCAATGTGGACTTCAACTCCTAAACTTTTCAGTAACTGTCAAATTCTGGACATTCTGGAAATTGAAGTCCACATATCTGGAGGCTATTCAAATTGGGCAAGTTTGGCTTACAAGGTTGCCAAAACCTGAACTTTCCCTCTTGACGTGAAACAATGAACTTATGAATGGGGAACATGTAGGGTTCCAGATCTTATTGAACCATAAATTCCAGCTTTGCTAATCACTGTTTAGGCTAGCTCAGGGGTAGGCAACCTTGGCTCTTTTATGACTCGTGGACTTCAACTCCCAGAATTCCTGAGCCAGCCATGCTGAGGGGAAAGGGAGAGGTTTCCAAGCTGGGCCATGCTGGCTCAGGAATTCTGGGAGTTGAAGTCTGCAAGTCATAAAAGACCCAGGGTTGCCTACCCCTGGGCTAGCTGATCACTTCTGTGAGTTGTAACTCAGGAACATCTTCATTCCTAAATTAGACAGGTCCCCCTGTACAGTCTGATGCATTGTGTTCCATCACGTTCTTTGATTCCTAGTGATAAATGGTGCCTGGAAAATGACGTACCGGACATGTGCCTTGGAAACCTTGTGCCGCCGGCAATATATGATGCCAGAACTCTCAGGCAGACTGGAGATCAGCTGCTGTTCTACTCCTCTCTGCAATGATGGGCGACCTGGCCTTAAAAGCATCTGCAGCCACTTCTCAGAGCAAGGTAGCTTTCTTGTCTTCCATAAGGAAGAAATCTGTGAGATATGGGCTGGTGTCAAGCACCAAGGAAATCAGGAGATTCAGGCAACTCAAATGAGTATAAAGATTTGTTGCAAGCTTAAGCTCTCTGCAAGAACCTGGCCAACTAATGGTCAAGGGAAATGAGCGGGAGATAAGAAAGGAATTCAAGGTGGGCTGGACTTAGATCTCTTGAGTCCCGTGCAGGGACTCATGACTTATGGCGCATTTGATCCCTCCCTCGGGCTCCTCTGGCACAAAAATCTCAATGTTCAAGCAAGAGGAACCAAGTCTGGAACATGTTCAGACAGGGTGTTGATTTCATCAGCAGGGGCTCAATTCACTTTCCGAAATTTTGCTAATGCCTGTATATGATTGATTGATTGATATTGATTACTCTCCAGGAGTGAAGAAGAAGCCTGAGAATGGCTTGGAATGTGCCAGTTGCTGTGATTCAGGCCAAGGTGAATGTGCTCATGGAAACTGGACTCACGTCAAGTGTGTGGGGGAGCAGACCAAGTGTGTGAATGTTACAGGTGAGTTGTGTGGGCATATACTGTATGTAGGTGGGTAATGGAGGTGCACCCACAATTCTCTTCTCCAAAGAGAAAAGTGGGATGCAAATGAACAATATTTTATATATCTATATATCTAGATCTCTATCCCTCTATCTCTCTATCTCTATCTCTATATCTCTATCTATCTCTATCTATCTCTATCTCTATTTCTATCTCTATCTCTATTATCTCTATCTCTAAATCTATATATCTCTATCTCTATCTCTATATCTCTATATCTATATCTATATCATCTATATCTATATCATCTATATCTATATCTATATCTATATCTATATCTATATCTATATCTATATCTATTATATCTATATCTATATCTATATCTATATCTATATCTATCTATATCTATATCTATATCTATATCTTTTTTTTTTAATCCCATTTATATCCCGCCCTTCTCCGAAGACTCAGGGCAGCTTACAATTTAAGCACAAATCAATGTGCTTAGCAGTAGCCTTCATTCTATGTATATGCCTGCTTATTAGGGCTTTTGGGCCCCCCAAGCAGCATTTTTACAAAGTCAGCTTATTGCTCCCAACAATCTGGGTCCTCATATATCTATATCTATATCTATATCTACATCTACATCTACATCTACATCTACATCTACATCTACATCTACATCTACATCTACATCTATATCTATATTTATTTTTTATTTATTTATTTTATTTTAATTCCATTTATATCCCGCCCTTCTCCAAAGACTCAGGGCGGCTTACAAGCTTAGCAGTAGCCTTCAGTCTATGTATATGCCTGCTTATTAGGGCTTTCACACACACCCCAAGCGGCATTATTACAAAGTCAGCTTAATTGCCCCCAACAATCTGGGTCCTATATCTATATATCTATATATCTATATCTATGTCTAATCTCTATATCTGTATCTGTATCTATCTATCTTATCTTTTAAAGAAGATATCAGGAATTCGTATTTAGAATAAAGAGGAAAGGGGAAAGAGATAAGAAAAAAGACAAGTCAAAAATGCAAAAAAAGGAGAAAGAAAATATAAAGAAGTGACTTCTGATTTTCTTCAACCACAGTTATTTCTTATTCTATAATTGGTATAATGTGTTTCCACTGGTAAATACCAGGTAACTATACTCTGAACTAATTGTAGCTTCTCAGTGGTCTTTAAAAGCGACTCTATTAGTGTGTTGCAGTCATTTAGAGAGATAGTAAGAAGGGTGTGAGTTACTATAGGAAGGTCTCCCCCCCCCCAACATCCAGGTAGGGCTTCAACTGGCTCACCAACCAAAGGTGAGTGAAGGTTCTCCTGGTTGCAGTCTCCACCTGTCGTTCTAGCAGGATCCAGGAGGACCACCAGGCTGTAGACCTGCTCCTTCAGGGACAATATCCCCCTGTGAGGAGGCACGATGGGGCAGACAGAGAACCCCAATGGGTAAATAATGGTTTGATCTTTAATTTCATTTTTAATGTAGGAATAGTCAAGTCACTAATGATCCACTAGTCCCTTTCCATTTTGCTCTCCTCTCCTCCTCCTCTCCACATTCTCACCTCTAGAACAGCTCCGCTGTTAGTGGTTTCTTCTAGCAGCCATTTCCAGACGTTTGGTGTTACCGCTGTATTTGTTTTCTCTAGAGAAAGGCCAAACATTACTGCGTGGCTGTAGCTTGGAGAAGCTTTGTTGGGAGAAACCACAGTTGCTGGGCCTGGACCGAAATTCTGCTATCAACTGCTGCTCCAGTGCTCTCTGCAACAGAAGTTTGGCCCCAACGGGAGATGTTGCCTTGGTCCTTCTGCTCCTGCTTTTCTGGCTGCTCCGATAAAAGTCTGGAGTGTCCCAAATTTCAAGGAAACCAAAAAAGGCTGGAGAACAGAGAGCCCAGTGTCACCAGGACCGATGTTGGTGCTTCATCACCAGAGGCTTTCAAGAAGAGACTGGACTGCCATCTGTCAGAAATGGTGTAGGGACTCCTGCTTGGGCAGGGGGTTGGACTAGATGACCTACAAGGTCCCTTCCAACTCGGTCTATTCTATTCTATTCTATTCTATTCTATTCTATTCTATTCTATTCTATTCTATTCTATTCTATTCTATTCTATTCCATTCGACTCGACTTGACTCGACTCTATTGTACAATTTATTCTATTCCTCCATTGCACTGCACTGCACTGCACTGCACTCCACTCCACTCCACTCCACTCCACTGCACTCCTATTCTATTCTATTCTATTCTATTCTATTCTATTCTATTCTATTCTATTCTATTCTATTCTATTCTATTCTATTCTATTCTATTCTATTCTATTCTATTCGACTCGACTCGACTCGACTCGACTCTATTGTACAATCTATTCTATTCCTCCATTGCACTGCACTGCACTGCACTGCACTGCACTGCACTCCTATTCTATTCTATTCTATTCTATTCTATTCTATTCTATTCTATTCTATTCTATTCTATTCTATTCTATTCTATTCTATTCTATTCTATTCTCTGCAGTCACACACTGTCCCTCTTGCCCGCTTTTTGCCCCACACCATTCAACATGACAAGTGTTGCACATAAGAGGGATTTAATCCCTCCAGCCTACAGGACCACAGTTTTAGTGATTCTCCCCACTGCCTTTAAGTAGGAAGCTTCAAAGGAACAGGTCTAGTGACCTGTGCAAGAAAGAGGGTTTTGTTTACAAGCAAAGGTGAGGGTGGCACGGGGGCAGAAGTTCACAGTCCTGAAATATTATCAGCCTCTTCCTGCCTTGCAGCTTCTCGAGGCTAACTCCTGCCAAGGGACCCTAACATCTTGGCTTCCTTGCTCTCATGGGGTGAAAAAAGTGCTTTTCTTTGACCTTATGGCATCAGCTGCAGGGTGGGGCACCATAGGTATTAGCTATGCAAGTCTTTTGAGTTGGCTCTCATGGCTAAATGGAAATCTCGATGGTTTGCATAAACAAAAAGTCCCTAACTGGTATGATTTCTAGAGAGAACCAATTTTCACCAGGATGGCAAGAATCACCTCAAGCCACAGCCGTTGCAGTAGATCCAAATGCTGCCAATGTTTTTTTTTTTTGGGGGGGGGGACATGGCCCTCCAGTCAGGAACAGGAGATTTCTCTCCCTGCCCTGCTGGTGGACCTGAAGATGGTGGACTTTATGATCTTGTGTTTTCATCCAGTATTGTCCAGTGGAGTTTCCTCCGGGCTTCGGAGACATAAAAGTGGGGAAGGCTGTTCCAAAACAGGTTGTGCACGCCGAGCTGATGCGATGTTAGCCAACCTTGTTGCGAGGAATCAAATTGGTCAAAAATCACACTCCTTGCATTTCGCTGCACGAATACCGGTTGGATCTACTTCCTTTTTCATTCAGCTAAGACAACTAGAACCAAGGATCGCTGTAAGCTGCCCAGAGTCCCTGTAATAGCGAGGTGGGCGGTGTATAAATTTATGCAAAGATGGGCAATCAATGCAGATTCGTGGGAGAATCTGTTCTCCACGTTGTGGAGGCTGACTAACGGTTTCTGCCTTTTTTCCTGTGTGGTTCTCCCATGCCGATGTCACTGAATTTCCTAGTCTGCAAAAGGATGTTCAGGAACCTTCAAAATGAGGGATGTAGGGGACACAAAGGAGAGCTCAAAAGACCCCTTATTAAAGAAAACGCAGTTTGCAGAGATGCTGTGTTCCGAGGTGTGAGTCTTTCTGTAAAAAAGGCATTTTGGAGAACTCCAGCGCTCTAGTACCTTTTACAGGAAATAGTTTTGGAGAAGAGAGAAATGCACCCACGAGTCTATCTTGGACCAAGCCTTTCTTTCCAATGCTCCAGATTTTGGAACTGGCATAAGGATGTTTGAATCCAAAGATGAAGAACTTGAGTACCAAGAACTGTATGTGGTCCTCAAAAAATGGGTGTGGTTAGCTATACCCCTTCCACTGACAGAAGGGAAAAATTAATAAACACATGACCAAGGAGTAATCAGATGAATTAATTTTAATGAAAGCCATGTACGAATGAATTGAAATCACACGTAATTTTCATCCCCGTTATTTTGAGAAGGGCAGTTCCTAGCATGCCATAACTGAATGGGGTTCTTGTTCCATAAGAAATTTCATGCTTGCAAGTATGGGAAGGGGAAGGACTGTTCCCAGGAACAAAACGGTAATCTTTACAAGGCAACCAAGCTCAGAGAGCATCAAGGACTCCTCATTTCAACCCGAGCTACAAATATTCTCCTTTATTGGCAATTTTTATTTCATTTTTAGGTACTATTGAACAGTTAGGCCAGGTCTATCCAGATCCTTTTTCATTCCATTAGCTGAGTTCAGAGAACAAATTTAACCTCTTTCCCATTAATTTAGTCAAAGTTCCTGACTGTTGATCTGGCTGCAAACAATCTGACTACAGGTGTGAGGGTGGAGAGTTTTAGGGATATCCTGGACACAGTTGATGGATTAGGAGCAGGTAGCCAATCTTGGTAGAACATCACTGCCCTCCTGTGGCCAATGAGAGGGGCTGCGAGGAGTAGACAACCAACTATTATTATTTCCCCCCCCTCCTTTCCCCTTTTCTTGGTTCTGTTGCATTAGCTCATTGGCTATATGCCAAGGTAAGAATTCCAGTTTGACACAGCGTGTTGATATTAAAGCCCAAATCTCAACACTTTTCCTAAGAGGTTACGCTGAAGAATTGCTTTTGCATGCAATTCAGAGTGCTGATTGTCACTACAGGGCTTGTGACTCTTGTGGTTTCTGCCTGCTCAGTAAGGTTGGATAGATTCCTAATGTACAAGGTTCCATTAATCTTTGAAAAATGGCTTTACAACCAGGCTTACAGTTAGACTGTCTGTTGAGTCCCTGGCGGTTTTATTTTGTCATGTAATGCGTGATTTTGCCTAACTGCACGTGCCCTTTTGTTTTTCGTTGCCTTCTTCTGCTTTGAACTATGGAAGCCCTCCGGAGCCATTTGGAAACCAGGCAGCATTCCAGAATCAATCGATCAAACAAAGAGCTAATGTGCAAAATTTGTGTGAAGAGTTACTTTAATAATAATATCTGTCTGGTGGTGAGGTGCATGGACTCAGTTACAATGAGTGGACCGTTGGAAGATCTGAAGGACCAGATTGGGACCAGATTGGAAGAGCATCAGTCTAAGTCAGAGGTACCCAAACATTTGGGCACCAGGGACCGGTGACATGGAGAATGGTTTTTCCATGGACCAGAGGAGGTGTGGTTTCGAATACTGCCTGCATCCAGAGGATGGAGCTGTGCTTGTTTGTGCGGCCCGCTTGCTGGCATGCTGCGGACCGGTGCCGGTCCATGGACCAGGGCTTGAGGACCCCTGATCTATAAGTGGTTGTTAAGAATCAACAACTCGATGGCACATCAGTGTGTGTGTGTGTGTGTGTGTGTGTGTGTGTGTATGTGTGCATGCACATGATAATAATAGATCATCTGGAAATAGCTTATGAGACGTGAAAGTGTGTCACAACAGGGAGGAATTTCAGAGGTTATTTTGTTATTTTGTAGTACATAAATATGCTGCCTTTACAGATATGTGCCATTGAGGACCTCAAGGACTTTGGGGCTGCAATGTTGTGTTCAAGGAGGGACAGGTTTTACAGAGGTATGGTTATCTTAATGCAGGGGTCTTCAAACACGACCCTTTTATGACTTGCGGACTTCAACTCCCAGAATTCCTCAGCTGGGCATGCGGAATTCTGGGAGTTGAAGTCCACAAGTCATAAAAGGGCCACGTTTGAAGACCCCTGTCTTAAAGCTGCCAAGTTTGAAAAACACCGTTCTACTCTAACTTGTCTTAACGGGATCATGTAAGAGAAAAATCCCTCTTACAGCCTAGAAGAAAAGATAGCATACTGGTATAAGGAAGCATATAGATCACCTGCTCAACTGGTACGTAGATAAGTAGAGCACGTGGTAATAATTACAGTATTAGGAGAACTTGCTTTTCCCTGTGATTAATGTTCTGGTAAATTCAGTGAACTGAAAGAAAAAGGAAATAAAGTGTTCGTATGCATGTGATATTTTATGCGGCTGCTCTTGGCTTTTAAAGCTTGAAACTGACCTTCTCTAGAATGTTCCAAGTCCAATTTGCCTTCCACCAAGATGTTTCTGCTGAGTTATGGTGCTCTGAAACATATAATGTAGCATGTCTCCAAATGTGTTGAAAGTAAGTGTTGGGTCTGTTTTTTTCTTTTAGGAAACAAACCCTGTTTTTATTCCGGACATGTACCTGCATTTTTTTTTTTAAAGAAGGACAGAAACTTGGAAACAAGGCAAGAAGCAATGTTGGCGATTCTTTAGCTAAGGCACAGTGGTTAGAATGCAGTACTGCAGGCTAACTCTGCCCACAGTCTGGAGTTCGATCCTGATGGGGTTTGAGGCTGACTCAGCCTACTGTCCTTCCAAGGTTGGTAAAATGAGGACCCAGGTGTTGGGGACAATACGCTGACTTTGTAAACTGCTCAGAGAGTGGTGTAAAGCACGATGAAGTGGTATATTGCTAAGGCACCACTGGATGCATTGAAAAGCCTATGGGAGATGTGTACATTTTCTGCACTTGTTTCTCATCAGCTTGAGAGTATTAAATGCTCCCACCCTCACCCTCCAGGAAGCACAGCAGATTGATTGGATGGTGATCTTTGGCTTGCAGATATGACCTTAATTTTCCCAGGTGGCACCGAATAATCTTTCTGGGTGGACCCGTCGATCCACATTCTCTGTCACACTAGATTATATGGGATGGGTGTTTCCCTTTGGCAATGAACAGCAGGTGGAGGTGAAAGGCCTGAAGTTTATCATCTGAAATTAAGAGCTGGCCTTCATTGATGGAGAAATGTCTTTGATCGGGCCGTTCTGGAGGGCCAGCTTTCTCACAGTGGCAGAGCGTGTGAAGACATTGTTCAAGAGACAATTGATAGTTGCTCCAAGAGATCTAATCTAATTTCCCTTCCCTTCCCTTCCCTTCCCTTCCCTCCCCTTCCCTTCCCTCCCCTCCCCTCCCCTCCCCTCCCCTCCTCTCCTCTCCTCTCCTCTCCTCTCCTCTCCTCTCCTCTCCTCTCCTCTCCTCTCCTCTCCTCTCCTCTCCTCTCCCCTTCCCTTCCCTTCCCTTCCCTTCCCTTCCCTTCCCTTCCCTTCTCATGAAAGAGCCAAGGTTCCCCACCCCTGATCTAGGCCAACAGTGGCATTCAGTAGCAGCCTCAAGGCTGGGCCTGAAGTGGAGGCGCAGGCCTCAACCTTAGCTCCAGGCCAGGCTGCACTCAAAAAGGCTGCCTCACGCCATTCCCCAAGGCACGTGACCCTTGGAGAATGGCACAATTACCCACGGCCCAGCCAGAACCTGCCACACCCCGTTTATCTTTGTGCATCTTTTCTGTCTGTTGACAGACCCCTGAGGCTGCTCTGGGTTGCACAAGGCCTTCATTCTTGAAGTGACTTCAAAGAGTGCCCTTCCATGGCCTCTGCGGCCCCCTCCCAAAGCCTCACGCAAACATGCCCCATTCTTGCAGAAATTTCAAAGCTCCCAGATGCCATGTAGGAGCATGGTGCTTGTGTGCAACCTCTGGAGGGTCCAGAGGCCAGGTGAGAACTCAACCCATTCTCATGTGGCCTGCACAGGCTTCTGAAAATTGCACAAGAACAGGGCGTGTTTTCGAGAATAGTTGTCAGGTGTTGGTGAACACTGGCCAGTCACCCAAAATGTTATGGCATGTCCCCGTTCACAGGAGTGTCATGGGTTCGCCATCCTTTTCCCAGGGTCAGGGCTCAGCTATGTCCCTCTGAGTCTGCCTCTCTTGTGCTAAAGCAAGAGAGATTTAGTTTCAGCAGCTCTTGCCATTAATCCCCGAAGCACACCTGCGTCTCTTGTGGGGAGGCTACTTAAGAGACTTAAGAGACGTCCTGTATTTTCGGACCACGTTGGATGACAGCGAGTGGATTTCGCAGAAGACTCAGCTTCAAGGCTTCAACCACTTGAGTGTCTGCCTCCTGGTCAAGAACAACTTCAGCCTGTGTGGAAATCACTGAATAGACTCCGCGCAAGGGTGGGAAGATCAAAAGATCATCTAAGAAAATGTGGCTTTCCCACAGAAGATAACCTGTGTGAACCTGGATTCAGACAATCCATCTCACGCATGCCCTTCAACATGCATGGAGGAAGACTTCATGCCGGCAAGAGAAAACACGGCCAACATGGCCCCAATACTGGGTTGAACGTCGTTTAGTTTTAATCCTATTTATTTTACATACTTTTTACACGTGCTATCCTTTGATGATCTATTTTATTTGCGCGATATTGAAAGTTATGTGTCTCTAATTTGAAGGCATTTCCGACACAAAAAAAGAAAGCTTCAAGGCATCCATGCAACAGAGGACAACTTTGAAAGCCCGCAGACAGGTTTGCCTGGGGCATCCCAAAAGCACGAAGTTGCCCAACCCAGACCTTTGCTCCTTGAGTAATCCTCTGTTGCTGTTGGCCAGGGATCTTGTTCGCTAGGGAAGAACAAGAGAGAGCTTCTGGCTTGGCTTCCAGAAACCAGCTGAGCTCTCAAATAACACCATGTACTCTCTTGCTCTTTGCCTCCTGGTCCCACTCCTACATCCAGGTAAGTCCTTTGGATTGACAAGAGCTTTGCAGGATGACTTTCGGCCACGGAGGGGGTGCTCCTGGCTTTTCCAGGTGCACTGCAGGATTTTTTTGTCTCTCTCTCTTCCATTTCTAATTACTCCGGTTTGCGAACACACTCTTGGAAACCGTTCTTGGAAGATGAAGTGGCTTGATTGGCAACAATAAGTGATGTGAAATGCTTGGCTTTGGAAGCGAGTCCCCACTTCCTGCAAATTCTCCAGGCTCTCAGAGAAACCAATCAGGCTGGCTTTGTTTGAGCAGGTGGCCACCTTAATTGAGAAAGCTTGTCCGGTGTTTGGATGCAGGTTTACAGAAGAAGGGAATAAAGAATGGCCAAGGAGGGTGGTTTTTCCTGAATCAAGCTAGGCGGAAGAGAGTTGAGCCATTGTTTGCTAGAAATCTTTTGACGAGGCTTATATGAGGACATCATCCTGTCTTATAGTTGTGGGGGAACCAGGCGACATCTTCTTCCTGGTTCTCTGGAGGAGGAAGAACTGGGTCTGTGAAACTAATCAAGGAGAGATGCAACCTAGAAGTAAGGAGAAACTTCCTGACAGTTAGAACAATTAATCAGTGGAACAACCTGCCTCCAGAAGCGGTGAATGCTCCAACACTGGAGGTTTTTAAGAAGAGACCGGACAGCCATTTGCCTGAAATGGTATAGGGTTTCCTGCCTGAGCATGGGGTTGGACTAGATGACCTCCAAGGTCCCTTCCAACTTTGTTATTCTGTAGCAAGGTGAGCAGCAAGCAAAACAGATAGATGACAGATAGATCTGTTAGAACAACTAACCAGTGGAACCACCTGCCTCCAGAAGCAGTGAATGCTCCAGCACTGAAAGTTTTTAAGAAGAGACTGGACAGCCATTTCTCTGAAATTGTATAGGGTTTTCTGCCTGAGCAGATGGTTGGACTAGATGACCTCCAAGATCCCTTCCAACTTCTTCTCCTTCTCCTTCTTCTTCTTCTTCTTCTTCTTCTTCTTCTTCTTCTTCTTCTTCTTCTTCTTCATCATCATCATCATCATCATCATCATCATCATTATTATTATTATTATTATTATTATTATTATTATTATTATTATTATTATTATTATTATTATTATTATTATTATTATTATACAAGAAACAGATAAACCATCATGAAATTGGGACCTTCTTCCTTCATGGACTTTCCCCCACTCTTCTATTCCAAGAGCTGATGGACATCACCAGTTGCAGACACCAAGTTATGCGAATCTCTTCTTGTTAGCTGGGGTCATGAGGATCTCAGCAGAAGCAATAGCTTTCTGTCCCAATGTGGGGGAAAATTATTTGCTTTAAGAACGAGAGAGCCATGATCTGAAAGAAAGAGGCAGGCCATGTTTCTGGGAAGGCAATGGCAAAATTGGTCTTTCTCTTCTTCTGTTCTCATTGATACGACATGATCCCATCGGGAAGTGCCTACAAAATGGCTAAAGATGGCAGATAGCCAGCTCTGGATTAGCCATTAAGCAAAATAAGCACCTGCATAGGGTACCAAGGGAATGGGGCCAACCCAGAGGTCCCCCCCCTTTTAGCTGTCATACCCTTAACTCTTTCTTTGCCATACTTGACTTTGGTCAGGTTTTCTTTGTAATTGTCCTTATTTACCATCAGGTTGCTCAGCTCAGTCTCTAATGAGGAACAGCAGAAGTTTAATGTGCTTTAAGAAATGTTTGTTTTGCATTTGCTTAAAGAAATCTGAGCAGCAAGGCTACGTGTGATTCAATACTGTCAATTTGGTCCATGTGAAATACGAGATTCTTTGCAATTCTACCCAGATGCCCTTCTCTTCTCTTGTTCTTTTTTTTTTGATATGTTTATCCATTTTATTTTTTTTTCTAATCCTTAGCTCAGCCTTAAGACTTAATAGTTCTGCAAAAGGTAGGGTGGGTTGAGTTGACTCAGCTCCAAAACTGGCAAGGAATTGGGGTGTTGGTTCAGACTGTTCATTGACCATAACTCATCTGGGTGGGTCCTTTTTTATTTTATTTTTTAAATTATTGATTTTTGGCAAAGTTCGTGAGTTTTTAAAAGTAGAACCATTAGTGGAAGTTCAACAGGGAACAATGATTTAATGGAATCAAGTCCTCAAGCTGTAGAATGAGAAGTCTTGGCTGGCATGCCGAATGCTGTAAAAGTTTTCTAAAGAGGTTTCAGATATAAGTCACAAGTCCAGTTGCTTCCTGAAAAAGGACCTCTGGGACGGTCTCGAACCTGGAGGACTGAGAATAGACATCCTCAGAGATGATTGCATTCACTTTCTTTCAACATCTCTCTGTAGTGGATGCCATTTTCTGCTTTAATTGTACCAGCAGAGAAGGTTATAACTGCAGCACAGCTCAGCAGAAATGTCCATTTACGGTCAACAGCTGTATCACCATTGCCCGGGATGACGACACAGGTCTGTAACTATCTTTCAGTCTGTTTCTAAAACAAATTTGTCTAGAAAATAATTGTTTTATCTCTCTCTTTTTTTGTCCCTATCTGTTCTTAACTTCTATTTTTTTTCTGGAGGACTGAGGATGGTTTTACATTTAGCCTAAGGCCATGAGCCAAGATATTTATTTGCACCGATTCTTCTCTGAGGTTGGTAAGCCATCTTTCCCCACATTGCTATCTGAAATGCATTACTTGATTTGGAGTACAGAGATAGGATGCGGTCCCTTCTGCATAAAAATGGTTTGTTCGGTCACTGAGTTATGTCTGTGGGCTCAAGGCTGCCCATAGCAAGCCCTATCTCTCCAGTGTGAAGATACAGAAGGATCTTGACAGACTTGAACCTTGGGCGCTATCTAACAAAATGAAATTCAATGGTGAAAAAAGTAAGGTTCTACATTTAGGCAAGAAAAACCAAATGCACAGGTATAGCATAGGTGGTATCTTGCTCAACAGTAGAAACTGTGAGAGAGATTTTGGAGTCCTAGTGGACAATCACTTAAATATTTGGCACCCAGCCGTGTGCTGCAGCTGCCAAAAAAGCCAACACAGTGCTAGGCTGCGTTAACAGAGGGACAGAATCAAGATCAAGTGAAGTATTAATAATGCTTTACAATGCCTTGGTAAGGCCACACTTGGAAAACTGCATCCAGTTTTGGTCACCACGATGTAAAAAAGATGTTGAGACTCTAAAAAGAGTGCAGAGAAGAGCAACAAAGACGATAAGGGGACTGGAGGCTAAAACATACAAGGAATGGTTGCTGCACTTGGGTACATCTAGTTTAATGAAAAGAAGGGTGAGGGGTGACATCATAGCAGTCTTCCAATCTCTAAGGGGTTGCCACAAAGAAGAGGGAGTCAAGCTATTTTGCAAAGCCCCTGAAGGCAGGACAAGAAGCAATGGATGGAAACTAATCAAGGAGAGAAGCAACCTAGAACTAAGGAGAAATTTCCTGACAGTTAGAACAATTAACCAGTGGAACTCCTTGCCTCCAGAAGCTGTGAATGCTCCAACACTGGAAGTTTTTTTCAGAAGAGATGGGACAATCGTTTGTCTGAAATGTTACAGGGTTTCCTGCCTGAACAGAGGGTTGGACTAGATGACCTCCAAGGTCCCTTCCAACTCTGTTATTCTATTCTATTATCCCCAACACACATGGTCATTATCAATATAGAATCCTAGGGCTGGAAGGGACCTTGAAGGTCTTCTAGTCCAATCCCCTACTTAAGGCAGGAGACTTTATGGCTTTCAAAAAAGTTGCAAAGCAAATTCATCAGGTTTGCCACAATATATGCAGATGAGAGTCAGAATGGAAAGTAAAAAAAAAGTCTATTTACCAGCCCACACTGGACCAGCACGGCATAGGGGTAGCTCTTGACTTGTGACCTATCCCTGTAGAGGAAAAGAAGGACCATTGCCAAAGGCATACCTGTTTCAGGAATTGACCTAACTCAGGTGTAGGCAACCTTGGCTCTTTTATGACTCGTGGACTTCAACTCCCAGAATTCCTGAGCCAGCATAGCTCAGCATGGAAACCTCTCCCTTTACCCTCAGCATAGCTGGCTCAGAAATTCTGGGAGTTGAAGTCCACGAGTCATAGAGCGGCCTAGGCCTAGGTCAGGGGTAGGCAACCTTGGTTCTTTTATGACTCATGGACTTCAACTCCCAGAATTCCTGAGCCAGCATGGCTCAGCATGGAAATCTCTCCCTTTCCCCTCAGCACGGCTGGCTCGCGAATTCTGGGAGTTGAAGTCCACGAGTCATAAAAGAACCAAGGTTGCCTTGACCCTTGACCTAACTGTTTAATTGATCTGACTTCCATCCCCAGGGACACAAGACGTAGAAAACCCAGTTTACGAGAAGAAGTGCAACTCTGACGATCGATTGTGCAACCAGTTTTATGGGTTGATGGCAGGGGATTTTCGCATGCGGTGGAACTCCAGCTGCTGCCGTGCCGACCTCTGCAACATTAAGGAAATAACGGGTAAAGAACTGGGGTGGTTTCAATCAAAGAAGCCAGGCAGGTCGGATTAAGCAGCACGTGAACGATTCTTTTAAAGCAGGTTTCCGACAAAGGCAGCCATCTTCCCTAGAAAGCCCTTGAGGCATTGCTAATTGGTACCTATCCATTGTTGCTTATCCTTGGGGTGGCTCTGGGGAGATTAATTCCAAGGTCATTTGGATGCCCCCCGAGGTACTTTCCTGTCCCATGAATATCAGTAAGCCCTTTGGGATGGGAAACCCTCCCCCCCTGCAAAATGTGGGGAACGGTTCTCAATCTGAAAGAAAGCACCAGGAGGTGGCACACGAGCTCTTGAAACACAGCAAAACTATTCTGTGGCCACAGAGTGTGGCTTCCCCAGTTGCTACTTCCTGACAAATGACATCTGGAGGAAGCCATTTCTCCACAGTGAAGACAGGCAATATACAGCATAGAGATGTGACAATATGTGCTGTCAAGATCTGCTCCAGATCTCCAAAACATCCACGGGTCTCATAGAGCAGTAGTCCCCGATCTTTTTGTTGCACAGGGACCCGTTTCGTGGAAGACAATTTTTTTTCACAGAGCAGTGTGGCTTTTCTTTTCTAGACATGCTACCCAGATCCCATGCATGTTCAAATGAAGTTTTGCTGACTTGCACGGCCTGGTTCCTATTAGGCTATGGACTGGTACCGGTCCATGGCCTGGTGGGGTTGGGGACTCCTATCATAGGGCATTATCCAGAAGTGATTTGTCTAAGATGCCAAACTTTGTTTCAAGATGTGGGAAGTCAGCCCACCAGCGAAGGAAATATTAAAAGGGCAGAAAAATATATTTCCTCAAAGGATCTTAAAGAGGCAGAAAAGCATGCCCAGTTTTTCTTAATAGCCCCAAGTCTCCCTCCCCAAAACAGATGTAACAGCTCTGTAGAAATGCAGATGTAAATGATCCAGGAAGGTTGAAGACCCCCAGCTAGAAGATTAAGAAGACAAAGACACCTAAAATCTACATACCCCACCCAAACTCTGAAACAGGACTTAATAGGATTAACTCACAAATGCCAAAGGGACACAGGTCAAAATACATGACACAGGAAATACGAAGCCTCAAAACAGGAACAGGAAACCACTCCAAACAAAAGGCTCCAGAGGGTATAAAAACCCACCGCCTACATGTGCTCACTCTCTTTTCTTCCAGAGCCATCTTTCTGTCTGGCTCTCCTCTTCAATAAATTGCAACCTTCTTTCTAAAGCAGTCGCCATGTTGTTTATTCCCGGCTTGGACTGGACCCTGATGAAGACTTTTCCTTCAACAAATACAAGCATGCATCTGAAAGAAAAGTGGGGAGAGGGAAGACCTTTTCTTATATTTTTAAAAGCTAGTTTCAGTGAAGTCTTGCTGCTGGAGCTGGGAAGGAAATAACGGCGGGGTAAATTTGGTGGTATCCGTTGCACCCATCCAGTATGCTACAGCATACACAACCAACAAGGCCCTGAGCCTTTTTTCCCCCCTTAGTCTAATCACTTGAGCAAATCATGGCCTATTTTAGAGATTCTCAGGTTCTTCTTTTGGGTCTCTCCGTCAATAGTTCAAAAAGCATCCCAGAATCGGAATGGAGTCCGCTGCAATTCGTGCTTTGCCCATGGCACAGATTTGTGTCTTAATAAGACTGAGATGGCCTGCACAGGTCTCATGACACACTGCATCCACTTTGCCACCCGCGCCAAGAAAGGTAAGTAGATAGAAAGAGGATAGAGGAGCTGCTATGGTGAAGAGCAAAATCTTTTGTCAATTGGAATTCTACTGTCAATAAGTAATCGTCAACTTCAAACCACATTTTGGGACCAGAATTGATGTTGCTAAGCAGGGCAATTGTTAGGTAAGTTGCACACCCAATTTGGGGGCAAGGGCTGGGGTTTGGCACAATTCTTAAGCAAATCACCGCAGTTGTTAAGTAAATCACATGGTTATTAAGCAAATCCCGTTTCTCTCATTGACTTTGCATGTCAGAAGGTTTCAGATGGCAATCACACGAACCTGGAGCATTGCAACCTGTTGTAAATGCACGCAGGTTGCCAAGCAGCCAAATTTGGATCACATGAGTGTGGGGATGCTGTGACGACTGGGTCATAAGTCATTTTTTTTCCGAGCCGTTGTAACTTTGTTCACTAAATGAATGGCTGTGAGTCAAGAGCTAGCCCTTGACTCCATCTTGGTCAAAGTGAATTTACAACCATGTTAATAAATATATGGAAACACAGCAGAATCGGAAACTCTCCTTTAGTCTCGGAAGAATTCTAGAGATAGGTCTATCCATTCAACCTGGTTAATCCTTTTCCTTTCCATCCTTCCAATGTAGAAGAATTCAAGGACCAACAGGTTGCCTTCACAGGATGTGCTACCAAGAACTTATGCGACATGGGAGCGGTGGCATTGTTTGTTGCTGGCCGCAACGTTGAAGTCACAACCAACATGTGCAGTTTTGCACCAGGAATTGTTTCTCGGTACAACTTGGTCCAGTCCTTTCTGGTGGGGTTTTTCCTTCTTAATATTTGCTTCTGAGTTTCTGCCTGCCTGGTCATCTTCTGTGGTCCCTCCCTACTTCTTCTACGCTGTTGGTCTGCTTTCAGCTTCCCTCTCCGACAAATTGTTGTACTTTTGATTTTCCAAAGAACTGAGAAAGGCTGGCAAACTCTGGCACCAGTTTTCCAGTGGCTAAACACAAACCTGAAGAAAGGGACTGATTTATGCACCCAGTTCCTCATTTCTTTGGTCCTGATCAGTGGGGAAGGCGTGGACTCTGTCCTTTGAAGGGTCCACAAACTCATGTCTTCCAGAAGAGCCAGACTGGCAAAGTCTGAGTAGAGGACATCAGAGTGATTTGACTGGATTTGAACCTGGTTGTCAAGGTTTTACTGTATGTAAGTGTGAAATATAAATGGAGGAGCAATTTGAGCATTTTGATACCTGCACCCTGGCCCCACTCAACGTTTCACACCGCAGCCCTCAGCCAGCCACTCAAGAAATTCTTCCTTCCCCTTTAATGGATAAAGAATTGGAACTGGACGAGGTTCATGGTTTTTTTTACTTAGCTGTGAAAAACAGAAGCTGTTTTTACTCACAACGTGGCTATTCCATTTTCTTTATTTGCACAACTGCAATGTTGGCTAACTAAAGGGAATCATGCAATACGGTAGGCCACTAAATCACAATTGTCCAGTGTTGAAACTATTCAAACCTAGTTTTTATTGCAGGTGACATGGTTAAATCTATATGAAGACACCCACTGGATCTCCTGCTCCTCTCTTCTTTTTCCATTTTTCCTGCCCCGTGATTCATCATATTTTGCTTATAGTCCAGATATCTATTGTGTCTCACTAGATCAGTGTTTCTCCACCTCTGCAACTTTAAGAGAGTCTCTTAATACAACTTTAAGTGTTAAAAAGCAACTTCAAGTGTTTTTCAACCTCAGCATTCCAGTTGCGGAGTTCTGGGACTTGAAGTCCACATTTTCTAAAGTTGTGGAGGTTAAGAAATCTTGTACTAGATGGTGGCCCCTGTCTATTTTTGCTGACGTTGGAGCAGGGCTAGCTGTGGAAAACTATTGGGGAATTCCAGAGATGATGTCTAGACTAGAACCTAGCATTATTTAAATGCTAATTACACATATGGGAATGCTAATTGAAGTTTGCAACTAACCTGATTAAGCTTGCTGTGTGAATGCAGCCATTGGATATTTCAAAGCAGATGGGATACAGGAAAAAAAGTGGGGTCAAAGGAAGCTCAATTACTATAGCCCCTACATCTGGCCCCACTCCTTTTTTGTGGCTGTAAGAAAATAAGCTTTAAAAGGTGTTGCCACTGCTGTTCAGGCAATTTTTCTTCACTTCTCCCTTTCTTTCAATATGTATATAGTTTAAATATTTTATACTGCTCTTAAAACACCTCAAATATGTTTTCAATAAAAAAAACAGCAATAAAAGATTAATTTAAAACAGTGGTCTCTGTGACAACTAAATGACTGCTTTCTTGCTTCTAAGGAGTTGCCTTACTACTTGCTTCTCTGTTCCCCCCCCCCCATTTGTGGCATGGAGAAAAAACAATAACAGATGTTTTCCTTCCATTCCAAGGAAGAGGAGTGTTGGAAAAGCAGTTGGCATTTTCTTAAGAGATTAAATGGTCCTTCTTGTTCCTGCTCTGGACAGAACAGAAACTGATTAACAGTGTCTAACGATGATTAGTAGTGAGAACAATTAACCTATGGAAGAGCTTGCCATCATTGGATGGTTTTAAGAAGAGACTGGAAAGCAACTTGACAGTTAACAGTGTAGGGTCTCCTCAGTGGTGGGATCCAGCCAGTTCGCACCAGTTCGGCAGAACCGGTAGCTAATTTTTTGTTGCCCAGGCCCAGAATGAACTTCTGGAAGCGGCATCCACACAGAGAACCGGTTGTTCACATATTTGAATCCCAACACGGGGTCTCCTGCTTGAAGAGGGGGTTGGAGTAGAAGACCTCCAAGGTTCCTTCCAACTCTGTTTTTTACGTTCCTGTGTAGTTCGTGTTTCTCAGCAACTTTAACACTGTGTACCAACTCCCAGAATTAAAGTCTAGCTGGGAAATCCTGGGAGTTGAGGTTTCCAATGACACCCACTCTATCACTTGCTTTAACCTAATTGCTTTACTAGTTCTTGCATTACACAAATTACTACCTCCAACAGATTTTTAATTTAATGTTGATACAGCATCCAGAGACATTAAGAGAATGGAATGATCTCAATAAGAATAACAGATTATCCAGGGTAAAATGCCTTTCTCCCCCTCTTGACTCCCAAGGGTAAACTACAGGAGGTCTTTCAAAGGAAAGTTCCTGGAGATTATTGATATGAATTCCTAAGAATGGATGCTATGAGAGACAACTTCCACCCTAGAAACCAGGAGATTGTGAGTTCTAGTCCTGCCTTAAGCAGGAAAGCCGACTAGGTGACTTTGGGCCAGGCCCTCTCTCTCAACCCAACCCACCTCACCTATGGTAGTGGTTGTGAGGAAAACAGGAGGAGAAAGTAGCATTATATATTGATAAAAATAATAAAGATGAGAAAAAAAGCTACTAAAATAAATATCTCCTGCCACTTGTTTAATCGCTTGAATGAACTACACAAGACTCGATTATTTGCATTCTTAGTTTATTTTGATTACAGCTTCATGACAGTTGAAAGTGAAGAAAGAACCTCAAAGTGAGCTAGAATATCGACGTGTAGTAATTAAGTTCCATCACCCCTCAGCAAAGCAAATCTTAAACTTTAATCTCAAACTTGATTGTCTTTCATCCCAAATTCTTACTGCTCTTTGGATTAAGCCCTTAATTCCAACTCCGACCAAATGTTCTTTAAAGGTCCCTCCATCTTTCCAGTCCCTCAGGATTCCGGCATTCCAATGTTTTGATGTCGCAAATGATTAATCCATTTGCTAATTCCGTCTTTCTTTTTCGGTAGGAACATGAATTCTTGTTTGCACATCCCTGGGCACTGACTGTTGAAAAGTATGATGACACTGGGAAGGGTGAGAATAAAGGATTTAGGAAACATTTCTTAGTTTTCTCTTCACTTTTAATAGTGTAGCATTGAGATACATTAACAAAAGTATGTATGTATCTGTCTGGTCATTTAGACAAGGCCTGTTGAGCATTGCCCTATAATAATAATAATAATAATGACAATGATAATGACGACGATGGAAGGGACCTTGGAGGTCATCTAGTCCTGCTCAACCCTATACCATTTCAAACAAATGGCTGTCCAGTCTCTTCTTAAAAACTTCCAGAGTTGGAGCATTCACAGCTTGTGGAGGCAGGTTGTTCCACTGGTTAATTGTTCTAACTGTCAGGAAGTTGCCCCTTAGTTCTAGGCTGCTTATCTCCTTGATTCATTTCCATCCATTGCTTCTTGTCCTGCCTTCAGGGGCTTTGGAGAATACCGGTAGTTTGACTCCCTCTTCTTTGGGGCAGCCCCTGAGATATTGGAAGACTATCGTGTCACCCCTCGTCCTTCTATTCATTAAACTAGACATACTCAATTCCAGCAGTCGTTTGTTATATGTTTTAGCCTCCAGTCCCCTAATCATCTTTGTTGCTCTTCTCTGTACTCTTTCTAGAGTTTCAACATCATTTTTACATTGTGGTGACCAAAACTGGATACAGTTTTCCAAGTGTGGGATCACCAAGGCATTGTAAAGTGGTATTAATACTTCACGTGATTTTAATTTAATTTAAATTTAATAATATTTCTATACCGCCCTTCTCCCGAAGGACTCAGGGCGGTGAACAGGGCAAGAATAAAAATACAGGATTACAAAAGTTAAAAAAATAATTAAATACATGCCCATATCCTAAAATACATCTTAAAACCCCAGTAAAATGACAATAACAACCCCCCCAGTCCCCTCATCAGGCCAGGCCAGCTTGTTCAAAAAAGTATGTTTTTAGCTCGCGGCGAAAGGAGCGAAGGTCGGGCGCCGTCTGGAGCTCAACCGGTAACTGGTTCCATAGCTCCGGGGCGCCCACAGAGAAGGATCTCCCCCTGGGGGCCACCAATCGACATTCTCTGACCGGTGGCACCCTGAGGAGGCCCTCTCTGTGGGAACGCACAGGGCGGAGGGAAGTTGATGCCGGCAGCAGGTGTTCCCTAAGGTACTCCGGCCCCCTGCCATGGAGGGCTTTGAACACCATTACTAGTACCTTGAATCTCACCCGGAAGACAACTGGCAACCAATGCAGCTCACAGAGCAGAGGTGTGACATGGGAGTATCGGGAGACTCCCAACACAACTCTCACGGCAGCATTCTGTACCAGTTGGAGCTTACGGGTGGTCCTCAAGGGCAGCCCCATGTAGAGAGCGTTGCAGTAGTCTAGTCGAGAGGTCACGAGCGCGTGAGTGACCGTGCATAGATCATCCTGGCTTAGATAGGGCCGCAACTGGCGCACCAGGCGAACCTGGGCGAAAGCCCCCCTAGTCACATCCCCTATGTGGTCTTCCAAGGTGAGCCGTGAATCTAGGAGGACTCCCAAGTTGCGAGCCCTATCTACGGGGGGTAATAGTTCACCCCCCATAGAGAGAGGTGGAATATCCGAATCAACCCGGGATGAAGGTATGCAAAGCCACTCAGTCTTGTCGGGGTTGAGTTGAAGTCTGTTCCTCCCCATCCAGACCTGAACCGCCTCCAGGCAACGGGACATCACGTTGAGGGCATCACTGGGGTGGTTTGGGGTCGAAAGGAAAAGTTGGGTATCATCAGCATACTGATGATACCCAACTCCAAAACCACGAATGATCTCACCCAGCGGTTTCATATAGATGTTGAACAGGAGAGGCGAGAGGACCGACCCCTGAGGAACTCCACAAACGAGAGACCTCGCGGTCGACCTCTGCCCTCCTGCCAACACCGACTGCGAACGTCCCTGGAGATAGGAGGAGAACCACTGTAAGACCGTGCCTCCCACTCCCAATCCCCTGAGACGCCGCAGCAAGATACCATGGTCGATGGTATCGAAAGCCGCTGAGAGGTCTAATAGGACTAGAACAGAGGAGTGTCCCCTGTCCCGAGCCCTCCAGAGATCATTCACCAGCGCGACCAATACCGTCTCCGTGCTGTGCCCGGGCCTGAAACCTGATTGGTACGGGTCTAGATAATCCGCTTCATCCAGGACCAGAGGGAGCTGATGCACCACCACACTCTCAACAACCTTCGCAAGAAAGCGAAGGTTGGAGACAGGACGAAAGTTGTCCAAGGCAGGCTTCTTGAGGAGGGGCCTCACCACCGCCTCTTTCAAGATGGCGGGGAAGCTACCCTCGTTCAAAGAAGCCGATATAACTGCCTGGAACCAGCTGCGTGTCCTCTCCCGGGCTGCATAAACCAGCCAGGAAGGGCACGGGTCCAATAAACATGTGGTGGAGCTTAGCCTCCCCATGATCCTGTCCACTTCCTCCGGAGTCACAGAATCAAACTCCTCCCAGGTAATATCGACAAGACCGCCCGCGTCCTGCTCGCCAGACTCTGCCCAGTCAGAGTCCAGACCGGTCCGAATCCGAGCGATTTTGTCCGACAGATGTTGGTTAAACTCCTCGGCACGACCCTGCAAGGGTTCTTCCCTCACCTCTTGATTCAGGAGGGAGCGAGTCACCCTAAACAGGGCGGCCGGGCGATTATCTGTGGACGCGATAAGGGTGGCGAAGTGGTTAGACCTCGCCTCCCTTATTGCAGCGAGATAAGACCTAGTATAGGCTCTTAGTCGCAATCTGTCGGATTCGGATCGGCTGGATCTCCAACCGCTCTCTAGGCCCCGTCTCCGATGCTTCATCTCCCGGAGCTCCACGGAGAACCATGGAGCTCGATGGGATCTGCACCGGGTCAGGGGCCGCAGGGGTACAACTCGGTCAAGAGCCTCAGTGGCCGTCCTTTCCCAGGCTTCCACCAAGGCATCTGCCGAGCTGTGAGCAAGGGAGGCAGGTGGAGACCCCAGCGCCGCCTGGAACCTCTGGGGATCCATTAAGCGTCTGGGGCGGTACCATTTAATTGGTTCCACACACCCACGGTGGGGGGTGGCAAAATGGAAGACCAGCCGCAGGAGATGATGATCGGTCCATGACAGGGGCATAACAATTGGGGAACCCCCACCAAGATCATCTAACCACCGTCCAGATAAGAAAACAAGGTCCAGGGTGTGGCCTCCCTCATGAGTCGGTCCCAAAATTACTTGCGTCAGGTTCATGGCCGTCATGGAAGCCATGAACTCCCGAGCTAACTCAGATGATCCTCCCAGAGATGGTAGATTGAAGTCCCCCAAAACTATAAGTTTCGGGAACTCAATCACCAACCCAGAGAGGACATCGAGAAGCTCAGGCAGGACTGCTGCTGCGTGACTAGGTGAAAGGTACACCAGCAGCAAGCCCAACTGCGCACCAGGGCCGCATCTCAAAAAGAGAGACTCACACCCGACTATCTGGGGAACGGTGGCCTCCCGTGGGTACAAGGTCTCCCTCATAACAACGGCCACTCCCCCACCCCTACCCTGAGCCCGAGGCCGGTGTAGCACCCGGAAACCTGGTGGGCAAAGATCAACAAGAGGAATACCGCCCTCTGGGCCCAACCAAGTCTCCGTGATGCAAGCCAGGTCCGCCTGCTCACCCTCGACCAAGTCACGGACGAGAGGAGCTTTGTTAACAACAGACCTGGCATTCAAGTACACCAGCCGGAGCTCAGGGGGCTACACACCCTCACTCCCAGGACCTCGGGGTGGAAACAGAGGGTCGGAGTGCCTCACCGCTTGCAAGCAGCGGAGAGGCCTTCCCTGAGATCGATACGGCCCTCTGTTCCTACACCTGCTGCCATTCCCTAACATCGTGGGAATAGGTAGTCCCACGACCTGCCCTGGAGCCCCGGAGGCAACCGCCCCCCGCTCCTCCCCCCCGCGATCAATCCTAGACCTGGCCTGAACAGCGGTTGTTGGACTGCCCCCCATGTCCAAACAACCAGAAGAAATTCCCTCCCCCCTCCCTAACCCAACAAAAAATTTAGCTAAAAAACTAACCAGGGGCCTCTTATTGAATTTATGTCAGAGGCCCCTACCCCTGCCTGGCCATCTCTCAGGGTCCCAGCAATCGGGCCCTTCATCGAGATTATAGTTGGCCAAAAAGGCGGGTCGCACCCAGGAGGGGGGGGGCACCCCTGAGGGCGAACAAGTCCGTGCTAGTATAGCGAATATAAGGCATGTCCCGATAGGTCCAGCAAGGCAGTCCCATAGACAGTCAGGAGGATCTAAAACAGAAGGTCAGCAATATCCAGTCCACCAGCTCCTCTGCCACTTGAGCTGGGTACCTTCTGGGTAACTGCCGAAACAGATCGGGGACCGCCCTCTCACAGCGGTCCCAGGCCAATCCGGCAGCGGAACAGGATAGAAACCCGGAGGAAGCATACCTCCCTAGATCTCTCACCTCTAGGGAGGCAGCAGATGGTATAACTGAGCCACCCTCTCACAGTGACTCATCTCCGGGACCTTCTGAGGGATATTGATTGTATCCCTCTGTTAATGCTTCTTAGCACTGTGTTGGCTTTTTTGGCAGCTGCAGCACACTGCTGGCTCAGACTCAAGTTATTGTCCACTAGGACTCCGAGATCCCTCTCACAGTTACTAATATGGAGCAAGGTACCCCCTATACTATACCTGTAAATTTGGTTTTTCTTGCCTAAATGTAGAACCTTACTTTTTTCACCATTGAATTTCATTTTATTAGATAGCGCCCAGTGTTCAAGTCTGTCCAGATCCTCCTGTATCTTAAGCCTGTCTTCTGCATTGTTGGCTATTCCTGCCAGCTTGGTATCGTCTGCAAATTTGATGAGTTCCCCATCTATCCCCTCGTCCAAATCGTTGATGAAGATGTTGAAGAGCACTGGGCCCAGAAGAGAGCAATGGGGCACCCCATTACACACTTCCCTCCATGTAGATGTTGTTCCATTGAGGACAACACTGTTGGTCAGCCAGCTACGAATCTATCTGGTGGTGATGCTGTCTAACCCACATTTTTCTATATTATCGAGTAATAGGTTGTGATCTACTTTATCAAAAGCCTTACTGAAGTCCAAGTAAATTATATCCGCAGCATTACTCTGATCCACTAAATAGTAGATGAGGTGACAGGTCTTTGTTTGGTAGCACATAATTTGGGGCAGTCTCTCCCCTAATGCATGTCCTACCCGCATTCTGTCAACTGAGGGACTGGACAGCCATTTGCCTGAATTGGTATAGGGTTTCCTGGCTGAGCAGGGGGTTGGACTAGATGACCTCCAAGGTACCTCCCACCTTTTATAATTATTATTATAACTATCCCCAGATTACTAAAATCTGTTTTAATCCAGATTAAATATGTTTTCTTCTCTTATGGACCAACCCCCCCCCCCGAACATTGCCAAAGAATGAAATATTCTGCCAAGGAATGATTTCCTATTGGTTTTACTTTGTTTATGTTTCTCTTTCATTTCCTGTATGTTTAATTTTATTTGTTTCTAGAATGTTTCTCCCTAAATTGAGAAAGAAAGAGTTGCTCACCTGCACGTATACTGAATTTCACATTGATACATTGGTCCTCATCCCCGAGACAAAGAATGGATCCACTTTCTTCAGAAACACCATTTTGTTCGTAAGAGCCTGGACAGACAAACCCGTTGGGTTTAAGGGTGTCACGCCCTGGCACTGCAGAAAGGAAGCTTCCGAATTAGCAAATAGTTTAACAGCCACAATCCTTTCTGAAGTATTTATAGCCCAACTAAGTTTTCTCTAAGCATTTTGACTATAGTTCTTATAATTCTCAGTCAGGAAAAGATTTGTTTTCCCCAAATAGCTAATCACCTTGTGTCCCTACTGGAGCTGAGTGTGAAATCTGGAATGCACCATTTCTTAATGAACTTCAAGGGCATAGAGGAGTCTTTAGAAAAAACGCAAAATAAAATGTTAATCTCCTACTCTCCAATTTCTGTCAGAAGGAACCAGATCATTCCACTGATGCTGGAGGGGGTTTCCAAAAATGTTGTCCTTCTTTTTGCTACAACCTCTTTCTAAGGATTTTCATGCTACTTGATCCCTCCACCACCAAACATACAAGGTGCTGAAAATAACATGAATCTACTCTTTCAAACAGAGAGTCTGCTGGCTGTTAGAATGTACAATTTAATCTCAGGTTACTTACATGGAAGAGGTGCAGTATTACAGCCATCGTTCTCACAACATGCTACTCTCATCTGGTGGTATTTTCTGTCTACTGACGTGACACCATAATAAACATTAGAACATTGCTCAGCTCTTGCACATGACTTGGTAGTAAAGGAGAGAGGGGAAGGGACTGAAAAATTTAATCAGAAAAAACAAAACAAAACTCCATTATGGCATATAACAGAGAAATAAAAACATCAAGTCATCCAATTTAAAGGTTTAAACTCAGATGCATCTGAGGATCAATTTTAACCAGTTGAGAAGATTTAAGTTGAGGATACGAAGGCATAAATATTGGGCTGTTCCCTCCAGGTATGCTGAGATGAAATGGAAATAATGGAGATATTAATAATGTTTTGGGGTGAATGAGGTGCAGTATGATAAAAATAACAGATATCGTTCTGTTCCTGGATTGGTGGCCACTAGACCTAGGAAACAGCCCAGGTATGATGAAAGATCTCTTGTGATTCCCACCAAGGCCTATAAGTTACTCTTTGATGCTCTGGGGACCAAAGGATGAAAATGGCAGCCATCATTAATACTGAAAGTGCATTTCACTCACTCAAAGTGCTGTTAAAGGAAAGTGTAAGGCAATATTTTTCATCCGCTCCACATTCCATCAAGTGCATGTCCTCATTTCTGCATTCAGTCCCACTGGCAAAACAGGTCTGGCATTTAAGAGATGCCGCTGCATATGGAAGAAAAAAAAGAAGGAAGGAAAAAAGGAAGGAACGAACGAAAAGAAAGAAACAAGAAAGAAAGAAAGAAAAAGAAAGGAAAAGAAAGAAAAAGGAATGAAGGGAGGGAGGAAGGAAGGAAGGAAGAAAAAGAAAAAAGAAAAAAGGAAGGGAGGGAGGGAGGAATAAAGGAAGAGAAAGAAAGAAAAAAAAGAAAAAAAGGAAAGAAAGAAAAAGGAATGAAGGGAGGGAGGGAGGGAAGAAGGAAGAAAAAGAAAGAAAGAAAGAGAAAGAAAGAAAAAGAAAGAAAGAAAGAAAAAGAAAGAAAAAAGGAAAGAAAGAAAAAGAAAGAAAAAGGAAATAAAAGAGAGGGAGGGAGGGAAGAAGGAAGGAAGGCATTTTTTAATTCGTGATGCTGTTCTTCTAGCAATGTTCGAGATGTGTAATGAGATAATTACAGGTAGTCCTCAACTTACAACCATTCCTTTAGTGGCAATTCAAAGTATAGAGATTGCTTGGAAGAACCCACAATTGAAGTTCTTCCCCTATTTTTGAGAAATCCTTAACCATCATTTAGTCAAAATTCTTCCAGACTTCTCTTCCCTTCCAAATTTACCCTTCTGTTACTCACCTGTTGAGATGACTGAAGAGAGGATACACAGGACAAGGATTCTAGCAGACATCCTGATGACAGTGTGAATTGACTGGGTCTAGCGAAGGCTGTGTGAGACATTTATACTTCCTGGAGTATGCCTACCTTGGAGGATGAGTTTGAAGGATTCTGTTGAGGAGGTGGAAGGGGAGTTGAGGATGGCAATCACATCCCACACAGTTTGGAGCAACATTGACTTACACAAGAAGTTGGAGAAAGGGAAAATGTGCACACAATCCATCAAGATGAGTTAGGCTGTTTTGTCATATTGATGGTGAAGGAAAAGTTGATTTGTGCTCTTATGTGGGGCCCATGTTTAGCAGAAGCTTTGTATGTCAGAAATGCCCATCTATTAATGGGGTAAGAAATGAGGTTCAAAATCACCATTGGGTGGAAATTATTGTGGTAACATTTCAGGAGGAACCACGCTTGTGATCAGGCAGAGTAGAGGCCCCTGGCTCTATAGTACTAACTGTGAGAGAGATTCAGGACTGCTAGTGGACAGTCACTTGAATATGAGCCAGCCGTGTGCTGCAGCTGTCAAAAAAGCCAACACGGTTCTAGGCTGTATTAACAGAGGGATAGAATCAAGATCACATGAAGTGTTCGTAGTGCTTTATCATGCTTTGGTGAGACCACAGTTGGAATATTGAATCCAGTTTTGGCTAAACTTGTTTAAAGGGCCCTTTAATGAGGAGCCTGTTTGAAAGATTCTTTTTTTGTGTGAAGTATTAGAAAGAGACGTTGTGGGTTAGGCCAACTGGAATGTGAATTTGGGGCTGGGCAAATGTAGAAGAGAATCCTTTTCTTGAGCAAAAGATTAGCCATGGGAAAGAAACCCAAGGGTTTCTCTTAATCTTTAATTTTTTTAACGATAACAGGAACTACATTGCATACAGAAAGAAATGGTTCAGCCTGTATCTTTCTTTGTGAATCTGATCTTTTTAAATGATGGCTAGTGCTTAGTTCCCAGTCATGATTTTTCAGCTTGGAAGGGCAGAGAATCTTGGATGACGCACATTAAAATGAATGAAAATGATTAAGATTGTCTTATGATTTGAGCTTCGGTTCTGCTCAGGAAATAAAATCAGTCAGGTTGTAGATGTAGATCTTGATTCAAATACTAAATTAAACTTGTTACATTTCTCCATGAATGTGAACATCGCATTCAACCAGCTGAAAATAGTGGGAGGCAAAAAAAGCTCAAAGGATGGTACTGTAATGATTGAAGACGTTGAATAAATTTGGCCCCACGCTTAAAGCATACTTTTCAGAATATTAAAAGGAATAGTTTCATGGTAATTCTGCAGCATCGGTCCACAATCACCGATGGAGCCAGGACTGGAAAGACCGTGGGGAAGGTCTAAAGTCTAAATCGGGGTTCAGTCCAAGCCGGGAATAAAAAAAAATGGCAGCTGCTTTAGAAAGAAGTTTATTGAAGAGGGGAGAGGGGAGCCACACACACAAAGATGGTTCTGGAAAGAAGAGATGCAAGCACATGTAGTAGGGAGTGGGATTTTGTACCCTCTGGGGCTTTTGTTTGGAGTTGTTTCTTGTTCCTGTTGGAGGCTTTGTATTTCCTGTGTCATGTACTTTGACCTGAGTCTGAATGTGCCCTTTGGCATCTGTGGGTTAATCCTATTATGTCCTGTCTTAGAGTTTGGGTGGGGTGCAATGTCGCGTGGTCACACAGAGAGACGGACACTGGAGCTGGGTAGTAACTTCTTTACTGGATCAGGAATGAAGCTGGGGCAAAGGGGTTACCTGGCGTCTATTTATACCTGCCCAGGTGAATCACAACCAATGGATTCAAACCTGGGCTTCCTGCCAGGGCAGGTGGCCAATGGATTTAAACCCGGGCTTCCCGCCAGAGCTGACCATGCCCTGGGGCTGTCAACGACTTGCTCTATTCAGGCTTTCTCGCCAAAAGCGGTTGTAGCCTGGAGCTGTCCAGCCCCCTGCTGTGCTGACATCCTGTGTATGCTTAAGAGCATACACTACATGGGGTATGTAGATTGTAGGTGTCTTTGTCTTCCTAAGCTTCTAGCTGGAGGGCTCCAACCTTCCTGAATGGATTATCACATCTACATTTCTACAGAGCTGGTTTCTGCTTGGGAGAGGGAGACTTGGGGTATTAAGAAAAACTGGGCATGCTTTTCTGCCTCTTTAAGATCCTTTGAGGAAAGATAATATTCTGCCCTTTTAATATTTCCTTCTCTGGTGGTGGGGGGACTGACTTCCCACAACTGAGAGTCTCAACTCTTAGAGCAGTAAGGGCGAACCTTGTGTCAAAAATCAGTCCAAAATATTGGAGAACCTTGGCTCTTTTATGACTTGTAGACTTCAACTCCCAAAATTGGCCATCTTCCCCTTTAAGTGGATGAAGAAATGGAATTGGAGAAGGTTCAACTTTCTTACTTAATTGTGAAAAACAGAAGCTGTATTTACTCACAACATGGATATTCCATTTTTCTTTATTTGCACAACTGCAATATTAGCTAACTAAAGGGAATCATGCAAAATGGTAGGCCACTAAATCACAATTATCCAATGTTGAAACTATTCAAACCTAGTTTTTACTGCAGGTGACATGATTAAATCTACATGAAGACATCCACTGGGTCTCCTGCTCCTCCTGCTCCTCTATTCTTTTTGCATTTTTCCTGCCCTGTGATTCATCATATTTTGCTTATAGTCGAGATATCTTGTGTGTCTCACTAGATCAGTGGTACTCAACCTCTTTAATTTTAAGAGAGTCTCTTAATACAAGTTTAAATGTTGTTGAAAAGCAACTTCAAGTGTTTTTCAACCTCACCATTCCAGTTGTGGAGTTCTGGGACTTGAAGTCCACATTTTCTAAAGTTGTGGATGTTAATAAATTTTGCACTAGATGGTGGCCCCTGTCTATTTTTGGTGACATTGGAGCAGGGCTAGCTGTGGAAAACTATTGGGGAATTCCAGAAATGATGTCTAGACTAGAACCTAGCCATATTTAAATGCTAATTACACATATGGGAATGCTAATTTAAGTTTGCAACTGACCTGATTAAGCTTGCTGTGTGAACGCAGCCACCGGACTTTTCAAAGCAGAATGGGATACAGGAAAAAAAATGGGGTCAAAGGAAGCTCAATTTCTATAGCCCCTACATCTGGCCCCCACTCCTTTTTTTGTGGCTGTAAGAAAATAAGCTTTAAAAGGTGTTGCCACTGCTGTGCAGGCAATTTTTATTCACTTCTCCATTCCTTTCAATATGTATATAGTTCAAATATTTTATACTGCTCTTAAAACACCTCAAATATATTTTCAATAAAAAACCCCAGCAATAAAAGATTAATTTACAACAGTGGTCTCTGCGACATTTCCTCTTCTGAATTTTTAGCTTATCAAGCTGCTGATTCTGGACTAGGGGTTCATTATTGCTCTTGGTTCGGTGCAAAATGGGATGTGAAGATATGCTGGGCTTATCAACCGAAAGGCTGAAGGTTTGAGACCCTAGCACAGCATAACCGGTGAGCTCCTGTTAGTGCCTCAGCTCCTTGCCAACTTAGCAGTTCGAAAGATGCAAATGCATGTAGATAAATAGGTACCACTTTGGTGGGAAGGTAACAGCGTTCTGTGCACCTCGGAGTATGCTCATGCCTGCCACATGACCATGGAAGCATCTTCAGACAACACTAGTTCCCTTGTCTAGGAAATGGAGATGAGCATTTCCCCCTAGAATTGGAGAACAACTTGACAGAGGAAACCTTTATCTTTTCCCTTTAAGGTCAAATGTCTGCAGGGATTCTCATTCTCCTCCTTTGATGTTCTAGATTGCAAGTGAGAAAAACATCAAGATCAACTAGATGCCTGATTTCTGGCTTCCAAGGAGGTGCCTCATCACTTCCCTCTCTAACCCCACCCATTTGTGGCATGGAGAAAAACAACAATAAATGTTTTCCTTCCATTCTAAGGAAGGGGAGTGTTGGAAAAGCTGTTGGCATTTTCTTAAGAGATCACAAGGTCCTTCAGGTTCCTGCTCTGGAGAGAAGACAACCTGATTAACAGTGGCTAACGATGATTAATAGGGGGAACAATAAACCCATGGAAGAGCTTGCCTTCAGAAGTTGTGTGTCTCCATCAGTGGAGTCTTTTCAGAAGAGACTGAACAGCAACTTGATTGCAATAGTATAGGGTCTCCTCAGTGGAGGAATTCAGCCAGTTCACACCAGTTAGGCAGGACTGTTGCCCAGGCCAGAAGTGGCATCCACACAGAGAACCGGTTCTTCACATATTTGAATCCCACCATTGGGTCTCCTGCTTGAAGAGGGGGTTGGACTAGAAGACCTCCAAGGTTCCTTTCAGCTCTTCTATTCCGTTATTCTGATGTTTTACGTTCCTGTGTAGATCATGTTTCTCATCAACTTTAATATTGTGTACCAACTCCCAGAATTAAAGTCTAGCTCGGGAATTCTGGGAGTTGAGGTTTTCCCATGTTGAATTGCTGAGGTTGAGAGACACAAGTCTAGAAGAGCTTGTGATCTCAGGATGGTAGTGATGGAACCGCCGGGACCATTCCCAGCTTATTTCCAATGACACCCACTCTTTGACTTGCTTTAACTTAATTGCTTTACTAGTTCTTACAAAAATTACTACCTCGAATAGATTTTTAATTTAATACTGGAAAAGCATCCAAAGACATTAAGAGAATGGAATGATCTCAATAAGCATACCAGATTATCTAGGGTAAAATGCCTTTCTCCCCCTCTTGACTCCCAAGGGTGAACTACAGGAGGTCTTTCAAAGGAAAGTTCCTGGAGATTATTGATATGAATTCCTAAGAATGGATGCTATGAGAGACAACTTCCACCCTAGAAACCAGGAGATTGTGAGTTCTAGTCCTGCCTTAAGCAGGAAAGCCGACTGGGTGATTTTGGGCCAGGCCCTCTCTCTCAGCCCAACCCACTTCACGTATGGTAGTGGTTGTGAGGAAAACAGGAGGAGAAAGAAGTATTATATATTGATAAAAATAATAAAGATGAGATAAAAAGCTACTAAAATAAATATCTCCTGCTACTTGTTTAATCGCTTGAATGAACTTCACAAGACTCGATTATTTGCATTCTTAGTTTATTTTGATTACAGCTTCATGACAGTTGAAAATTAAGAAAGAACATCACAGTAGTAATTAAATCCCATCATCCACCATTAACTCAAATCTTAAATGTTAATCCCAAACTTGATTGTCTTTCAGCCCAAATTCTTACTGCTCTTTGGATTAAGCCCTTAATTCCAACTCTGACCAAATGTTTTTGAAAAGCCCCTCCATCCTTCTAGTCCCTCAGGATTCTGGCATTCTCTTGTTTTGATGTCATAAAGGAGTAATCCATTTACTTTTTCCTTCTTTCCTGTTGGGAAGGAACATGCATTCTTGGTTGTACATCCCTGGGCATTGATTGTGAAAAAGTATGCAGACACTGGGAAGGGCGAGAATAAAAGATTTAGGAAACATTTCTTAGTTTTCTCTTCACATTTAATAGTGTAGCATTGAGATACATTAACAAAAATGTGTTCTGTATCTGTCTGGTCATCTAGACAAGGCTTGTTGAGCAATCCCCTTCCTTGTGAGGTAAATAAATAGTAGATGAGGTGACAGGTCTTTCTTTGGTAGCCCATAATCTTGGGCAGTCTCGCCCGTGATGCATGTCCTACCCCCATTCTGTCAATTGAGAGACTGGACAGCCATTTGTGTGAAATGGTACAGGGTTTCCTGCCTGAGCAGGGGGTTGGACTAGATGACGTCCAAGGTCCCTTCCAACTTTATTATTAGTATTAGTATAACTATCCCCAAATTACTAAAATCTGTTTTAATCCAGATTAAACATGTTTTCTTCTCCTATGCACTTAAAAAAAAAGACCTGAACATTGACAAAGAATGAAATATTCCCCCAAGGAATGATTTCCTATTGGTTTTACTTTGTTTATGTTTCTTTTTCATTTCCCGTATGTTTAATTTTATTTGTTTCTAGAATGTTCCTCCCCAAATTGAGAAAGAGAGAGTTGCTCACGTGCGTTTATGCTGAATGTCGCATTGAAACATTGGTTCTCATCCCCGAGACAGAGAACGGGTCCACTTTCTTCAGAAACACCATTTTGTTCGTAAGATCCTGGGCAGACAAACCCGTTGGGTTTAAGGGTGTCACGCCCTGGTACTGCAGAAAGGAAGGTTCCGAATTAGCAAATAGTTTAACAGCCACAATCCTTTCTGAAGTATTTATAGCCCAACTAAGTTCCCTCTAAGCATTTTGACTATGGTTCTTATAATTCTCAGTCAGGAAAAGATTTGTTTTCCCCAAATAGCTAATCACCTTGTGTCCCTACTGGTGTAGAGGAGAGTGGAGTAGAGCACAGTTTCTTAAAAAACTTCAAGGACATAGTGGAGTCTTTAGAAATAATGCAGAATAAAACTTTAATCTCGTCCTCTATTGCTCCTTTTGATTTCTTTCAGAAGGAACCAGATCATTCCACTGATGCTGGATGAGATTTCCAAAAACGTTGTCCTCCTTTTCTCTACAACTTCTTTCTAATGATTTTCATGTTACTTGATCCCTCCACCACCAAAAATACAAGGTTCTCTTTCAAAGGGAGAGTCTGCTGGCTGTTAGAATGGACAATTTAATCTCAGGTTACTTACATGGAAGAGGTGCAGTATTACAGCCATCGTTCTCACAACATGCTACTCTCTTCTGCTGGTATTTTCCGGCTACTGACGTGAAGCCATAATAAGTATTAGAACATTGCTCAGCTGTTGCACATGACTTGGCAGTAAAGGAGAGTAGAGGAGGGGCTGTAAAATTGAATTAGAAAAAAAACGCATTGTGGCCGATAACAGAGAAATAAAAACATCAAGGCTTCCAATTTAAAGGTTTAAACTCAGATGCATCTGAGGATCAATTGTAACCAGTTGAGAACATTTAAGTTGAAGATAGGAAGGCATAAACGTTGGGTTGGTCCCTCCAGTTATGCTGAGATGAAATGGAAATAATGGAGATATTAATAATGTTTTGAGGTGAATGAGGTGCAGTACAATAAAAATAACAGATATCATTCTGTTCCTGGATTGGTGGCCACTAGACCTAGGAAACAGCCCAGGTATGATGAAAGTTCTGTTGAGATTCCCACAATGCCTGTAAGCTACTCCTTGATACTCTGGGGACCAAAGGATGAAAATGGCAGCCATCATTAATACTGAAAGTGCATTTCACTCACTCATAGTGGTGCGATAGGAAAGTGTGAGGCAATATTTTTCATCCGCTCCACATTCCATCAAGTGCATGTCCTCATTTCTGCATTCAGTCCCACTGGCAAAACACGCCTGGCATTTAAGAGATCCCGCTGCAGATAGAAGAAGAAAAAGAAGGAAGGAAGGAAGGAAGGAAGGAAGGAAGGAAGGAAGGAAGGAAGGAAGGAAGGAAGGAAAAGAAAGAAAGAAGAAAGAAAGATAAAGAGAAAAAAAGAAAAAGGAAGAAAGGGAGGGAGGGAGGGAGGAAGGAAGGAAGGAAGAAAAAGAAAGAAACAAAAGGAAAGAAAAAGAAAGAAAAAAGAAAGGGAGGGAGGGAGGGAGGAAGGAAGAAAGGAAGAAAATGAAGGGAGGGTGTGAGGAAGGAATTAAAAGAAAGAAAGAAAGAAAGAAAGAAAGAAAGAAAGAAAGAAAAAAAGAAAGAAAAAAAGAAAGAAAAAGAAAGAAAAGGGGACGGAGGGAGGGAGGGAGGGAGAAAGAAAGAAAGAAAGAAAGAAAGAAAGAAAGAAAGAGAGAGAGAGAGAGAGAGAGAGAGAGAAAGAAAGAAAGAAAGAAAGATAGAAAGAAAGAAAGAAAGAAAGAGAAAGAAAAGGGGACGGAGGGAGGAAGGAAGGCATTTTTTAATTAGTGATGCTGTATTTGTAGCAATGTTAGAGATGTGTAATGAAATAATTACAGGTATTCCTCAACTTACAACCATTCCTTTAGTGACCCTTCAAAGTATAGAGATTGCTTGAAAGAACCCACAATTGAAGTTCTTCCCCTATTTTGAAGACATCCTTAACCACCATTTAGTCAAAATTCTTCCAGACTTCTCTTCCCTCCCAAATTTACCCTTGTGTTACTCACCTCTTGAGATGACTGAAGAGAGGATACACAGGACAAGGATTCTAGCAGACATCCTGATGACAGTGTGAATTGACTGGGTCTAGCGAAGGCTGTGTGAGACATTTATACTTCCTGGAGTATGCCTACCTTGGAGGATGAGTTTGAAGGATTCTGTTGAGGAGGTGGAAGGGGAGTTGAGGATGGCAATCACATCCCACACAGTTTGGAGCAACATCGACTTACACAAGAAGTTGGAGAAAGGGAAAATGTGCTCACAATCCATCAAGATGAGTAAGGTAGTTTTGTCATATTGATGGTGAAGGAAAAGTTGATTTGTGGTCTTAAGTGGGGCCCATGGTTAGGAGAAGCTTTATGTGTCAGTAATGCCCATCTATTAATGGTGTAAGAAATGAGGTTGAAAGTCAGCATTGGGTGGAAATTATTGTGGTAACATTTCAGAAGGAACCATGCTTGTGATCAGGCAGAGTGGAGGCCCCTAGCTCAATAGTACTAACTGTGAGAGAGATTTTGGAGTGTTGGTCGACAGTCACTTGAATATGAGCCAGCCGTGTGCTGCAGCTGCCAAAAAAGCCAACACGGTTCTAGGCTGCATTAACAGAGGGGTAGAATCAAGATCACATGAAGTGTTACTACCGCTTTATCATGCCTCGGTAAGACCACAGTTGGAATATTGAATCCAGTTTTGCTATAACTGTTTTAAAAGGTCTTTTAATGAGGAGCCTGTTTGAAAGATTCTTTTTTTGTGTGAAGTATTAGAAAGAGACGTTGTGGGTTAGGCCAACTGGAATGTGAATTTGGGTTTTGGCAAATATAGAAGAGAATCCTTTTCTTGAGCAAAAGATTAGCCATGGGAAAAGAAACCAAGGGTTTCTCTTAATCTTCAATTTTTTTAACGATAACAGGAACTACATTACATACAGAAAGAAATGGTTCAGCCTGTATCTTTCTTTGTGAATCTCATCTTTTTAAATGATGGATAGTGCTTAGTTCCCAGTCATGATTTTTCAGCTTGGAAGGGCAGAAAATGGTGGATGACGCACATTAAAATGAATGAAAATGATTAAGATTGTCTTATGATTTCAACTGAGTCTGAGTGTGCCCCTTTGCACTTGTGGGTAAATCCTATTATGTCCTGTCTTAGAGTTTGGGTGGGGTATGTAGATTTTAGGTTTCTTTGTCTTCCTAAGCTTCTAGCTGGAGGGCTATAACCTTCCTGAATGGATGATCACATCTGCATTTCTACAGAGCTGGTTTCTGTTTGTGGGAGGAAGACTTGGGGTATTAAGAAAAACTGGGCATGCTTTCCTGCTTCTTTAAAATCCTTTGAGGAAATGTAATATTCTGTTTACATCAGCACTGAAAATAGTGACCTATGACCATTTTTCACATGACCATCGCAGCATCCCCAGGGTCACGTGATCAAAATTCAGAGGATTCGCAACTGATTCAGATTCATGGTGGCTGCAGTGTCTCTGGCGGGGGGGGGGCGGTCACGTGATCCCCTTTTGCAATCATCTGACAAGCCAGATGGCCTTAACAACCATGTTACTAACTTAACAACTGCAGTGATTCACTTAACAACCATGTCAAGAAAAGATGTAAAATGGGACAGAGAGGGCCGTGATCTTTCATTTAACAATTGTCTCACTTAGCAACAGAAATTTGGGGCTCCATTGTGGTCGTAAGGCAAGGACTACCTGTACACACAAACACACACCCATACACTTACACACACACAGACACAGACACACACACACACACACAAACACACACAGGCACACACACACAGGCCAAAAATAAGAGAGAAACAATTTTCTATCTCAGAAATTTGGGGCTCCATTGTGGTCGTAAGATGAGGGTTACCTGTACACACACAAACACAAACACACACACACAAGTGCAAAAGAGAAACAATTTTCTATCTCTCCTCCATCTAGGCCAGGTGTTGAGAACCTTGGCTCTTTTTCAACTCCCAGAATTGGCCATCTTCAACTTTAGTGGATGAAGAAATGGATTTGGAGAAGGTTCAACTTTTTTACTTAATTGTGAAAAAAAAGAAGCTGTATTTACTCACAACATGGCTATTCCATTTTTCTTTATTTGCACAACTGCAATATTGGCTAACTAAAGGGAATCATGCAAAATGGTAGGCCACTAAATCACAATTATCCAATGTTGAAACTATTCAAACCTAGTTTTTACTGCAGGTGACATGATTAAATCTACATGAAGACATCCACTGGATCTCCTCCTCCGCCTTCTTTCTTCTTTTTCCATTTTTCCTCCCCCGTGATTCATCATATTTGGCTTATAGTCCAGATATCTACTGTGTCTCACTAGATCAGTGGTACTCAACCTCTGTAACTTTAAGAGAGTCTCTTAATACAAGTTTAAGTGTTGTTGAAAAGCAACTTCAAGTGTTTTTCAACGTCACCATTCCAGTTGTGGAGTTCTGGGACTTGAAGTCCACATTTTCTAAAGTTGTGGAGGTTAAGAAATCTTGTACTAGATGGTGGCCCCTGTCTATTTTTGGTGACGTGGGAGCAGGGCTAGCTGTGGAAAACTATTGGGGAATTCCAGAGATGATGTCTAGACTAGAACCTAGCCATATTTAAATGCTAACTACACATATTGGAATGCTGATTAAGTTTGCAACTGACCTGATTAAGCTTGTTGTGTGAATGCAGCCATTGGATATTTCAAAGCAGATGGGATACAGGAAAAAAAATGGGGTCAAAGGAAGCTCAATTTCTATAGCCCCTACATCTGGCCCCCACTCCTTTTTTTGTGGCTGTAAGAAAATAAGCTTTAAAAGGTGTTGCCACTGCTGTGCAGGCAATTTTTATTCACTTCTCCCTTCCTTTCAATATTTATTTTCTCCGAATATTTTATACTGCTCTTAAAACTCCTCAAATATGTTTTCAATAAAAAAACAGCAATAAAAGATTAATTTACAACAGTGGTCTCTGCGACATTTCCCCTTCTGCATTTTTATCTTATGAAGCTGCTGATTCTGGACTGGGGTTCATTATTGCTCTTGCATTAGTGCAAAATGGGATGTGAAGATATGCTGGGCTTATCAACCGAAAGGCTGAAGGTTTGAGACCCTAGCGCAGCATAACGGGGTGAGCTCCTGTTAGTGCCTCAGCTCCTTGCCAACTTAGCAGATCGAAAAATGAAAATGCATGTAGATAAATAGATACCACTTTGGTGGGAAGGTAACAGCGTTCTGTGCACCTCGGCGTATGCTCATGCCTGCCACATGACCATGGAAGCATCTTCAGACAACACTAGTTCCCTTGGCTAGGAAATGGAGATGAGCACTTCCCCCTGGAATTGGAGAACAACTGGACAGGGGAAACCTTTATCTTTTCCCTTTAAGATCAAATGTCTGCAGGGATTCACATTCTCCTCCTTTGATGTTCAGATTGCAAGTGAGAAAAACATCAACATCAACAAGATGCCTGCTTTCTGGCTTCTAAGGAGATGCCTCACAGGGGCATTTTCTTAAGAGATCACCAAGTCCTACTACTTCCTGCTCTGGACAGAAGAGAAACTGATTAACAGTGTCTAACAATGATTAATAGTGAGAACAATTAACCCATGGAAGAGCTTGCTTTCAGAGGTTGTGTGTGCTCCATCACTGGAGGCTTTTCCGAAGAGACTGGACCCCAACTTGTCTGTAATAGTGTAGGGTCTCCTCAGTGGTGGGATTCAGCCAGTTCTATGTCTCTATCTCTATCTCTATCTCTATATGTAACACTACATCTACATCTACATCTACATCTACATCTACATCTACATCTATATCTACATCTATATCTATATCTATATCCAGGGCTTTTTTTCTCATAGAACGCTCAGAACGGAGTTCCGGCACCTTTTTTGGATGGAACCTTGTAGGATAAACAAGGCGGGTTGTATGACATGTGTGAGTTCCGGCACCTTTTTCTTTTACAAAAAAAGCACTGTCTATGTCTATATCTATATCTGTATCTGTATCTGTATCTGTATCTATATCTATATCTATATCTATATCTATATCTATATCTATATCTATATCTATATCTATATCTATATCTATATCTATATCTATATCTATATCTATATCTATATCTATATCTATCTATATCTATATCTATATCTATATCTATATCTATATCTATATCTATATCTATATCTATATCTATATCTATATCTATATCTATATCTATATCTATATCTATATCTATATGTATCTAATCATCTATATCTAGTGGTGGGATTCAGCCTGTTTGCAGAGGTTCAGCTGAACCGGTAGCTAATTTTTGGTTGCCCAGGCCCAGAATGAACTTCTGGAAGCGGCATCCACACAGAGAACCGGTTGTTCACATATTTGAATCCCAACACGGGGTCTCCTGCTTGAACAGGGGGTTGGACTAGAAGACCTCCAAGGTTCCTTCCAACTCTGTTTTTTACGTTCCTGTGTAGTTCGTGTTTCTCAGCAACTTTAACACTGTGTACCAACTCCCAGAATTAAAGTCTAGCTGGGAAATCCTGGGAGTTGAGGTTTCCAATGATACCCACTCTATCACTTGCTTTAACCTAATTGCTTTACTAGTTCTTGCATTACACAAATTACTACCTCCAACAGATTTTTAATTTAATGTTGATACAGCATCCAGAGACATTAAGAGAATGGAATGATCTCAATAAGAATAACAGATTATCCAGGGTAAAATGCCTTTCTCCCCCTCTTGACTCCCAAGGGTAAACTACAGGAGGTCTTTCAAAGGAAAGTTCCTGGAGATTATTGATATGAATTCCTAAGAATGGATGCTATGAGAGACAACTTCCACCCTAGAAACCAGGAGATTGTGAGTTCTAGTCCTGCCTTAAGCAGGAAAGCCGACTAGGTGACTTTGGGCCAGGCCCTCTCTCTCAACCCAACCCACCTCACCTATGGTAGTGGTTGTGAGGAAAACAGGAGGAGAAAGTAGCATTATATATTGATAAAAATAATAAAGATGAGAAAAAAAGCTACTAAAATAAATATCTCCTGCCACTTGTTTAATCGCTTGAATGAACTACACAAGACTCGATTATTTGCATTCTTAGTTTATTTTGATTACAGCTTCATGACAGTTGAAAGTGAAGAAAGAACCTCAAAGTGAGCTAGAATATCGACGTGTAGTAATTAAGTTCCATCACCCCTCAGCAAAGCAAATCTTAAACTTTAATCTCAAACTTGATTGTCTTTCGTCCCAAATTCTTACTGCTCTTTGGATTAAGCCCTTAATTCCAACTCCAACCAAATGTTCTTGAAAGGCCCCTCCATCCTTCCAGTCTCTGAGGATTTCGGCATTCTATTGTTTCAATGTCATAAAAGAGTAATCCATTTGCTTTTTTCATCATTCCTGACGGGTAGTAACATAAATTCTTGCTTGTACATCCCTGGCCTTTGACCGTTGAATTGTATGCTGACACTGGGAAGGGCGAAAATAAAGGATTTAGGAAACATTTCTTCATTTTCTCTTCACTTTTAATGGTATAGCACTGAGATACATTAATAAAAGTATGTACTGTATCTGTCTGGTCATCTAGACAAGGCCTGTTGAGCATTTCCCTTCCTTGTGAGGTAAATAAATAGTAGATTAGGTGACAGGTCTTTGTTTGGTAGCCCATAATCTTAGGCAGTCTCTCCCCTGACACAAGTCCTACCCCCATTCTGTCAACTGAAAGACTGGACAGCCATTTGCCTGAAATGGTATAAGGTTTCCTGCCTGAGCAGCGGGTTGGACTAGATGACGTCCAAGGTCCCTTCCAACTTTATTGTTATTGTTATTGTTATTGTTATTGTTATTGCTATTGCTATTATCCCCAAATTACTAAAATCTATTTTAATCCAGATTAAATTTCTTTTCTTCTCTTATGCACTTAAAAAAAACCTGAACATTGCCAAAGAATGAAATATTCTCACAAGGAATTATTTCTTACTGTTTTTACTTTGTTTATGTTTTTCTTTCATTTCCTGTACGTTTAATTTTATTTGTTTCTAGAATGTTCTAGAAAGAAAGAGTTGCTCACGTGCACGTATGCTGAATTTCGCACTGATACATTGGTCCTCATCCCCAAGACAGAGAACGGGTCCACTTTGTTCAGAAACGCCATTTTGTTCGTAAGAGCCTGGACAGATAAACCCATTGGGTTTAAGGGTGTCACGCCCTGGTACTGCAGAAAGGAAGGTTCCAAATTAGCAAATAGTTTAACAGCCACAATATTTATATTTATTAAGTTCCCTCTAAGCATTTTGACTATGGTTCTTATAATTCTCAGTCAGGAAAAGATTTGTTTTCCCCAAATAGCTAATCACCTTGTGTTCCTACTGGAGTAGAGGAGAGTGGAGTAGAGCACAGTTTCTTAACGAACTCCAAGGACATAGTGGAGTCTTTAGAAATAATGCAAAATAAAATTTTAATCTCCTCCACTCTGATTTCTGTCAGAAGGAACCAGATCATTCAACTGATGCTGGAAGGGGTTTCCAAAAATGTTGTCCTCCTTTTCGCTACAACCTCTTTCTAAGGATTTTCATTCTACTTGATCCCTCCACCACCAAAGATAGAAGGTGCTGAAAGCAGCGAGAATCTACTCTTTCAAACGGAGTCTGCTGACTGTTAGAATGGACAATTTAATCTCAGGTTACTTACATGGAAGAGGTGCAGTATTACAGCCATCGTTCTCACAATATGCTACTCTTGCCTGCAGGTATTTTCCGGCTACTGACGTGACACCATAATAAGTATTAGAATATGGCTGAGATGTTGTACATGACTTGGCAGTAAAGGAGAGTGGAGGAGAGGCTGCAAAATTTAATCAGAAAAAAAGAAAACGCCATTATGGCGGATAACAGAGAAATAAAAACATCAAATTGTCCAATTTAAAGGTTTAAACTCAGATGCATCTGAGGATCAATTTTAATCAGTTGAGAAGATTTAAATTGAGGATAAAAAAAGGTAAAGGTAAAGGTTCTCCCGCGCATGCGTGCTAGTCGTTTCCAACACTAGGGGCCGGTGCTCATGTCCGTTTGAAAGCCGAAGATAAATGTTGGGCTGCTCCCTCCAGGTATGCTGAGATGAAATGGAAATAATGGAGATATTAATAATGTTTTGAGGTGAATGAGGTGCAGTACGATAAAAATAACAAATACTGTTCTGTCCTGGATTGGTGGCCACTAGACCTAGAAAACAGCCCAGATATGATGAAAGATCTGTTGAGATTCCCACCAAGGTCTATCAGTTACTCCTTGATGCTCTGGGGACCAAAGGATGAAAATGGCAGCCATCATTAATACTGAAAGTGCATTTCACTCACTCATAGTGGTGCGATAGGAAATTGTGAGGCAATATTTTTCATCCGCTCCACATTCCATCAACTGCATGTCCTCATTTCTGCATTCAGTCCCACTGGCAAAACAGGTCTGGCATTTAAGAGATGCCGCTGCAGATAGAAGAAGAAAAAGAAGGAAGGAAGGAAGGAAGGAAGGAAGGAAGAGAGAAAAAGAAAGAAAGAAGAAAGAAAGAAAGAAAGAAAGAAAGAAAGAAAGAAAGAAAGAAAGAAAAGAAAAGAAAAAGGAAGAAAGGGAGGGAGGGATGGAGGAATAAAAGAAGAAAAATAAAGAAGAAGAAAAAAGAAAAAAAGAAAAAAGAAAGTAAACAGAAGGAAGGGAGGGAGGAAGGGAGAAAAGAAGAAAAAGAAAGAAAAAGAAAGAAAAAACGAAAGAAAAAGAAAAAGGAATGGAGGGAGGGAGAGAGGGAGAGAGAGAGAGAGAGAGAAAGAAAGAAAGAAAGAAAGAAAGAAAGAAAGAAAGAAAGAAAGAAAGAAAGAAAGAAAGAAAGAAAGAAAATCGAGGGAGGGAGGAAGGAAGGCAATTTTTAGTTAGCGATGCTGTACTCCTAGCAATGTTCAAGATTTGTAATGAGATAATTACAGGTAGTCCTCAATTTACAACTATTCCTTTATTGACCCTTCAAAGTGTAGAGATTGCTTGAAAGAACCCACAATTGAAGTTCTTCCCCTATTTTGGAGAAATCCTTAACCACCATTTAGTCAAAATTCTTCCAGACTTCTCTTCTCTCCCAAATTTACCCTTGTGTTACTCACCTGTTGAGATGACTGAAGAGAGGATACACAGGACAAGGATTCTAGCAGACATCCTGATGACAGTGTGAATTGACTGGGTCTAGCGAAGGCCGTGTGAGACATTTATACTTCCTGGAGTATGCCTACCTTGGAGGATGAGTTTGAAGGATTCTGCTGAGGAGGTGGAAGGGGAGTTGAGGATGACAATCACATCCCACACAGCGTAGAGCAACATCAACTTACACAAGAAGTTGAAGAAAGGAAAATGTGCTCACAATCCATCAAGTTGAGTAAGGCAGTTTTGTCATATTGATGGTGTTTAGCAGAAGCTTTGTGTGTCAGTAATGCCCATCTATTAATGGGGTAAGAAATGAGGTACAAAATCACTATTGGGTTGAAATTATTGTGGTAATATTTCCGGAGGAACCACACTTGTGATCTGGCAGAGTAGAGGCCCCTAGCTCAATAGTACTAACTGTGAGAGAGATTTTGGAGTGCTAGTGGACAGTCACTTGAATATGAGCCAGCCGTGTGCTGCAGCTGCCAAAAAAGCCAACATGGTTCTAGGCTGCATTAACAGAGGTATAGAATCAAGATCATGTGAAGTAGTAATACCACTTTACAATGCCTTGGTAAGGCCACACCTGGAATACTGCATCCCGTTTTGGCAATAACTGATTTAAAGGGCCTTTTAATGAGGGGCCTGTTTGAAAGATTCTTTAATAGTTTCCCTGCCCCAAGCATAATTATCAGCTTGGAGACAGCCAGTTTGGCTTTCAGTAACAGCAACCGTTACATAACAGAGAAATCTAGGTCAGACATTAAGCAAGTAATTTAAAACAATTAAAGCCAATATATTACAAAAATGATTATGAAAGTCTTATGATTTGAGCTTCAGTTCTGCTTAGGAGAGAAAATCAGTCAGGTTGTAGATGTAGATCTTGATTCAAATACTAAATTAGGCCAGTTACATTTCTCCATGAATGTGAACATCGCATTAAACCAGGTAAAAATAGAGGGAGGCAAAAAATCTCAAAGGATAGTACTGTAATGTTTCAAGCCATTGAGTAAATTTGGCCCCAGGCTTAGAGCACACCATTTGGAACATTAACAGGAATAGTTTCATGGTAATTCTTCAACATGGGTCCACAATATCCTTATGGAGCCAGGACTAGAAAACATGTGGAATGTCTAAAGTCTTCATCAGGGTACGGTCCAAGCCAAGAATAAACAACCAGGTGACATGGTTAAATCTACATGAAGACATCCACTGGATCTCCTCCTCCGCCTTCTTTCTTCTTTTTCCATTTTTCCTGCCTTGTGATTCATCATATTTTGCTTATAGTCCAGATATCTAGTGTGTCTCACTAGATCAGTGTATATCAACCTCACTAGATCAACCTCTGTAACTAAGAGAGTCTCCTAATACAAGTTTAAGTGTTGTTAAAAAGCAACTTCAAGTGTTTTTCAACCTCAGCATTCCAGTTGTGGAGTTCTGGGACTTGAAGTCCACATTTTCTAAAGTTGTGGAGGTTAAGAAATCTTGTACTAGATGGTGGCCCCTGTCTATTTTTGGTGATGTTGGAGCAGGGCTAGCTGTGGAAAACTATTGGGGAATTCCAGAGAGGATGTCTAGACTAGAACCTAGCCATATTTAAATGCTAATTACACATATGGGAATGCTAATTGAAGTTTGCAACTAACCTGATTAAGCTTGCTGTGTGAATGCAGCCATTGGATATTTCAAAGCAGATGGGATACAGGAAAAAAATGGGGTCAAAGGAAGCTCAATTACTATAGCCCCTACATCTGGCCCCCACTCCTTTTTTGTGGCTGTAAGAAAATAAGCTTTAAAAGGTGTTGCCACTGCTGTGCAGGCGATTTTTCTTCACTTCTCCCTTCCTTTCAATATTTATTTTGTCCAAATATTTTATACTACTCTTAAAACTCCTCAAATATGTTTTCACTAAAAAAAACAGAGCAATAAAAGATTAATTTACAACAGTGGTTTCTGCGACATTTCCCCTTCTCATTTTTAGCTGATCAAGCTGCTGATTCTGGACTGGGGTTCATTATTGCTCTTGCATTAGTGCAAAATGGGATGTGAAGATATGCTGGGCTTATCAACCGAAAGGCTGAAGGTTTGGGACCCTAGCGCAGCATAACGGGGTGAGCTCCTGCTCGCGCCTCAGCTCCTTGCCAACTTAGCAAATGCATGTAGATAAATAGATACCACTTTGGTGGGAAGGTAACAGCGTTCTGTGCACCTCGGAGTATGCTCATGCCTGCCACATGACCATGGAAGCATCTTCAGACAACACTAGTTCCCTTGGCTAGGAAACGGAGATGAGCACTTCCCCCTAGAATTGGAGAACAACTGGACAGGGGAAACCTTTATCTTTTCCCTTTAAGGTCAAATGTCTGCAGGGATTCTCATTCTCCTCCTTTGATGCTCTAGATTGCAAGTGGGAAAAACATCAACATCAACAAGATGCCTGCTTTCTGGCTTCTAAGGAGATCCCTCACCGCTTGCTTCTCTGTCCCACCCCCCATTTGTGGCATGGAGAAAAACAACAACAAATGTTTTCCTTCCAGTGTAAGGAAGGTGAGTGTTGGAAAAGCAGTTGGCATTTTCTTAAAAGATCACAAGGTTCTTCTACTTCCTGCTCTGGACAGAACAGAACCTGATTAACAATGGCTAACCTGATTAATAGTGAGAACAATTAACCCATGGAAGAGCTTGCCTTCAGAAGTTGTGTGTCTCCATCAGTGGAGTCTTTTCAGAAGAGACTGAACAGCAACTTGATTGTAATAGTATAGGGTCTCCTCAGTGGTGGAATTCAGCCAGTTCACACCAGTTAGGCAGGACTGTTGCCCAGGCCAGAATGAACTTCCGGAAGTGGCATCCACACAGAGAACCGGTTGTTCACATATTTGAATCCCACCATTGGGTCTCCTGCTTGAAGAGGTTAGGGGTTGGACTAGAAGACCTCCAAGGTTCCTTTCAGCTTTTCTATTCTGTTATTCTGATTTTTTATGTTCCTGTGTAGATCATGTTTCTCAGCAGCTTTAATATTGTGTACCAACTACCAGAATTAAAGTGTTGCTGGGGAATTCTGGGGTTTTCCCATGTTGAATTGCTGAGGTTGAGAGACACAAGTCTAGAAGAGCTTGTGATCTCAGGATGGTAGTGATGGGCCCCTGGGACCATTCCAAGCTGATTTCCAGTGACACCCACTCTTTGACTTGCTTTAACTTAATTGCTTTACTAGTTCTTGTATTACACAAATTACTACTTCCAACAGATTTTTAATTTAACGTTGGTAAATCATCCAGAGACATTAAGAGAATGGAAGCTATATCAATGATCTCAATAAGCATACCAGATTATCCGGGGTAAAATGCCTTTCTCCCCCTCTTGACTCCCAAGGGTAAACTACAGGAGGTCTTTCAAAGGAAAGTTCCTGGAGATTATTGATATGAATTCCTAAGAATGGATGCTATGAGAGACAACTTCCACCCTAGAAACCAGGAGTTTGTGAGTTCTAGTCCTGCCTTAAGCAGGAAAGCTGACTGGGTGACTTTGGGACAGGCCCTCTCTCTCAGCCCAAACCACCTCACATATCGTAGTGGTTGTGAGGAAAAGAGGAGGAGAAAGAAGTATTATATATTTATGAAAATAATAGAGATGAGATAAAAAACTATTGTGAGTTGTGGTGGGGGGGGCACGAAGAGAGGCTCAGCCAATCTCAATGAATACATGGTTGTACTTTGACAATAAAGGTTCATTCATTCATCAGAATAAATGAATATGTCATATTATTAAAATAAATATCTCCTGCCGCTTGTTTAATCACTTGAATGAACTACAGAAGACTCGATTACTTGCATTCTTAGTTTATTTTGATTACAGCTTCATGACAGTTGAAAGTTAAGAAAGAACCTCACAGTGAGTTAGAATATCGAAGTGTAGTAATTAAATCCCATCACCCATCACCAACTCAAATCTTAAACTTTAATCTCAAACTTGAGTGTCTTTCATCCCAAATTCTCACTGCTCTTTGGATTAAGCCCCTAATTCCAACTCCGACCAAATGTTTTTGAAAGGCCTCTCCATCCTTCCAGTCCCTCAGGATCCTGGCATTCTGATTTTTCAACGTCAAAAATGATTAATCCATTTGCTTCTTTCACCACTCCTGTTGGGTAGGAACATGTTTTCTTGTTTGTACATCCCTGGCTTTTGACCGTTGAATTGTATGCTGACACTGGGAAGGGCGAGAATAAAGGATTTAGGAAACATTTCTTCATTTTCTCTTCACTTTTAATGGTATAGCATTGAGATACATTAATAAAAGTATGTACTGTATCTGTCTAGTCATCTGGACAAGGTCTGTTGAACATTCAACTTCCTTGTGAGGTAAATAAATAGTAGATGAGGTGACAGGTCTTTGTTGGGTAGCCCATAATCTTGGGCAGTCTATCCCCTGATGCATGTCTACCCACATTCTGTCAGCTGAGAGACTGGACAGGCATTTGTCTGAAATGGTACAGGGTTTCCTGCCTGAGCAGGGGGTTGGACTAGATGACCTCCAAGGTCCCTTCCAACTTTATTATTATTATAACTATCCCCAAATTACTAAAATCAGTTTTAATCCAGATTAAATTTGTTTTCTTCTTTTATGCACTTTAAAAAAAACCCTGAACATTGCCAAAGAATGAAATATTCTCACAAGGAATGATTTCCTACTGGTTTTACTTTCTTTATGTTTTTCTTTCATTTCCTGTACATTTAATTTTATTTGTTTCTAGAATGTTCAAGAAAGAAAGAGTTGCTCACGTGCACGTATGCTGAATTTCGCACTGAAACATTGGTCCTCATCCCCAAGACAGAGAACGGGTCCACTTTCTTCAGAAACACCATTTTGTTCGTAAGAGCCTGGACAGATAAACCCGTTGGGTTTAAGGGTGTCACGCCCTGGTACTGCAGAAAGGAAGCTTCCGAATTAGCAAATAGTTTAACAGCCACAATCCTTTCAGAAGTATTTATAGCCCAACTAAGTTCCCTCTAAGCATTTTGACTATGGTTCTTATAATTCTCAGTCAGGAAAAGATTTGTTTTCCCCCAATAGCTAATCACCTTGTGTCCCTACTGGTGTAGAGTGTGAAATCTGGAATGCACCATTTCTTAATGAACTTCAAGGACATAGTGGAGTCTTTAGAAATAATGCAAAATAAAATGTTAATCTCCTCCACTCCAATTTCTGTCAGAAGGAACCAGATCATTTCACTGAGGCTGGGGGGGGGGTGTTCAAAAAATGTTGTCCTCCTTTTCGCTACAACTTCTTTCTAAGGATTTTCATGCTACTTGATCCCTCCACCACCAAACATACAGTGTGCTGAAAGCAAGGAGAATCTACTCTTTCAAAGGGAGAGTCTGCTGGCTGTTAGAATGGACAATTTAACCTCAGGTTACTTACATGGAAGAGGTGCAGTATTACAGCCATCATTCTCACAACATGCTACTCTCATCTGGTGGTATTTTCCGTCTACTGACGTGAGGCTATAATAAGCTATAGAACATTGCTCAGCTGTTGCACATGACTTGGCAGTAAAGGAGAGTGGAGGAGAGGCTGCAAAATTTAATCAGAAAAAAACAAAACCCCATTGTGATCGATAATAGAGAAATAAAACATCAAGGCTTCCAATATAAAGGTTTAAACTCAGATGCATCTGAGGATCAATTCTAACCGGTTGAGAAGATTTAAGTTGAGGATAGGAAGGCATAATGTTGGGTTGCTCCCTCCAGGTATGCTGAGATGAAATGGAAATAATAGAGATATTAATGAAGTTTTGACGTGAATGAAGTGTAGTATTATAAAAATAACAGATATGATCCTGGATTGGTGGCCACCACACCTGGGAAAAAGCCCAGGTATGATGAAAGATCTCTTGTGATTCCCACCAAGGCCTATAAGTTACTCCTTGATGCTCTGGGGACCAAAGGATGAAAGTGGCAGCCATCATTAATACTGAAAGTGCATTTCACTCACTCATAGTGCTGCGAAAGGAAACTGTAAGGCAATATTTTTCATCCGCTCCACATTCCATCAAGTGCATGTCCTCATTTCTGCATTCATCCCTGCAGGCAAAACAGGTGTGGCATTTCAAAGATGCCCCTGCAGATAAAAAAAGAAAAAGAAGGAAGGAAGGAAGGAAGGAAGGAAGGAAGGAAGGAAGGAAGGAAGGAAGGAAGGAAGAAAAATAAAGAAAGAAAGAAAGAAAAAAGAAGGAAAGATAAAGAAAGAAAGAAGGAAAAAAGAAAGAAAGAAAGAAAGAAAGAAAGGAGGGAGGGAGGGAGGGAGGGAGGGAGGGAGGAAGGATAAAAGAAAAAAAAGAAAAAAAAAGAAAAAAAACAAGAAAGAAAGAAAGAAAAAGAGAAAAAGGAAGAAAAAGGAAGGAAGGATCAAGGGAGGAAGGGAGGAAGGAAAAAAAGAAAGAAAAAGAAAGAAAGAAGGAAAAAAGGAAAGAAAGAAAGAAAGAAAGAAAGAAAGAAAGAAAGAAAGAAAGAAAGAAAGAAAAAGAGAGAAAAAGAGAAAAAGAAAGAAAAAGGAAGAAAAAGGAAGGAAGGAATCGAGGGAGGAAGGAAGGAAGGAAAAAGAAAGAAAAAGGAAGAAAAAAAGAAAGAAAAGGAAGGGAGGGAGGGAGGAAGGAAGGAAGAAAGAAGAAAAAAAGAAAAAAGAAAGAAAGAGAGAGAGAGAGAGAGAGAGAGGGAGGGAGGGAGGGAGGAAGGAAGGAAGGAAATTTTTAATTAGTGATGCTGTACTTCTAGCAATGTTCGAGATGTGTAATGAGATAATTGCAGGTAGTCCTCAACTTGCAACCATTCCTTTAGTGACAATTCAAAGTATAGAGATTGCTTGGAAGAACCCACAATTGAAGTTCTTCCCCTATTTTGGAGAAATCCTTAACCACCATTTACTCAAAATTCTTCCAGACTTCTCTTCCCTCCCAAATTTACACTTGTGTTACTCACCTGTTGAGATGACTGAAGAGAGGATACACAGGACAAGGATTCTAGCAGACATCCTGATGACAGTGTGAACTGACTGTGTCTAGCGAAGGCCGTGTGAGACATTTATAGTTCCTGGAGTATGCCTACCTTGGAGGATGAGTTTGAAGAATTATGCTGAGGAGGTGGAAGGGGAGTTGAGGATGACAATCAAATCCCACACACAGTAGAGCAACATTGACTTACACAAGAGTTTGGAGAAAGGGAAAATGTGCACACAGTCCATCAAGATGAGTAAGGTAGTTTTGTCATATTGATGGTGAAGGAAAAGTTGATTTGTGCTCTTATGTGGGGCCCATATTTAGCAGAAGCTTTGTATGTCAGTAATGCCCATCTATTAAATGGGGTAAGAAATGAGGTTCAAAATCACCATTGGGTGGAAATTATTGTGGTAACATTTCAGGAGGAACCACGCTTGTGATCAGGCAGAGTAGAGGCCCCTGGCTCTATAGTACTAACTGTGAGAGAGATTTTGGAGTGCTAGTGGACAGTCACTTGAATATGAGCCAGCCGTGTGCTGCAGCTGTCAAAAAAGCCAACACGGTTCTAGGCTGCATTAAGAGAGGGATAGAATCAAGATCACACGAAGTGATAGTACCGCTTTATAATGCCTTGGTAGGACCACACTTGGAATATTGAATCCAATTTTGGTTGCCACAATATAAAAAAAGATTTTGAGACTAGTGTTGGGATTCAAATATGTGAACAACTGGTTCTTTGTGTGGATGTTGCTCCAGAAATCCGTTCTGGGCCTGGGCAATGAAAAATTAGTTACCGGTTCTGCCGAAGTGGTGCAAACTGGCTGAATCCCACCACTGCTTGAGAGTCTAAAAAGAGTGCAGAGAAGAGCAACAAAGATGATTAGGGGACTGGAGACTAAGACATTTAAAGAACAGTTGCTGGAATTGGGTATGTCTACTCTAATGAAAAGAAGGACTGGGGTGACATGATAGCAGTCTTCCAACATTTGAGGGATTCCCATAAAAAAGAGGGAGTCATTCTCCAAAGCACCTGAAGGCAGAAGAAGAAGCAAAGGATGGAAAGTAATCAAGGAGAGAAGCAACCTAGATCTAAGGAGATATTTCCTGATAATGAGAACAATTAATTAGTGGAACAAGTTTCCTCCAGAAGTTGTGGGTGCTCCAACACTGGAGGCTTTTAAGAAAAGATTGGACAACCATTTGTCTGACATGGTGTAAGGTTTCCTGCCAGAGCAGGGGATTGGACTAGAACACCTCCAAGGTCCCTTCCAAAACTGTTACACCAGAGGTCCCCAATCTTTTGGGTGCAAGGGACTGGTTCCGTGCTGAGAGGTTTTTCCATGGTCCAGAGGGTACGTGGTTTGTGTGCTGCCTGCATCTCATGGATGGGGCTTTGCTTGTTTGTGCAGCCTGGTTGCTGGCATGCCACTGGTCAACAGACTGGGGGTTAGGGACCCATGTTTTACTGTTATTCACCAGGAAGGTGTGATAAAATGTGTCCTCAAGGTCCTTCTCGCTAGCATCTCTTTGTATGGACTGAACCACTGCTGACGCTGCTAATCATCAAGGTTGAACATGTCTATTCTGTCCAGTGAGGCCAGTTTGCCACACTCACAGATAGGAGAGACAGGACACGCTCAAAAAGCATCCATTCCTAGAAACTGTTTATTTTAAATCACCCTGAATTCAATATGGTCAAGTTCCATGACTGTTGCACTGGATTGCAGCACGACATTTGCAAGAATTCTTATAAATAAGCTCTGCAACATTTTGGACCGTTCAATAAGAAAGTCGAGAATTATGGGTGTGGGTGGGAAAGGAGGATGGAGAGAAGTGAGAAGTAGTGTTGAATGAGGAAATAATTGAACCTGGTCCCTGTAGGCTTGGAGCCAGCTCCCTTGGCCTCCAGCCTTATGGTAAACTGCTTTGCAAAAAGCAGAAAGACACTTTTGGAGAAGAGAGGCATCAGCTTCTCTCCTGAATCTGTAACATGGGCGACATGAGGCAAGAGATCAGCATGCAAACAGTTCAAATGACATTGCATGATGATTTATGCAAGGCCCCCTATTTTGTCCAGTAACAACCTGAGTAATATAATGAGCAGAGCATATAATTTTGGAGAGCATCACGGTGGTTGAAGTAAGGAAGGGCTGTTTTGCCAATGAGGTTCCATGCAATGCAACAGCTTCCTAAATCCATATTATCATTTCAGAAGCCTTTAAAATCAGAGTTATTCCGCTTAACTTTCTCTTGATTTTATCAAGCCATCTTTATTTTCTATTTTTACTGCTTGTGCCTTTCGTTTGGGTGATGGTCTAATATTGTATTTGTTTTAAAGTGGATGTGTTTCCATCTGGTTTTATATCTTATATAAGAGTCTGCAAAGGGTCCCTGGGACTATTTGTATGAAGAACCTAGAGCCATTAAGACAGTGGAGCATCTATAAATCATTACAATGAGCACAGGAGGTTATACAAGTGACACTGGGAGGTGTTTCCGAGGAAAAATCCATGAGATTGTTAGAATGAACACCTAGGAACAAATGCTACGAGATGTGAGAAGACCTTTTTTATGCCGCTTTGTCAAGAAGTCCTTGAAAAAATAGACAAGACCCAATTCTTTTGCATTCTCAATTTATTTTGACTGTGGCTTAATGACTTGCACTTTGATGAGCTTATCAGATGTCGTTCTGTTCCTGAACTGTCAACTAGATATAGGAAAGAGTCCAATTATGATGAAACTTCTCTACTGATTCCCACCAACACCTAAAAATCGCCCCTTGATGCTTTGGGGACCAAGGGGTGAAAATGGCAAACATCGTTAAAACTGAAAGTACATTTCAATCACTCATAGTGTTGCTAAAAGAAATTGTAAGACAATGTCCTTCATCCTTTTCAGATACCACCAACTCCATGTCCTCGTTTCTGCATTATTCTCCACTGTCAAAACAGGTCTGGAATTTTAAAGGTGCTACTGCAAATAGAATAAGAGAAAAAAAAGAGAAGAAGAGAAGAGAAGAGAAGGGAAGGGAAGGAAGGAAGGAAGGAAGGAAGGAAGGAAGGAAGGAAGGAAGGAAGGAAAAGGAAAGGAAAGGAAAGGAAAGGAAAGGAAAGGAAAGGAAAGGAAAGGAAAGGAAAGGAAAGGAAAGGAAAGGAAATTGTCAATCCATTATGCTTTTGGAGAGGGGAACAGCAGTTGCAAAGATAATATTTGCACTGAATTTAGATAAGGTACGTGGCAAACAAACCATGGCAAAAAAATAGGTCAATAATTCTTCCAATTCTCCCTCCGAGTCCCCTCTTCTAATCCCATGGAAACCTGTATTTTAAAGAAGTTGGCTTAATGTGTCCTCATTAAAATTGAACACTTGTAGTTTCGGAAGAAAACAATACTATGTTGAAGAGAGATTCCTTGAGCGGGCCCTGGATTGAAATTTTCCCTCTATTTTGGAGGAATCCTTAACAACAAATTACTCTGATTTCCCCCCCCCCCAAAAAAAGTTCTCTTCCCTCCATATTGACCACTGGTGTTACTTACCTGTTGATATGATTGAGGAGGGGAGGCATAGGACAAAGATACTAGAAGACATTATGATGCCAGTGTGAATTGATAGTGCTTTCTGAAGCCAGTCTGGGACATTTGTAGTTATACCTTGTATATATAGCATACTTTGGAGGATGCTTTTGAAGAGTTCTGCTGAGGAGGTGAAAACGGAGCTGGTGATGACAATCAAATCCGACACAGAGTAGAAGAACACCAACTTACACAAGAAGTTGGGGAAAGGAAAATCTGTACAGAATCCCTCAAGATGAGTAAGACAGTTTGTCAGATTGAGGGTGAAGGAAAACTTGATTTAAGCTCTTCCAGTTCATGGTGTTTGCCCCACCTTTACCAGAGGTTTGCAAGTCAGCAAGGCTACTCAATTAAGGGGGCAGGAAAGGAGGTTCAAAAAGGAGGTCCACCCTAGAAACCAGGAGATTGTGAGTTCTAGTCCTGCCTTGAAGCAGGAAAGCCGACTGGGTGACTTTGGGCCAGGCCCTCTCTCTCAGCCCAAACCACCTCACGTACGGTAGTGGTTGTGAGGAAAACAGGAGAAAGAAATATTATATATTTATAAAAATAACAGAGATGAGATAAAAAGCTATTAAAATAAATATCTCCTGCCGCTTGTTTAATCTCTTGAAAGAACTGCACAAGACTCGATTATTCGCATCCTTAGTTTATTTTGATTACAGCTTCGTGACAGTTGAAAATTAAGAAAGAACCTCTCAGTGAGCTAGAATATTGAAGTGTAGTAACTAAATCCCATCATTCATCCCCAACACAAATCTTAAACTTTAATCTCAAACTTGAGTGTCTTTCATCCCAAATTCTTACTGCTCTTTGGATTAAGCCCTTAATTCCAACTCCAACCAAATGTTTTTGAAAAGCCCCTCCATTCTTCCAGTCTCTGAGGATCCTGGCATTCTAAAGTTTCAACGTCGCAAAGGATTAATCCATTTGCTTCTTTCGTGTTTCCTGTTGGATAGGAACATGTATTCTTGGTTGTACATCCCTGGGCTTTTATTGTTGAAGTGAATGCTGACACTGGGAAGGGCAAGAATAAATGATTTAGGAAACATTTCTTCATTTTCTCTTCACTTTTAATGGTGTAGCATTAATGGTGTATCTGTCTGGTCATCTAGACAAGGCCTGTTGAGCAATCCCCTTCCTTGTGAGGTAAAATAATAGATGTGTTCACAGGTCTTTGTGTGGAAGCCCATAATCTTGGGCCGTCTCTCTCCTGACGCATGTCCTACCCCCATGCTGTCAGCTGAGAGACTGGCAAGCCATTTGTCTGAAATGGTATAGGGTTTCCTGCCTGAGCAGGTGGTTGGACTAGATGACCTCCAAGGTCGCTTCTAACTTTATTAGTATTATTATTATATCTATCCCCAAATTACTAAAATCTGTTTAATCCAGATTAAATCTGATTTCTTCTCTTATACACTTAAAAAAATGAACTGAACATTGACAAAGAATGAAATATTCTCTCAAGGAATGATGTCCTGTTGGTTTTTCTTTGTTTATGTTTCTCTTTCCATATGTTTAATTTTATTTGTTTCTAGAATGTTCCTCCCCAAATTGAGAAATAAAGAGTTGCTCACGTGCGTGTATGCTGAATTTTGAATTCAAACATTGGTTCTCATCCGCGAGACAGAGAACGGGTCCACTTTCTTCAGAAACACCATTTTGTTCGTAAGAGCCTGGACAGACAAACCCGTTGGGTTTAAGGGTGTCACGCCCTGGTACTGCAGAAAGGAAGCTTCCGAATTAGCAAATAGTTTAACAGCCACAATTCTTTCTGAAGTATTTATAGCCCAACTAAGTTCCCTCTAAGCATTTTGACTATGGTTCTTATAATTCTCAGTCAGGAAAAGATTTGTTTTCCCCAAACAGCTAATCACCTTGTGTTCCTACTGGAGTAGAGTGTGAAATCTGGAATGCACAAATTCTTAATGAACTTCAAGGACATAGTGGAGTCTTTAGAAAAAACGCAAAATAAAATGTTAATCTCCTACTCTCCAATTTCTGTCAGAAGGAACCAGATCATTCCACTGATGCTGGAAGGGGTTTCCAAAAATGTTGTCCTTCTTTTTGCTACAACCTCTTTCTAAGCATTTTCATGCTACTTGATCCCTCCACCACCAAACAAACAAGGTGCTGAAAATAACAAGAATCTACTCTTTCAAACAGAGAGTCTGCTGGCTGTTAGAATGGACATTTTAATCTCAGGTTACTTACCAGGAAGAGGTGCAGTATTACAGCCATTATTCTCACAACATGCTACTCTCTTCTGCTCGAATTTTCCAGCTACTGACGTGATGCCATAATAAACATTAGAACATTGCTCATCTGTTGCACATGACTTGGCAGTAAAGGAGAGTGGAGGAGAGGCTGCAAAATTTAATCAGAAACAACACTTCATTGTGGCCAATAACAGAGAAATAAAAACTTGAAGGCTTCCAATTTAAAGGTTTAAACTCAGATGCATCTGATGACCCATTCTAACCGGTGGAGAAGATTTAAGTTGAGTATAGGAAGGCATAAATGTTGGGTTGCTCCCTCCAGGTATGCTGAGATGGAATGGAAATAATGGAGATATTAATAATGTTTTGAGGTGAATGAAGTGTAGTATGATAAAAATAACAGATATTATTCTGTTCCTGGATTCGTGGCCACCAGATCTAGGAAACAGTCCAGGTATGATGAAAGATCTCTTGTGATTCCCACCAAGGCCTATAAGCTACTCCTTGATGCTCTGGGGACCAAAGGATGAAAGTGGCAGCCATCATTAATACTGAAAGTGCATTTCACTCACTCATAGTGCTGCGATAGGAAACTGTGAGGCAATATTTTTCATCCGCTCCACATTCCGTCAACTGCATGTCCTCATTTCTGCATTCATCCCCGCAGGCAAAACAGGTCTGGCACTTAATAGATGCCGCTGCAGATAGAAGAAGAAAAAGAAGGAATAAAGACAGAAAAGAAGGAAGGAAGGAAAAGAAAGAAAAGAAGAAAGAAAGATAAAGAAAGAAAAGAAAAATGAAAAAGAAGAAAGATAAAGAAAAAAGAAAAAGGAACAAAGGGAGGAAGAAGGGAAGAAAAGCATAGAAAAAGAAATAAAAAGGAAGAAAAAGGAAGAAAAAAAGAAAAAGGAATGAAGGGAGAGAGGGATGAAGGAAGGGAAAGAAAGAAAGAAAGAAAGAAAGAAAGAAAGAAAGAAAGAAAGAAAGAAAGAAAGAAAGTAAGAAAGAAAGAAAGAAAGAAAGAAAAAAAGAAAGGAAGAAAGAGAAAAAGAAATAGGGAGGAAGGAAATTTTCAATTCATGATGCTGTACTTGTAGCAATTTTAGAGATGTGTAACGAGATAATTACAGGTAGTCCTCAATTTACAACTATTCCTTTAGTGACCCTTCAAATTATAGAGATTGCTTGAAAGAACCCACAATTGAAGTTCTTCCCCTATTTTGGAGAAATCCTTAACCACCATTTAGTCAAAATTCTTCCAGACTTCTCTTCCCTCCCAAATTTACCCTTGTGTAACTCACCTGTTGAGATGGCTGAAGAGAGGAGGCACAGGAGAAAGATTCTAGGAGACATCATGATGACAGTGTGAATTGACTGTGTCTAGCCAAGGCCGTGTGAGACATTTATACTTCCTGGAGTACCGTATGCCTACCTTGGAGGATGAGTTTGAAGAATTCTGCTGAGGAAGTGGAAGGGGAGTTGAGGATGGCAATCAAATCCCACACACAGTAGAGCAACATCGACTTACACAAGAAGTTGGAGAAAGGGGAAATGTGCACGCAGTCCATCAAGATGAGTAAGGCAGTTTTGTCATATTGATGGTGAAGGAAAAATTTATTTGTGCTCTTATGTGGGGCCCATATTTAGCAGAAGCTTTGTATGTCAGAAATGCCCATCTATTAATTGGGTAAGAAATGAGGTTCAAAATCACCATTGGGTGGAAATTATTGTGGTAACATTTCAGGAGGAACCACGATGGTGATCAGGCAGAGTAGAGGCCCCTGGCTCTATAGTACTAACTGTGAGAGAGATTTTGGAGTGCTAGTGGACAGTCACTTGAATATGAGCCAGCCGTGTGCTGCAGCTGTCAAAAAAGCCAACATGGTTCTAGGCTGCATTAAGAGAGGGATAGAATCAAGATCACACGAAGTGATAGTACCGCTTTATAATGCCTTGGTAGGACCACACTTGGAATATTGAATCCAGTTTTGGTTGCCACAATATAAAAAAAGATTTTGAGACTAGTGTTGGGATTCAAATATGTGAACAACTGGTTCTTTGTGTGGATGTTGCTCCAGAAATCCGTTCTGGGCCTGGGCAATGAAAAATTAGTTACCGGTTCTGCCGAAGTGGTGCAAACTGGCTGAATCCCACCACTGCTTGAGTGTCTAAAAAGAGTGCAGAGAAGAGCAACAAAGATGATTAGGGGACTGGAGACTAAGACATTTAAAGAACAGTTGCTGGAATTGGGTATGTCTACTCTAATGAAAAGAAGGACTGGGGTGACATGATAGCAGTCTTCCAACATTTGAGGGATTCCCATAAAAAAGAGGGAGTCATTCTCCAAAGCACCTGAAGGCAGAAGAAGAAGCAAAGGATGGAAAGTAATCAAGGAGAGAAGCAACCTAGATCTAAGGAGATATTTCCTGATAATGAGAACAATTAATTAGTGGAACAAGTTTCCTCCAGAAGTTGTGGGTGCTCCAACACTTTTAAGAAAAGATTGGACAACCATTTGTCTGACATGGTGTAAGGTTTCCTGCCAGAGCAGGGGATTGGATTAGAACGCCTCCAAGGTCCCTTCCAAAACTGTTACACCAGAGGTCCCCAATTTTTTGGGCCCAAGGGACCGGTTCAGTGGAGAGAGGTTTTTCCATGGACCGGAGGGTACGTGGTTTGTGTGCTGCCTGCATCTCATGGATGGGGCTTTGCTTGTTTGTGCAGCCTGGTTGCTGGCATGCCACAGCCCGGTACTGGTCAACAGACTGGGGGTTAGGGACCCATGTTTTACTGCTATTCACCAGGAAGGTGTGATAAAATGTGTCCTCAAGGTCCTTCTCGCTAGCATCTCTTTGTATGGACTGAACCACTGCTGACGCTGCTAATCATCAAGGTTGAACATGTCTATTCTGTCCAGTGAGGCCAGTTTGCCACACTCACAGATAGGAGAGACAGGACACGCTCCAAAAGCACCCATTCCTAGAAACCGTTTATTTTAAATCACCCTGAATTCAATATGGTCAAGTTCCATGACTGTTGCAAAGGATTGCAACACGACATTTCCAAGAATTCTTATAAATAAGCTCTGCAACATTTTGGACCGTTCAATAAGAAAGTTGAGAATTATGGCCTGTGTGTGGGTGGGAAAGGAGGATGGAGAGATGTGAGAAATGAGTGTTGAATGAGGAAATAATTGAACCTGGTCCCTGTAGGCTTGGAGCCAGCTCCCTTGGCCTCCAGCCTTATGGTAAACTGCTTTGCAAAAAGCAGAAAGACACTTTTGGAGAAGAGAGGCATCAGCTTCTCTCCTGAATCTGTAACATGGGCGACATGAGGCAAGAGATCAGCATGCAAACAGTTCAAATGACATTGCATGATGATTTATGCAAGGCCCCCTATTTTGTCCAATAACACCCTGAGTAATATAATGAGCAGAGCATATAATTTTGGAGAGCATCACGATGGTTGAAGCGAGGAAGGGCTGTTTTCCCAGTGAGGCTCCATGCAATGCAACAGGCCTTTATCCTACGTAGTAGGGGTGGAGGGGGGTCGTCAGGTCAGACGGCACATAGACCAGGTCAGGAAACGGGTTCCTGAACGGTCACAGAGCGACCACCCGGAAGACTACCCATCATCAAGCTCAAATCATCACTACCAACCCCACTGACAAACAATAGAACCTGAACCTGAGGAGGACCTCACTGACCCAGTACTGTTGCCAGTAAGCCCTGTTCCACCGGGACAGCAACATGACCAGGACCGCAGCGACAACCCTGCCACAGGGTCAGACTCTGAGGTGGGTCAACCAGAAACAGTCAAACAGGACTCAAACACTGACTCTGCCATCCAAGACATAGGGGAAGTTCCCCTAAGATGTTCATCCCGGGTTCATCGGCCACCTGCGTACCTGTCGGACTATGTGCGTCAATAGGGACCGTTTGTTTGAGGGGATTGTTTTGTCTTTTAAGGGGGAAGGGGTGTTATGTATCCAGGTGAAGAGAACACCTACACACTTACATAGCAGTCTCTCGATCCACATACTGCTGGAGTCTAGCTTGTAGGATTTTAAGCATAACTTTACTAGCATGTGAAATGAGTGCAATGGTGCAATAGTTTGAACATTCTTTGGCACTGCCTTTCTTTGGAATTGGAATGTAAACTGATCTTTTCCAATCCTTTGGCCACTGTTGAGTTTTGCAAATTTGCTGGCAAATTGAGCGTACCACTTTTACTGCATCGTCTTTTAAGATTTTGAATAGCTCAGCTGGAATACTGTCACCTCCACTAGCTTTGTTGTTGCTCAGCTTTCCTAAGGCCCATTTCATTTCACATTCTAGGATGTCTGGCTCGAGGTCAGTGACCACCTCATCGTGATTATCAGGGACATTAAGCTCATTCTTGTATAGTTCTTCTGTGTAATTTTTCCACCTCTTCTTAATCTCTTCTGCCTCTGTTAGGTGCCTGCCATTTTGGTCCTTTATCATGCCCATTTTTGCATGAAACGTTCCCTTAACCTCTCCAATTTTCTAGAAGAGATCTCTGGTCCTCCCTATTCTATTGTTTTCTTTTATTTCTTTGCTCCTCCAGAAATGTTACCACAATAATTTCCACCCAATGGTGATTTTGAACCTCATTTCTTACCCCATTAATAGATGGGCATTACTGACACGCCAAGCTTCTGCTAAACATGGGCCCCACATAAGAGCAAAAATCAAGTTTTCCTTCACTATAAATATGACAAAAATGCCTTACTCAACTTGATGGATTGTGTGCACATTTTCCCTTTCTCCAACTTCTTGTGTAAGTTGATGTTGCTCTACGCTGTGTGGGATGTGATTGCCATCCTCAACTCCCCTTCCACCTCCTCAGCAGAATCCTTCAAACTCATCCTCCAAGGTAGGCATACTCCAGGAAGTATAAATGTCTCACACGGCCTTCGCTAGACACATTCAGTTCACACTGTCATCAGGATGTCTGCTAGAATCCTTGTCCTGTGTATCCTCTCTTCAGTCATCTCAAGAGGTAACACAAATGTAAATTTGGGAGGGAAGAGAAGTCTGGAAGAATTTTGACTAAATGGTGGTTAAGGATTTCTACAAAATAAGGGAAGAACTTTAGTTGTGGGTTCTTCCAAGCAATCTCTATATTTTGAATTGCCACTAAAGGAATGGTTGTAAGTACAGCATCACTAATTAAAAATGCCTTCCTTCCTCCCTCCCTCCATTTTCCTTTCTTTCTTTCTTTCTTTCTTTCTTTCTTTCTTTCTTTCTTTCTTTCTTTCTTTCTTTCTTTCTTTCTTTCTTTTTCTTCCTCCATCCCTCCCTTCATTCCTTTTTTCTTTTTTCTTTCTTTTCCTTTCTTTTTCTTCCTTTCTTCCTCCCTCCCTTCCTTTTTCTCTTTTTCTTTCTTTTTCTGTATCTTTCTTTTTCTTCCATCCTCCTTCCCACCCACCCTCCTTTCCTTTCTTCCTTTTTCCTTTCTTTCTTTATATTTCTTTCTTCTTTCTTTTCCTTCCTTCCTTCCTTCCTTCCTTCCTTCCTTCCTTCCTTCCTTCCTTCCTTCCTTCCTTCCTTCCTTCCTTCTTTTTCTTCTTCTTCTTCTATGTGCAGTGTCATCATTGAAATGCCAGACCTGTTTTGCCTGCGGGGATGAATGCAGAAATGAGGACATGCAGTTGATGGAATGTGGAGCGGACGAAAAATATTGCCATACATATTCCTTTCGCAGTACTATGAGTGAGTGAAATGCACTTTCAGTATTAATGATGGCTGCCACTTTCATCCTTTGGTCCCCAGAGCATCAAGGAGTAACTTATAGGCCTTGGTGGGAATCACAAGAGATCTTTCATCATACCTGGGCTTTTTCCCAGGTGTGGTGGCCACCAATCCAGGAACAGAACGATATCTGTTATTTTTCTCATACTACACTTCATTCACCTCAAAACTTTATTAATATCTCTATTATTTCCATTTCATCTCAGCATACCTGGAGGGAGCAACCCAACATTTATGCCTTCCTATCCTCAACTTAAATCTTCTCAACCGGTTAGAATTGATCCTCAGATGCATCTGAGTTTAAACCTTTATATTGGAAGCCTTGATGTTTTATTTCTCTGTTATCGATCACAATGGGGTTTTGTTTTTTTCTGATTAAATTTTGCAGCCTCTCCTCCACTCTCCTTTACTGCCAAGTCATGTGCAACAGCTGAGCAATGTTCTAATACTTATTATGGCTTCACGTCAGTAGCCGGAAAATACCACCAGATGAGAGTAGCATGTTGTGAGAATGATGGCTGTAATACTGCACCTCTTCCATGTAAGTAACCTGAGATTAAATTGTCCATTCTAACAGTCAGCAGACTCCATTTGAAAGAGTAGATTCTCAATGCTTTCAGCACCTTGTATCTTTGGTGGTGGAAGGATCAAGTAGCATGAAAATCCTTAGAAAGAAGTTGTAGTGAAAAGGAGGACAACATTTTTGGAAAGCCTCTCCAGCATCAGTTGAATGATCTGGTTCCTTCTGACAGAAATTGGAAGGCACAAGAGGGCATTATTTCTAAAGACTCCACTATGCCCTTGAAGTGTCATTAAGAAATGGTACATTCCAGATTTCACACTCAGCTCCAGTAGGGACACCAGGTGATTAGCTATTTGGGGAAAACAAATCTTTTCCTGACTGAGAATTATAAGAACCATAGTCAAAATGCTTAGTGGGAACTTAGTTGGGCTATAAATACTTCAGAAAGGATTGTGTCTGTTAAACTATTTGCTAATTCGGAACCTTCCTTTCTGCAGTGCCAGGGCGTGACACCCTTAAACCCAACGGGTTTGTCTGCCCAGGCTCTTACGAACAAGATGGTGTTTCTGAAGAAAGTGGACCCGTTCTTTGTCTCGGGGATGAGGACCAATGTATCAGTGTGAAATTCAGCATACGTGCACGTGAGCAACTCTTTCTTTCTCAATTTGGGGAGGAACATTCTAGAAACAAATAAAAATATACATATGGAAAATGAAAGAGAAACATAAACAAAGTAAAACCAATAGGACATCATTCCTTGAGAGAATATTTCATTTTTTGTCAATGTTCAGTTCATTTTTTTAAGTTTATAGGAGAAGAAAAGAAATTTAATCTGGATTAAAACAGATTTTAGTAATTTAGGGATAGATATAATAATAATAAAGTTGGAAGGGACCTTGTGGGTCATCTAGTCAACCCCCTGCTCAGGCATGAAACCCTATACCATTTCAGACAAATGGCTGTCCAGTCTCTCAATTGACAGAATGGGGGTAGGACATGCATCAGGGGAGAGGCTGCCCCAAATTATGGGCTACCAAACAAAGACCTGTCACCTCATCTACTATTTATTTACCTCACAAGGAAGGGGAATCCTCAACAGGCCTTGTCTAGATGACCAGACAGATACAGTACATACTTTGGTTAATGTAACTCAGTGCTATACCATTAAATGTGAAGAGAAAACTAAGAAATGTTTCCTAAATCCTTTATTCTTGCCTTTCCAGTGTCAGCAATCACTTCAACAATAAATGCCCAGGGATGTACAACCAAGAATACATGTTCCTATCCAATAGGAATTACGAAAGAAGCAAATGGATTAACCATTTACAACCTTGAAAGAATAGAATGCCAGAATCCTCAGGGACTGGAAGGATGGAGGGGCCTTTCAAGATCATTTGGTCGTAGTTGGAATTAAGGGTTTAATCCAAAGAGCAGTAAGAATTTCAGATGATAGACACTCAAATATGAGATTAAAGCTTAAAATTTTAGTTGGGGATGGGTGATAGGATTTACTTACTACACTTCAATATTTTAGCTCACTTTGAGGTTCTTTCTTCACTTTCAGCTGTCATGAAGCTGTAATCAAAATAAACTAAGAATGCAAATAATCGAGTCTTGTGTAGTTCATTCAAGTGATTAAACAAGCAGCAGGAGATATTTATTTTAATAGCTTTTTATCTCATCTCTATTATTTTTATAAATATGTATTACTTCTTTCTCCTCCTGTTTTCCTCACAACCACTACCGTACGTGGGTTGGGTTGAGAGAGAGGGCCTGGCCCAAAGTCACCCAGTTGGCTTTCCTGCTTAAGGCAGGATTAGAACTCACAATCTCCTGGTTTCCAGGGTGGAAGTTGTCTCTCATAGCATCCATTCTTAGGAATTCATATCAATAATCTCCACGAACTTTCCTTTGAAAGACCTCCTCTAGTTCACCCTTGGGAGTCAAGAGCATTATTATTATTATTATTATTATTATTATTATTATTATTATTATTGTTATTGTTATTGTTATTGTTATTATTATTATTTTTGATGTTCTGCTTCTTATTTACAAATGTGATCTTTGTGTTTTCCCCATGATATTTAGAGTCACTTGATTCATTACATTGGCACATTCAAAACTTTCTGCTATTGATTAAGAAAAAAAAACCCTCAGTCGGCTGAGATTCTTAATTAGGGGTATTCAGTTTAAATAGTAAAGATGGCATTCTTGTTTATTATAAGTGTTTAAATTGGACAATAACTATGATTAGAAGTGTTTTCCATTTTATTGCCAATGTACAGCTATCAAGTCTGAAGAAGTCATACTGTTGTGCAGTTCATCTTTGGACCCGGAGGTGGTTCTGCAGGCCCTCTCTGGAAGTGCAGAGTTGATCACAATGAAGTGACTGGAAGTCCATTGTGGTAATAACTGGGGGCATTATTTTGTTGACGCCACTCACGGTTTTCTATCAGGTTTTGGCGATGCCTGTCTTCGAAGCTAGTGGACCATTTATAGCACAGTGCTTCCAAATGGGTTCTGCCAACAGACGCTGCTTCTAGTTGCCTTGGCTAGATGTCACAGTAGCATAAGCATTCTTCACAGCAGCTTTGTGGTGCTTGTATGGCCAATTTTGAGGTCTCTTCCCCATCTCCAGCACACCATAGAGCGACTAGTGAGGCACGGAGTGTTGGCCATTCTGATGACATGGCCCACCCACCACATCTGAGCTGTGATAATCAGGGACTCAGTGCTAGTGGACTTCACATAATCCAGGTTTCTCAGGTTGGAGGCACGATCTTGCCAACAATTGTCAAAGATGGAACAGAGAACACACTGTGGAATTTCTCCATTTGGTTTGCCATCAGTACTGAGTCTGGGACTCCCATCCCTTTAGGAGAGAAGAGGTAACAACAGTTCCATGCAGAGATATGGATGTTGTGTTGATTGAGCAATATAATACACAGACACCTCAGAGTCTGGCTGATCTTGCTGATCCTGGAGTCAGTTTCTTTGTCCAAAGACCCATCATGATGTTTCCTAAGTATTTGAAGATGTTTACATGAGTGTCATCAACAGAGATTGTTGGGTCTACAGGTTAGTGTTTGGTCTGGGCTGGTAAAGTGCTTCAGTCTTGTTCAAGCTGATAGGCCAAAGCGCATAGGAGTATATAAGAATTTGTTCATCATGAACTGTAGTTCATTGTCCTTGAGTGCCAGGTGTGCAGAGTCATCAGTAAAGAGGGTTTTTTGAAGGGCTGTGTGGAGGCTTTTCATCTGTTCCTTTGAACAGAGAAGATCAAAGAGAGAGCTGTACAATTGGTACCTGATGTATACTCGCTCCCTCAAACCCTGAACAATATGTAATCACATACAGGTGAAGAACAGATTGAACAGGTCTGGGGCTAGCACACCATCCTGTTTCATCTGTCTGCAAATGATAAATACAGCTGCCATATCTTACAAGACGTTGGGATCAACTGTGGACATCCTATTGAGTAGGTTGGAAGTGTTCAGCCCACGGGTATCTTTTTTTTTAATCCCATTTATATCCCGCCCTTCTCCAAAGACTCAGGGCGGCTTACAATCTAGGAAGCACAAATCAAAGTGCTTAGCAATAGCCTTCATTCTATGTATAAGCCTGCTTATTAGGGCTTTCACCCACCCCCCCAAGCAGCATTTTTACAAAGTCAGCTTATTGCCCCCAACAATCTGGATCCTCGTTTTACCTACCTCGGAAGGATGGAAGGCTGAGTCAACCTTGAGCCTGGTGGGACTCGAACCTGCACTAATTGCAGGCAGCTGGTGTTACTTAAGGAGGCATTAGCCCACTGTTCCACCAAGGCTCTCAGTCCTTCCTGGTCTTTGATCAGGCTCAATCCATCAGAAAACAGCAAGGGGGGAAAATCCTGATTTAGGAGGCTCATAAACTGCTTTGATGTACTGAAAAACTCTCTGATGGCTTGCAGGTCTGCATAATTTCCCACCTGCTCAGACTTTCTCTGCCATCCCTTGTTCTGCATTTCTCGCAGTTCCGCCTGTACTTTGGATGTCAGCTGTTTGAACTTGTCTTTCTTTGAGATAGAGGATGGATCAGTCTGCCATTTGGCATAGGCCTTGTTCTTGGCCTGGAAGGATGCTGTAATGGTCTCATGGTTTTCATCGAACTAGTCTTGGTACACTTGTGTTGGTAGTCTGTGTGACTACAAACTATACTCACCTTTCAGAATGAGTTCCTAAAAGTGGCAAATTACTGGAGAGTTTTTCAGTAAGTACAACGTCATGGTTCCAATAGATGAGACCAGAAGAAATAAGAACTTTGAGGCAATTGCTTTCCTCAAAGAACAATTTTATTGGCTACATAATAGCCTGAACAAAGGTGAAACCAAGACTGGAAGTCCCCCCCCCCAAAGGTTACAAAGTAAAAGTTAAACTCCCCACCCACTAAACATGTAATAAATCACATTCTCCAATTAACACCTTTGGCGGGCTCTCTACCGGTAATTCTATCCCGCCAAACACTTGAGCAATTTGACCTTGGTTCCCATAGGAAAGTGATTGTTTTTCTCTGAACTAGAAGAATGTATCTTCTCTCCCCCAACCCCCAGCTGTGGTAAGCTGGAAAAACGAAGAAAGATGGCTGTAATCAAAAGTAGTTTTGTAGGTTTGACACACATCATGAAACTGTTGGACTTGGCCTGGATTTTGCAGTCTTCCAAGTTAAATGATGTTCTGACAGTCCTTGGTTGCTTATGGTGCAAAGGGGATCCACATAGCTTGTGGACTGCTTGGCCCAGCACTCAGCACTTCCCATGGCCTGGATGCTGGCAATATCTTTAAGGCTATACTGACATACTATGATATAGTCAAGTAGGTACCAATGTTTGGACCTTGGACACGTCCAAGTTGTTTTGCACTTGTTTGCAAGTCTGAACATTATGACAGCGATGCACAGGTTGTGTTCCGCACACTGGGTCAGCAGCAGCAATTTGTGATTGTTATTGTTTAGTTTCCTCACCTCATGCCTCCCAAGAACTCATTGTTTCTATCTGTCTCCAGTTGCACAATCCTGGCTGCCATCTTAACTTTTTGAGCCTATCCTGAATATAACCCCTGAACCTTTTTTCCCCCTCCCCTCCCCCCGTCTCTGCCCAGGATGCTCTCACCTGTGTATCAATAATATTTGCACAATAGTTGACACAGTGCTGCAAATGAAGTCCTGCCCCCTTTCTAAATATTGATTATTTACTTTATTCCTAGCCTTGTTTCTCTCTGTCTCCAGCCTAGTGCTGAAGCTGCCCAGAATGGCAAGTTTGTTGCTGGTGGGAATTGTCCAAATAATCTGATTTTGGGCTGGCTGGCGGTTGACAAAGAATATTCCCAATGTGAGTGCCACGACACAGAGAAGGCAAGCATCCTGGGGAAAAATCTCACTTCTGCAATCTTGGGCAACCTGGCTGGATTACTATCATGTTCCCAAGTTCTCCAGAGGCAGAGGCCTCCAGAATGCTTGGATATTCTGGAGAGTATCATTTGCCACTGTACTGAGCTGAATGCCTCAAATATAGCACAGGTAGTCCTTGACTTATGACCAGGATTGGGACTAGAATTTCTGTTACTAAACAAGGCAGTTAAGTGAGCCATGCCCTATTTTATGATCTTTCCCACCATGGGTGTTAAGCAAATCATTGTGATTGTTAAGTGAATCACACGATCGATAAGCAAATCCAACTTTCCCTATTGACTGCCTGTGGAAGCTGGACATGAAAGTTCATGATTACATAAGCCCAGGATGATGCAACCATTGTAAATACATGTCAGTTGCCAAACACCTGAATTTTAATCGCATGATCATTGGGATACTGCGACAGGCCAGAAGACTCATGAATTAGTAAACTATAAACTTCAGGCAGAAGGAGTTTGTAGAACTCAGGGAGAAAGATTCCAAGTGAAAATGCAATAAACTGTAATTGCAACTTCTTAAGTATGGAACACAAGAGCTACTTTATGCAGATTCCCTTTGTTTATGCATTTAAATTCTTAAAATAAAGGTAAAGGTTCCCCCGCACACGCGTGCTAGTCGTTTCCAACTCTAGGGGCCGGTGCTCATCTCCATTTCAAAGCCAAAGAGCCAGCGCTTGTCCGAGGACGTCTCCGTGGTCATGTGGCCGACACGACTAGACGCCAAAGGCGCACGGAACGCTGTTACCTTCCCACAGTAGTGGTCCCTATTTTTCTACTTGCATTTTTACCTGCTTTCGAACTGCTTAGGGGGGGGGGGAATACTGAACGCAGATGCCTTTGTCATATCAATTTATTTTGATGTTGATTCTGTGAACTTTGAAGATTGAAAACACACAACATTTTCTTGGTCTCAAAGCATAATATTTCAAATTTTTTTGCCCCAAATTTCTCACTTTTCACCACTGACTCAGAGAAGAAACTCAAGCATCTTTGATCCCAATCTTCACTTATCTCACCATTAAATCTCCACCTTCCTCATTTTGTTTACAAATCTTCCAATAATTGTGAAGGAGTTCGGCTCTACCCAAACTACCAGACATAATCAGGGTCAGGAAGAAACGCATTTCTGCATTTTAGGGTGGTGACATTGAACTGAAACAGTCCATCGCCTAATTGAGACTCTCCTTGAGGGTAGGAACAAAAACTGCTTGTTGAACATCCTTGGAAAGTGTGCTTTTCAGTGAAATTTCCATCTGGGGATAGAAAAAGAGCAGAAAAAGCACATTTGAGACTTCATAGCATGGATATTATAAAGCAATGCAGATGATTTCTTTGTTATTTATGCTGTTTCACCTTGATGTCCTTGTGGCCTTTGTGGAACCATAATGATCTTTGAAAAATCTGATACAAATGCATTTAAATCTGTATAATAAAGTTTATCCAAATAGATCATCTTTCTTTATAAAAAAAAGGAAGGGAGGAGGGAGGAAGGAAGGAAGGAGAGGGGAGAGAGGAAAAATAAAAGAAGAGAAAAAAGGGGGATGGGATGGGAGGGAGAAAGGAAGGAAGGGAGGGAGGGAGGGAGGGAGGGAGGGAGGAGGAAGGAAGGAAGGGTTACAAAGGACGCAATCAGGGTTAATCACATCATGCCAAATGCTTTCAAGAAAAACTGTCTAAATCAGACATGTCAAACACAAGGCCCGGGGGCCAGATCCGGCCCGCGAAGTAGTTTCATGTGGCCCGCGAAGCCATCCTGGAAACAGTGAGGGAACGGCCCCCACTGCCTTGGCCCTGGCCCAGAGACCCTCCTTCTGCCAGAGACCCTCAGATCTGTCCCACTCCTGCCCAGGCCCTCCATAGGCACCCTTGATGCGAACGATGTAGAGGTGTCCACACCCACCCAGTAGGCCATACGCACTCTAGCCACACCCACCCAGTAGGCCATGCCCACCCAGGCCACACCCACCCGGCCCCCTGAGGGCAACCGCAATGCTGATGCGGCCCTCAATGAAATTGAGTTTGACACCCCTGGTCTAAATGGTTAACTAGAAAAGTCAACCATTGTAATAACCTCTTTTTAATCGAATAGATGCTGGTCAGCTGAGAGCATGAGAGACAGGCCAGTGTTTCCTGCATCCTTGTGCATCTTTGCTTTGGTTAACAAACGTGGACGAGGGAAATGATTTGGACAAGCATTTGGGTAAACACCTTGTGTTTGATTTCCATAAAAACTGGCCAAGTCTAAAATCCAAGTAGAAAAAAGAATTAAAGGGGCATGAGGGAGGGAGGGAGGGAGGGAGGGAGGGAGGGAGGAAGGAAGGAAGGAAGGAAGGAAGGAAGGAAGGAAGGAAGGAAGGAAGGAAGGAAGGAAGGAAGGAAGGAAGGAGGGAGGGAGGGAAGGAAGGAAGGGAATATCTACTCACAAGCCACTGTGGTACTAGTGGCGGTAACACACTGATCCTCTTTGCCAACGCACTGCACTTTCTGATTGCCTTCACAGGAATCCACATCTTGGGCATAGCAGCTTTTGCACCTGAACAAATTTTCTTGAAACTCTTCATACTTTTCCACTGGAAGAAGCAAATTTTCCAGTTAACAAAGTTTCGTGATACTACTAGCCCTTTTAACATCTACCGCAGCCTCCTCCAACTTGACATTCTTTTCACATACTTGAGGTCAATTCCCAGATTTCCAGTCAGGCTGGGATCTAGGAACCCAAGGTTCTTGTGGACAATTGATTGATAGAACTCATAGTGTGGGTGGATGAAGATCATGCAAGACAGCTTTCTATGAATAACGCCCGCTCCCCATCCCCTGCCTACGTTGATTGATTTCAGCTCAAACTGGGAGACAAATTCCCAGTATAGAGCTATTCCACTGGTACCAGAAATGTTCTTTACATACTGCATAGCCAGTGCTGTTTGGCACTTAAAGAAACTCATGGGCGCTCCGTCACTGGAGATATTTAAGAAGAGACTAGACATTCACCTGTCTGTGACAGTATAGGTCCTCCTGCTTGAGCAGGGGGCTGGACTAGAAGACCTCCAGGGTCCCTTCCAATTCTATTCTATTCTATTCTGTTCTGTTCTGTTCTGTTCTGTTCTGTTCTGTTCTGTTCTGTTCTGTTCTGTTCCTCCACTCTGTAACCTAGAGCATGTGCAGGGAGGTCAATTATTCCATCAGAGTAGAATCCAGGTGGTTCTTGATTTATGATGGTAATTTAGCCCGGAATTACAATCATACACTGTGCCAGTCATTAAGCATGACTGATTACCAAGTGTCCAAAATGTGATAATGTGACCACAGAGGTGTGTGTGTGTGTGTGTGTGTGTGTGTGTGCTGGCTGTCATAACTTTTAATCTGGGTCATAAGTACTCCTGGGGAGAGCCATAGGAATTTTGAAAGGTTGCTGAGCAATCAGTCATAAGGTGAGGACAAGCTGTAAATTGCTTTTGAGTGGCTGCACTGCTTCCCAGTAGGCTTTTTGACCAACTGTGAGTGCTGGTCATTATCTTTAAAGAGCTTCATAGTGCAACATCATGATTGTAGGACACTTTAAAGAACAAAATCTTTCCATTCAGTTTGGACATCTAGGAAAGTTGAGTTCAGGGTCTCCTGCCCTGGAGATAGGCACTGGGTGCCCCCACTTCATAGACCATTCAACGTTCAGAGGTATCTGGAGTCCAACCTACCATGCACTGAGGATATAGGTTTAATTGGATCATATCTAACCCTGTTTGGCCATCACGGTTAGTTGAATGCTATTGTTTGATGGTTCAGGAATTCTGGGAGTTGAAGTCCACGAGTCATAAAAGAGCCAAGGTTACCTACCCCTGATGTAGATACTTACACAGAAGCGGTTCGGCATTACAGACATCAGTCTGGCAACAGTTAGCTCTTGTCAGTTCAAATCTACCACCTATTACTGTGGTGCTGAAGAAGCCATTGAGACACTGGTCACGTTTTGAGCATTCCTTGATAACTAAATTAATGGGATTCTTGGCTGCAGAATGAAATAAAACAAGAAAGATGGACCTCAGCAGAAAATAAAGACATGCATATCAAACGTGTTCCTTTGGCTATTGTATTTTGGAAGAAATAGCTACATACGCGTGTTTATTTCACTTTATGAAATGTATGTTCTCCTTTTTGTTTAGGAGCTCATAGCACTTCCACTTGTTATTTGTCCCTATACAATCCCCAAGGTTAATTGAACTGGGAAAGTCTGAATGACACAAAACTGTGGACTGAGCTTTCTTGGCTGAGTCTCCCTGCTTCCCACTATCCTAGTTATTGGACCTGCAGAGAATAACTGAGCAAGATCAAGAATTTTGATCTTCTGGGCTTCTAATCCCAAATACTGAATCTTGGTGGCTTTCATGTAAATGTTGACACCTTTTGAAGATTTATTGCCTGGGAAACATTTGTGGAACTGTGGAATCTGGAGCTTCTGCAGAACAGTGAATTTTGCAATGTGACATGGCAATGAAAGCTCCTTCTGTTAAGCTTCCAATTTGTGATGCACATTTAAAAGGGCAAAGTTTAGATTGCTGCATCGTGATGTGTGTTTCATCCTTTGTCCTCTCCTGTCCCCATGTACATGTCAATGCACCTAAGTTTAAACAATTACATCTGACAAATAACACTGGACTTCTCCCACTGTCCCCCACTGAATCCCCAAGAGAAGTCCCCAGTTCAGTTGTGTTTTACACAAACTAAATGCTAAAAAATTTTATTTTACTGTTGCTTGACAGCGAGATGGGCAACATAAGTCAGCAAAGTCGTTGAGACTCTAGAAAAAGTGCAGAGAAGAGCAGCAAAGATTACTGGGGGATGGAGGCTAAAACATATGAGGAACGGTTGCAGAAATTGGGTAAGTTTAGTTTAGTAAAAAGAAGGACTAGGGGTGACATGTTAACAGTGTTCCAGTATTTTAGAGGCTGCCACAAAGAAGAGGGAGTCAACCTATTTTCCAAAGCGCCCGAAGGCAAGACAAGAAGCAAAGGATGGAAACTAACCAAGGAGAGAAGCAACCTAGAACTAAGGAGAAATTTCCTGACAATGAGAACAATCAATCAGTGGAACGACTCGCCTCCAGAAGTTGTGGGTGCTCACTGGAGGTTTTTAAGAAGAGACTAGACAGCCATTTGTCTGAAATGGAATAGGGTTTCCTGCCTGAGCAGGGGGTTGGACTAGATGACCTCCAAGGTTCCTTTTAACTCTGATGTTCTATGTTTTAATAAATAAATACATATTATATAAAAAAAATGAGAAACACATGCAGGTTATTCCTTGATGGTCCAGAAACCAAGTGATGTTCATGCTCAAGAACAAACTCAATTTTCACTTACTTATAGTACTATTAAAAACTACAGTAGAACAAAATTCTTCATCTTCTTTGCATTCCTCCACCTTCACATTTTCTCCTTCACATTCATTTATAGGGGCAACACATATCTGACACTTCAGAGAAGTCACTACAAATAGAAGACACAGTCATGCCAATGATCAGAGTTATCTTTGTATGCTCTGCTATCCTAGGATTTACGTTCAAGACTACTGCTACAATATGGTTTGCTAAGCAGGCCTCCCCAGGTGTTTCTGCTGCTGGGGACCTGTGGAAGGGTGGGAGATGAGGTCAGCTTGTGGAAATGGAAGACAAATTGAGACTAAGGGAGGGATTCACCCTCTCATACCTCTAACATTTTAATATGATTTTCGACCACAATTGGGACTGGAACCTGTGTCGCTAAGTAATATTGTTAAGCAAGTTGTGCCCAATTCTACAACCTTATTGTGGTAGTTAATAACTGCAGTCATTAACTGAATCACATGGCTGTTAAGCAAATCTGCCTTCCCCCATTGATGTTGCTTGTCAAAAGCTGGTCGAGAAAGTTGCAGGTGGTGATCATATGACCCAGGCAAAGGTTACAAACACTTGCCAGACGCAAAGTGCCCAACCTTGGATGCATGATTGTGGGAATACTTAGGACCATGTGTAAATCACTTTTTTCAGTGCTGTTGTAACTTCAGATGGTCATTGAACAAATGGGCACATGTTGAGAACTACCTGTAGTAGAGCAGTTTATCCAAGACTTCCACAACTTGCCTGCCTTCCCTTTCCTGAAGTCTCCTGAAGTTTCTACAGCTCAGTTTTAAGGAAATTAAATTCTTTACCTGTTGATAAGATTGAAGAGAAGAGACAGAAGACAAGAAGTCCGGCAGCCCTCATGTTGGTAGAACTCAACTCAGCCACCTATTGCTCAGCTTTGCAATTGGGGAAACGTTTTTGAAGAATTAGCCGGAGGAGGTGAAAGGGAGGGTCCCAAATGATTGGCTCCCAGAGATAGCAGGCAGGATAGAAGTAAAATTCCACTAGGAAAGATAGTGTACAAAATATACAAAAAATAAACTTTGCTCTGCAATCAAATGGGGATGTGATTCCTTGTTTACTACATGCCTACATCTTACTCCGCTTTTGCTTAGGGGCTTAGTCTCACTTTGAAAGCCGATTTTATACCTTACTATAACTCTCTATATCTGATTTGTATACTTTGCCCCTCTTGACTGTTTCGACTTAATTCCTACATTCGTTTATTTAGATCATTTTGGACCCTTTTCTCATCCTAGAGTTATGTATACTATAAATGTCAGCACTTTGTTATATACATTTCCATTATTTTTAGATTTGTAGAAAATTCAGTGCCCTCCTAAACATACCCAAAGACTACAAATTTGTTGGCGATGTCCATTTTGCTCTATGAGCTCATGGTGACCTAACCCTAATCCTAGTGGAATTTTCCGCCAATGGGATTTTCCCATGTATTTTACCAGGAAACATAGCGCAGGTTAGTAAAGTCAGTGCCCTCCTAACCATACCCAAGCACTATGAATTTGTTGGTGATGTCCATTTTGCTCTATGAGTTCATGGTGACCTAACCCTAACCCCAAGTGGAATTTTCCACCAATGGGATTTTCCCATGTATTTTACCAGGAAACCTAGATAGCGCAGGGTGGAAAAGTCAGTGCCCTCCTAACCATACTGAAGCACTACTAATTTGTTGGCTATGTCCATTTTGCTCTATGAGTTCATGGTGACCTAACCCTAACCCTAAGTGGCATTTTCCGCCAATGGGATTTTCCCGTGTATTTTACCAGGAAACATAGATAGCGCAGGGTAGAAAATTCAGTGCCCTCCTAACCATACCCAAACACACATGTATCAGACTCGATACACATAGACTCTGCATGCACCAGTTTAATGATTTTGCCACCAACCTGCTACACTTGATAGGGTGATTCAAGTCCACATGAACCAATGATCAAATTTGGAAAAGTTACCTTTCAAACTTGGAAAATTGAATGAAAAAAGGTACCGGAACTCTGTTCCAGTGCATCCTATGACAAAAAAGCACTGTATTTATTTGATTTATATAGCCACACATCTAGTATCTGTTCTTACTTTAGTAGGACTGGGCAAGACGTGGTTGAGAAAGGCATGTGAGGAAATCTTTGATGGTCCTGGAAGCCCTCGCAGAAGATAACAAACCAAGCCACCACTCATCAGGGTGGTGCCTCTGCTGAGATGAACAAACATTTCATCTGATTCTTCCTGCTCCCCTCATGTGCCCTGTGATCTCAGCCAGAGAGAGAGAGACTAGATAAATGTGGTGTCAGAGATATTCTCCTACCTAAAAAGAGACACAGAATGACCACTGGGAGGCACAAAATCATAGAGAATGGAAGCAAGTTCCAATTTCCTGTTGGCTTTCCCACTGAATTTTCTTGTGGGAAGTTCACAGTGAGCAGCAGAAATCTTCCTTTCCTTTCCTTTCCTTTCCTTTCCTTTCCTTTCCTTTCCTTTCCTTTCCTTTCCTTTCCTTTCCTTTCCTTTCCTTTCCTTTCCTTTCCTTTCCTTTCCTTTCCTTTCCTTTCCTTTCCTTTCCTTTCCTTCCCTTCCCTTCCCTTCCCTTCCCTTCCCTTCCCTTCCCAGCAGGCAGGTAAATGGGAGTGCTGCTGGGTGTGGGATGTAATGAAAGATTATGCAAGTGGCCAGAAGTTTTGAGGAACATTGAAAATGTATTGTAGCAGGAGGAGGCTGGCAGTGCTTAAGCAGCCACAACTGTCCAAATTTCCCCAAATTTAATTCTCTTGGGAGTCATGGATTAGCCCCATTTTGAAAGTTAGCCCATTGGAGTATATTGGTTTAAAAAACTGCCTTATGATGTATCAATTCATCCAGTTAAAGATTACAGATAAAAGAGAGAGAGTGTGTGTGAGAGAGTGAGTGAATAAGTGAATGAGAAAGAAAGAGAGAGAGAGAGAAAGAGAGGGAGGGAGGGAGGGAGGGAGAGAGAGAGAGAGAGAGAGAGAGAGAGAGAGAGAGAGAGAGAGAGAGAGAGAGAGAGAGAGAGATGTATTATAGAACTAGAATGCCTGGAAGATGTGTGGATGATTGGAGGATTGGATGGATTATTGGATGATTGGATGGAAGGACAGTATAGCTGAACTGAAGTTGAGAATGGGTGGCTTAAGAGGAGGGAATAACCACTTCATCAAAGCTATCTTTGATGAAACCCACCTTAAAAAAATACACAGACACAAACACTTTCATCACCACAATTTATTTTCATTATGATTGAGTAGAAACAGAATGCTTAGAGCAGACATGTCAAACACAAGGCCCGGGGGCCGGATCCGGCCCGCGAAGTGGTTTCATGCGGCCCACGAAGCCATCCTGGAAACAGTGAGGGAATGGCCCCCACTGCATTGGCCCTGGCCCAGAGACCCTCCTCCTGCCAGAGACCCTCAGATCTGTCCCACTCCTGCCCAGGCCCCCATAGGCACCCTTGATGCGAATGATGTAGAGCTGGCCACGCCCACCCAGTAGGCCATATGCACTTTAGCCATGCCCACCCAGTAGGCCACGCCCACCCGGCCCCTCGAGGGCAACCGCAATGCTGATGCGGCCCTCAATGAAATTGAGTTTGACACCCCTGGCTTAGAGGAAACCCATATTCCCCTCAGCTAGTAGCCTAAAACACAACATTTCAATCCTCTAAGTTCTGCTCCTTTGTAGTCTAAATTCATACCAAGTTCTTAAGATTGCTTAACCCCAAACCATTGTTATTCTTACCACTAAAGCTCTAATTTCCTTCCCATTTTTACAAATCCTGAAAGGCAAGGGAAGAAGGTTATATTCTGATTACAGGTCAAAAACAGCCTTATCAAATGAGAGTAGAAGACTGTTGCACTCTCTTGAAAGGGTATTGATTACTGCAAGGCCATTGGCCAGTTTCACCTCTCCTCCAGGGAAGGAACATACATTTGGTGTTGTACATCCTTGGAAATTACCCTCCGCACGAATAGCTCCAACTGTGGAGGAAAAAGAAAGAAGAAGGATCTTTGAGACTTTAGTATGAGGACATTAGGAAAGAAACATAATTTTCCTCTTGACGATACTCTGAGCTTGGCCACAATTTGGGGAATTCTTTGCACTTGGTTGATGATGAAGTGCTTATATCAGTTATGAATAAGAGGACATCACTTCTGTCCTCATGTCAACCCTTGTAGGAGAGCAGAATAAGAAACCCTAGTCATCCATGTCATACCACAGGTAGTCCTCGACTTACGGGCACTATTGAGCCCAAAAGGTATGTTGCTAAGTGAAACATTTGCTCAGCGAGCTTTCCCCCATTTTACATCCTTTTTTGCCACATTTATTAAGTAAATCATGGCGGTTGTTAAGTTAGTAACACGCTTGTTAAGTGCACCCCAACTGACTTTGCTTGTTAGAAGGTCGCAAAAGGGGATCACGTGACCCCGGGGCACTGCAACCATCATAAATACGAGTCAGTTGCCAAGCATCTTAGTTTTGATCACATGACCAAAACAACTAGGCACAAAGATCATTCCCCCCCTTATGCTTCACTCTGCTGAACACCTGATTCCCACAGTACGGTCTTATGTTTAAGGACATTTACTCATGTACTATGGCTGGCTTTATTGCTATTATCCTTCTCGTCTTTTCTACTACCTACTCTTCTTGGTATCTTATGATCCTCTGCTGTTTGTGTGTACACTGAGAGCTTATGCACTGGAGACAAATTCCTTGTGTGTCCAATCACATCTGGCCAATAAAGTATTGTCTCCTCTCCTCTCCTCTCCTCTCCTCTCCTCTCCTCTCCTCTCCTCTCCTATCCTATCCTATCCTATCCTATCCTATCCTATCCTATCCTATCCTATCCTATCCTATTCAAAAGAAGATAGATTCTACTCACATGTGTCCATGGTAAAGTTCAAGTTTATACATTGACTCTCTTGCTCAAGACAGAGAACTGGCTCAGTTGGCTGGGGAGAATCTTCACGTTTTGTGTACGATCCAGGGCAGATCAATCCATTGGTCCTAAGTTCCTTACGGAGTGGCACTGCAGAAACCAACCCAAAATTAGCAAACATTTTCAGGGCCACCATCCCTTATGAAATCCTACGTCCTTTCACATTCCAGTTTCCAGAATTCCCAGCCAGGACAGGATTTGTAATCCAAGTATCTAAAGGTAGAGCTGGACCCAGAGTGAGGATGACGTCTCAGTCCATCTGCTGCACCCATCACAAATGTAACAATAGCAACACCACTTAGGCTTACATTACTGCTTCACGGTGTTTCAGATTCCTCCCTAAAAGGTTTACAGGGTCAGTCTATTATCCCCAACAATCTGGGTTCTCATTTTACCAACTTCAGAAGGATGGAAGGCTGAGTCAACCTTGAGCCGGTGAGAATCGAACTGCCAACCTGCTGGCAGTCGGCAGTCAGCAGGAGTAGCCTGGAGTACTGCATTTTAACCACTGCACCAGCACGGCTCTTGAACATACCCTGATGCATATTCTGAAGCTCCCCTTCAAAATAGATGGCAATTTTTCCTCTTGACCCAATGTAAGCCCTTTTGAGAGGACAGTCAACAGTGCTCACTTCTCCTGATGACAACAGAGCTTGGCATCACCCAATGGCTGATTACTGCCCTAGGTAGCCATTTCTAGTACTAGTAATGGTGTTTAAAGCCCTACATGGCAGGGGTCCGGAGTACCTCAGGGAACACCTGCTGCCAGCATCAACTTCCCTCCGCCCTGTGCGTTCCCACAGAGAGGGCCTCCTCAGGGTGCCACCGGTCAGAGAATGTCGATTGGTGGCCCCCAGGGGGAGATCTTTCTCTGTGGGCGCCCCGGAGCTATGGAACCAGTTACCGGTTGAGCTCCGGACGGCGCCCGATCTTCGCTCCTTTCGCCGCGATCTGAAAACATACCTGTTCGAACAAGCCGGCCTGGCCTGAGGGGGGATTGGTGGGGTATTTTACTATTACAGTATTTTATTGGGGTTTTATTATGTATCAACTGTTTTTATGGGCATGTATTTAATTACCTTTTAATTTTTGTAACTCTGTGTTTTATTCTTGCCCTGTACACCGCCCTGAGTCCTTCGGGAGAAGGGCGGTATAGAAATATTAATAAATTAAAATTAAATTAAATTAAATTTCATCCTGGGTTGCTGGACTGCCATGTTCTCCACTTATACATAGCTGCCATTTTTATTACCTTATGGTTTACATAGCAATGGCTTGCTCCAATAATGAACTTTCCTCAACTCTCACCCCCTGAATGTTTTGCTCCATGGAAACTTTTGAGGCGAGCGCAGGAGTGCTCTTGCTTTGCGCTTAGGCTGGGTGAGTCATGCTCCCTTTACTTTCTCACTCCTTGCCCACAGTACTGCCAAGTTTAATTTTCCCTGCCTTGTCCAAAGATACATTGAATTCAATTACTTACATAGAAGAGGGAGGGCATTGCAACCATCTGACTGGCAACACTGAATGTTTAGTTGAGAATATTTTCCCTGTGCAGAGGTTATACTGTAAAAGCCATCAAGACATTGCTCAGCCTTTGCGCAACTCTTAGCTGTGTAACTGAGTGGAGGACTACCTGTGAAACAGAGATGAAACGTTGGGATTTACAAAAAAAAAAGAAAATAAAATAAAAGAACGGTTTAAAAAGCAATGTGCTTATTGAATTACTTGAGATTCCCTTGCATTAATCAATGTTGGTTGGTTTTCCTTAATAGGAGAAAAAGCACAGAAACAGGCATTTCAAGGCACAAAATTACCTCATGCATAATTCAAGATGGCTTCCTCCATTTATCTCAGGCAGGGAGGGAGAGTTAGTTTTGACTGGTGAACGTCTGGAAACTATTCTGTACAGTTAAATGAACACTGAATCCTTTTCTTTCCCCTAACACCTTCCCCCTAGTATTATGCAGGTACGATAGAGCAAAAAGTAAATAATATTTTTTCTACATAACATTCGTAGTGAACATAACCCAGTGAAATTGGCAGAGTGTGTGGACATTGCTTGAGGCCAATGACTGCAATGCAACTTCAAGAAAACTGAATTATTCCGTGATGCTCGAGATACTAAGTGACGATCATATTGACTGCCACCTAAACTGAAAAAATGTGTCACTCACTCAGAGTATGGCAGAATGTCAAAGAAAGGCAACGTGTTTGGTCTGGTTCACAGTCCACTAATGTCATGTCCTCATTTTTACATTCTCCATTCACGGCAAAACATGTCTGGCATTTTAGAGATGTTACTGCAGAGGAGAGAAGCAACATGGTTACACATCCAGTGAGCCAACCAGGTTATGCAATAGCTATATAAAAACCCTTTGTGGACTTCAAAATTAATAATGTTTTTCTAGGGGTGTATCCCAAACCATTTCTAAAAATGCTTTGAAGGTTAGAAGGTTAGAGATTGAAAAATATGGATACCTGAAATTAGCTCAGCTTTTAGATAGAAAAAATGGCTTTTCATTCAGTTCTTTCGATGAGATTCTCTCCCAGACACTTCCTTTTATTATGGACCGAGAGCAGCCTTCTAAACAAACTGAATGCATGTCAGCTTATTAAGAAGCAACACAGAGTACAAGGCACAAAAGTCAGCTTGGAGGCTTTGGGCCAATGACTCCTTCTTAACCCTAGGAAGGATGTTTCGCAAGTCACCTTCAAAAATACGGCCAAGTAAATGGTGACCTGTTCCTGCAGTCACCAGAAGCGAAGACGGACTCCAAAGACCAAATCTTAGCCTCCTGCCTATCCCTCAGCTATCTGGCTGTTGGTTCACCTCCTCATTCATTGAACGAGAGTCTGCTTTTATAAAACTAAAACGAGCAGAAAGCTAAAGTTGCCTGTCCAGCCATGTGTCCTTATCCACATAAGAAACCTCCCTCTACCAAGTCTCTGGAATCTCAAGGTTGAATAGTAATACTCACCACCTGTCAGTAAGACCGAAGAGATGAGACAGAAGGAGACAACAAGACCAGCAGCCATTGTGTGTGGAGAGAGAGAGTGTGTGTTGCTTTCCTGAAGCCAACTATTGAATGTGTTGAATTTTATAGTTCTTGGAGTGTGGCTCCACTGTGGGATGTTTTGGAGAACTTCCCTCCAGTGGGTGGAATGGAAGACATAAGTGATCATCAACTCCCACACAAAGTAGAGTAATAACAATTTGCACAATGAAATGGGGAAAGGGGCAACGCCAACGGAGAGCCAACAAGTTGGGGTTGTTGGGATCATCCTACTGGATGATCAGTCAGTTCCACAAGAGCTGGTTCCGATCATAAGTAGAGGACTGCAGAGTAAATATCTCCCTTCTCTTTTTATTTTTTATTTCGGAAGGGAGAGTGAGAGGATATGTGCCAACATGTCCAAAGAAGGTCAGTGTTGATGACGGAGGATATCATTTTGTTTTTAATTCATTGAGAAACAGCATAGTCCCATCACTATTACATGGCTATTCACTGGAGGGCCCGGCCAACACAGCTCGTTTGCAGAGCTTTTGATGGAAGAGAACGAAGGAGGTCGCTGTGGGATGTTGGACCTTATTAAAGATGGAGATTTGTATGTGTTAAATTTGTATGGTATTTTTGCATTGGACTAATGGAGTTTTCTGTGAGTCGATAACAGATGAATTCCTAAAGGAAATCAACTGTGACTCTAGAGTAGAGTACAGTAATAACAGTTTGCACAATGAAATGGGGAAAGGGGCAACGCCAACAGAGAGCCAACAAGTTGGTTGAGCCTTTGTTGGGATCATCCAGTAGTTTAGTGGGTTCTCTAGGTGAGGCAAGGATTGATTCCAATGATAAGTAGGGGACTGCAGAGGAAGTCTCTCCCTTCTCTTTTTATTTTTGTTTTATTTCGGAAGGGAGAATAACAGGAAGTTTGCTGTGTGCCAACATGTCCAAAGAGGGTCAGTGTTGATGATGGAGGATATCATTTTGTTTTTAATTCATTGAGAAATAGCATAGTGCCATCACTACTACTTGACTATTCACTGGAGGCCTTGGCACACATAGCTCCTTTGCAGAGCCTTCAGTGGAAGAGAATGAAGAGAGGTTGCTGTAGGATGTTGGACTTTATCAGGGATGCATATTTGTATGTGTTAAATATGTATGGTATTTTTGCAATAGATTAATGGAGTTTTCTGTGAGTCAATAACAGATGAATTCCTAAATCAACCCTGTCTTTGGAAGCTCAGTTACTGAAGCTGAAGCTTGAACACTTTGGCCACCAAATGAGAACTCATTGGAGAAGACCTTAATGTTGTGAAAGACTGAAGGCAAAAGGAGGAGGAGACTGTAGAGGATGAGATAGATACTTGTAGTGAAGATGAGTTTGGGCAGACTCTGGGAGACAATGGAGGATGGGGGACCTGGCATGGCTGTGGTCCATGGGGTCATGAAGAGTCACACATGACTTAGTGATGTGCGGTGGGAGCCGTCCTCCTACAACGGAATAGGCACGGGTCCTTGCAACCGTGTGCTTACATGTCCAGAAAGCTGACAAACACCGAATGGGCTTGGGCAATCTAGGAGTAAAGAAAGCCCTAGTTAAGGCCGCAGAGACGAGTAAAGAACAGGCAGACATGACAAAGAGACCCTTTAAACCCTTCCAGGTGGGGAATTTAGTGTAGCTATCCACTAAATATCTGCGGCTTCAAGTACCCTGTAAAAAATTTGGTCCCAAGTTCCTAGGGCCTTTCAGGGTGATACAAGTTATCAACCCTGTGATGGTGCGGCTCCAGCTGCCCAAGTATCTGGGTAAGATACACCCAGTCTTTCACAGCAGCCTGCTAAAGCCAGCTGGGGTATCACCCCATGGAACAGAGGAGGTGGGTCCAGGACCTATACACGACGGTCACTTCGAGGTACAGGAGATCCTCGACTCTAGGGTGCGGAGGGGGAGGCTGCAATATTTAATATTATGGAAGGGTTATCCCATGACAGAAGCTTCGTGGGTGAAGGAGATGGATGTCCATGCACCCCGCTTAGTTCGGGCATTCCATCGCCAGCATCCAGGGGAGCCAGGTGGGGGAAGGGCAGAACCTTCCGGTCGGGTGGACGATCATTCACGTGTACCCTCTTGTCTTCCAGGTGGAGTCCTGGTAGGGGGAGCCACCTGTCAAGGAACACAGTTAGATGAACTAATTCTACCTTATTGTAAAGCTACATTATGAAAATCTTGCAGGTCTGAAAGTACAATTCTCCCCATCCTTTTTATAGCCCAAGGGACTAGCGAGTGTCGCTTCTGACTTTCTTGTCTTTCCCATTATCTAGTTGCAGACTCTGCTGTGTCTTAACTAACCAATCCCTTGATGGTGTCTCTTCTCCCAGTCTCCCTTTCCCATATATATTACAAGAGGACATCTTAACAAATACCACAAAAAGGTGATGTAAGTGCAACTGTAAGAGCAGTGGGGGAGACGTTTGGCAACACAAAACATTTCCAGAAAGAGGCCCAGCTTAAGAGACTGTGCAGTCCCAAGTTGATAGGGAGGAGAGAAGTGGTTTGTGGTAGTCACACCCTAGAATTTCTCACAACCTAGGTAAGAAATTTACAACTTTAGTTTGGCAAGATTCTGTCAATTAGGTGTAAACTAATAAAGAATCAGACTTGATTGGATCTTGTCCCTGCCTTGGGCTTGACAGAAGCTTCTGTATGAGAAGACATGGCTAGTAACATACAAAGAGCTTTTATTGTGTAACAAATCTCTAGAGCTGAGAATGGGTGACATTAGAGGAGGGAATGACCAGTTTATCAAAGCCACCTTCTCGTGAGCATTCAAACCCTCCTTAGAAAAATACACAGACACAAATACTTTCATCGCCACAATTTATTTTCATTACGATTTAGTGAAAATGGCATGTTTGGGAAAGAACCATATTCCCCTCAGCTCGTAGCCCAAACCATAGCATTTCAATCCTCTCAGGTTCCGGTCCTCCATATTCTAAATGACTGCCAAATTACAAGTAAATTACTGCTTCTTCACTTCACAAATGTTTCATTTAGCTACAGAAATGTTGGGGCCAATTGTGGTCATGAGTCAAGGACTACCCGTATTGCATAAATAACCAGAGCTCACCATTTTACGCCTCCCTGTTTATTTGATGTACTAGCCAGGCTACAACATTCAACATTGTTCTATGCAAATATTCTCAGAATTCATCAGATGACAATTTCTGCCTTGCGCTTGGAGCGCAACACTGCAAGCTGGAATCAGTTTGCCCTTACTTCCCTGTGTAGCCTTTTACACACCAACTTTTTATTCTCCTCTGTATTTCTACCCCTCCTTTGTATGTGATCACTATTTACATGTTTATACCTTCTATCCCAAAAGGGACGCGGTGGCTCAGTGGGTTAGGACGCTGAGCTTCTCGATCGGAAGGTCGGCAGTTTGGCGGGTCGAATCCCGAGTGCCGCGTAATAGAGTGAGCGCCTGTTACTCGTCCCAGCTTCTGCCAACCTAGCAGTTCGAAAGCACGTAAAAAGGCAAGTAGAAAAATAGGGACCACTACGGTGGGAAGGTAACAGCGTTCCGTGCGCCTTTGGCGTCTAGTCATGCCGGCCACATGACCACGGAGATGTCCTCGGACAAGCGCTGGCTCTTCGGCTTTGAAACGGAGATGAGCACCGGCCCCTAGAGTTGGAAACAACTAGCACGCATGTGCGGGGGAAACTTTACCTTTACCTTTACCTTCTATCCCTCTTACACACCTTTTAGGTTTCTACTGCATATCTCTGATACCATCTATATCTCATTATGACTTTCCATTTTATGTAACTCTGTATTTGTCTTTTTAATGACTATATCCACACCCTTATAGTATGTTGGTCTACCCCTGTAATGATGATTCATTTGGTTGTTATCAGAAACAATTCAAGGTAACACAGGTTCTTGCTCAACAATAGAACTCAGGTGTGTTTCCAAAATTAGAAGCTTTATTTGCATAACATGACAAAAGGGACTAGAGCTAGGGTTGACTTTAGGGTTGTTTTTTGTCTTATTATGATAAATGAACTGAGCATTATTCAGCATGCAAAGAAAATGGGATTACAGGTAATCCTCGACGTACGACCACAACTGAGCCCAAAATATCTGTTGCTAAGTGAGACATTTGTTCAATGAGTTTTGTGCATTAGGCAGGATTAGAACTCCTGGTTTCTCAGTTATTAGCTGATGCTCTAACCACTACACTAAACTGGCTCTCTGTCCAGAGACTGGACAGCCATTTGTCTGAAATGGTATAGGGTTTCCTGCCTGAGCAGGGGGTTGGACTAGATGACCTCCTAGGTCCCTTCCAACTTTACTATTATGATTATGATTACGATTAAGGCATAGGCAAGGGCTAATATGCTTGTTAAAGGTCTATGGAGATTCTCAGTCATCCAGGTCATGGTTGTCCCAAAGGTGCTTTTTCATGGGGCAACTGGACTTTTTTTCTTTCTCTTTGAAGATGTTTCTCTTCTCATCTAAGAAGCTTCTTCAGCTCTGACCACGATCCTGTCACAGCTGAAGAAGCTTCTTGGATGAGAAGCGAAATGTCTTCAAAGAGAAAAAAGACAGTCCAGTTGCTCCGTGAAAAAGCATCTATGGGATGCTTCTCAAATGCTCTGAAACTTTCTCTTCCTCCCCCTTTTCTTTCTATTAATCACCAGCTGATAAAAAGTTCCACCTTGATTTCATTTAACCCAAACCTGATCTGCAAGAGGGCTCTTTCACACAGCTAGCCTGACACAGAAATTCAGAAGTACTAATTATTATGATCCCCCAAGAAGCTTCAATCCTCTCCATGTTCTGCCAATTTTATTTAGTGCAAATTCCTGACATGTCATTTAAGGATATTGTGCCCAGATAGTCCACCCTCATCTTGCAAATCCCTTGGCTATGTAGAGAATTTGATTATCCTTACTGCCAACACTAGAACGATGTTCACGTTTATTGATATACAAAATTATCCTTCACCAACTCTGCATAAAACCAAACCATTTACTGCAGGGGTGTCAAACTCAATTTCATTGAGGGCCGCATCAGCATTGCGGTTGCCCTCAGGGGGCCGGGTGGGTATGGCCAGGGTGGGCGTGGCCTACTGGGTGGGCGTGGCTAGAGTGCGTATGGCCTATGTGGGTGGGCGTGGCCAGCTCTACATCGTTCGCATCAAGGGTGCCTATGGGGGCCTGGGCAGGAGTGGGACAGATCTGAGGGTCTCTGGCAGAAGGAGGGTCTCTGGGTCAGGGCCAAGGCAGTGGGGGCCGTTCCCTCACTGTTTCCAGGATGGCTTCGTGGGCCACATGAAACCACTTTGCGGGCCGGATCTGGCCCCCGGGCCTTTTGTTTGACATGTCTGATTTACTGCCTTATATTAGTGGGCTTACCTGTAACTGCTAGAGAACAAAAATGTAGAGAGAAAGAGATTTCATGATGGCAAACAAGTACATTTTTTTAAGCCTGGGAGAAGTGTTTCTACCAGATGGTGGTCTCCGGAGTCTCCAAACTGAAATGAACAAAGATGTTGTCTCCACAACAGAAAGTGATGATGTTACCTAGTTGGGTAATGAAACATCTGCAAGAAAGCATCTAAGCTCAGAGAGCACCAGGGACCCCACATATACTGAGCTATTCAAATTTTAGATCTATAGGGATCTCTAGGAATAAAGATGTAAAGTGAATTTCTGCGTGCAGTTCATCAAAGTGAATAGGTTATGTTCTCGGTCACTTACTGCACATCTGTAACCATGGTGGTGCTGTGGTTAGAATGCAGGCTAACTCTGCCGGCTGCCAGCGGTTCGATCCTGATCGGTTTCAAGGTTGGACTTAGCCTTCCATTCTTCAGAGTTCAGTAAAATGAGGACCCAGATTGTTGGGGGCAATAGCTGACTCTGTAAACTGCTTAGAGAGGGCTGCAAAGCACAGTGAAGCGGTATATAAGTCTAAGGGCTATTGCTATTGCTAATTAATTTCAAGCAACAGTTGCATAAACAGCATGTAAAGTGAATATTTATTTATTAAGAAAAAATGTATGACTGCTCAGCTCATTCACTGTGACTCCTGGCAGGTTACAAAGATTAGACCCTCCCCCCCATTACCATATCATCAAGAACAAGAAGAAATGAGAGGGGTGTTCAGATGAACACTGATTGAATTAAATACATCTAAAAAAAATCATGGTGACCTTACCACATTTCTTGGCGAGGTTTTTTAGAAGTGATTTGCTGTTGTTTTCTTTCATGGGCTTAGATGGATGGGCCTAAGGTCACCCCACTGGCTTTGTGTCTAAGGTGGGACCAAAACTCTTGGTCTCCCGTTTTGAAACTTGATGCCTTAACCACCACATCAAAATGGCTTTCTATAAAAATAGATTTGGCTAAATGTAACTTAAACAAATAAATTAACTAAAGCTAAAAATGAGTGCACCCTTGGATAACCTGAAAGACCAGATTGGAGACAATTTGTCGTGGAGAAAAAAAAATCTATTTGTCTGGCTTTTAAGAGTTGGCAATAACTTGATGGCACACGATCAAAAATAAACCGCAAGATACATAAGGAATGATTATATTCACCGTCTTTAAATTTCCCCCTTTCAAGGCATGCAACATTTTTGAAACTTCCTCCAATGTTTTCTGCTATTTTTAATAATACTTCTTATCAAGCAGTAACTTTGCTTCAAGCCAGAAGTGGCTTTGGACATGTGTGCCCTTTTGGCTGCAAACACGTTCCATTGTTATTTCTCTGCTCAAGTCTTGGTTCAGATTCTGAGGGATTCACAGTTTCTGCTTGAAGCCGCTAGTTGAAGAAAACCTTCTTCACAGCTTTATCTGTGCGAAAGATAAAAGTATTTCTGAGGTAAAAGAACTGAACTGAACAGAACAACAGATTTGGAAGCGACCTTGGAGGTTTTCTAGTCCAGGGGTCCCCAACCTGTGCGCCACAGCCCGGTAGTGGGCTGTGGCCTGCTGGCCACTGGTTTGCAGGACAGGCTGGCCAGTGTGTGCGTGTTCGCGCGCACACCCCCACACACTTGCACTAGCACAGCAGCCGGGCACAAAAACGGGCCATTGCCGCTGTACCTCAGGGCGTGAAAACAGGCTGTCGCTGTGCCTTGGGGTATTGAAACAGTTCACCACCCCACCACAGGGTGCAGAAACAAGGCACTGTGCCTCGCAAGTACAGGGCAGGGCTAGTATCATATGGGCACTAGCCCTGCCCCGTTGGCGGTGCACCCATGCTCACACCCCTGTACGTGTGCATGCACACGCATGCATGTAAATTGCTTCCCTCACCCTTTTCCTCCGGTCCGCCAACCGACAAAGGTTGGTGACCTCTGTTCAACATCCTGCTGAAGCAGGAGACCCAACACCATTGCAGACAAATGGCTGTCCAATCTTTTCTTAAAAACCTTCAGTGATGGCGCACCCACAACCTCTGTAACAAACCCTTGCATGTTGTCCCTCAAGTCTAGGTCACCTCCTGCTTGGATGACCATAATTGCTCCAAAGTGCTTTATAGGGGACTATGCCCTCAGAGTCTCCTCAGAAGCTTCAACTGGTCCAGAATGCAGTTGGTTTGTTTCTGGGTGAATTCTGACTCAAGAACTGCCATGGTTACCGGATTGTTTGTAGTTTAGTTTAGTTTAGTTTAGTTTATTATATTTGTATACCGCCCTTCTCCCGAAGGACTCAGGGCGGTGAACAGGGCACATACTGTATAAAATACAAAGTACAAAAGGTAAAAAGAGAATTAAATACAAAGCCCGAGCTAAAACAATAAATAATAATGTAAAAAACCACAATAAAAAACCCCAACACATCCCCCATCAGGCCAGGCCAGCTGTTGGTTGTTGTTCGTGCTGGTTCTCAATTTCAAGAACCGTTATCGTTTAGGATCTAAATACACTGTCTATGCAGCAATTTATTCTGGCTGTTTTTGCCTATCCATCCAGAGCTGGAAAAGGCCTTTGCCTGGCTCCTGTAGCTCAGCAGGAGGAATCTGTTGGGATCCTGCAACTGGGCCTTCTCTAACACTGCCCTTATGCTTTGAAACTGTTTCTCAGCTTTAGCTAAACAGCTAGGTTGACACAGAGTTGCTGTTGTTAAGAAACATTGGAGAATGGTGTGCTATGTCCATCTTTCAAAGCTCTTGGATGAAAGACAATTTATCAATTATACAGAGCCTCGGTGGCGCAGTGGGCTAATGCCTCCTTCAGTAACACCAGCTGCCTGCAATTAGTGCAGGTTCGAGTCCCACCAGGCTCAAGGTTGACTCAGCCTTCCATCCTTCCGAGGTAGGTAAAATGAGGACCCAGATTGTTGGGGGCAATTAAGCTGACTTTGTAATAATGCCGCTTGGGTGTGTGTGTGAAAGCCCTAATAAGCAGGCATATACATAGAATGAAGGCTACTGCTAAGCTTGTAAGCCGCCCTGAGTCTTCGGAGAAGGGCGGGATATAAATGGAATTAAAATAAAAAATAAAAAATAAAAATCAAGCTAACAAGTGGTAGATTTTCCCGCAAGATTTGTGAGTAGAATAGCGACACCGCATTGCATTCAACATCTGTCGGGCTCCTTCATGAACTTAACTACTCTCTTTTTTTTTCTCACCTAGAAAAAGGTGTTTGGTGGGTTTTTTTTTGAAGCTGCAGGTTGCCATCTCTAGTTAATAGGGGTGGCAGTCCATTTTAATGCCCAGCGGTTGTACCTACAGCCTAAGAGTAGAAGTGGACAGAACTAAAAGAGAAAAATATCCAGGATGGGCCACTCTACAAAAATCTCCATTATGTCGCAACATTACAAAGGCTGGTTCCGTTGGAAGTCCTGTTTAGAGTGGATGGAACAATATAAAGTAAACATAACACCCAGGTGTGCAAATTTGGTTTGAAGGTGGAGTCTTTATTTCATGCTTCCTTGGATGACGAACAAAATCAATAATACACACACAGATAAAAAGTGATTCCCCAGAAAGAGCTAATGTAGAGAAAAAAGTAAAAACTGTTCTGTTCAGTTCATGGACACTTTGATGTATCTTTTATAGAAACAGAATACTTTTTAACCAAGAAATTCTTTACAGTTCAGGTTATCTCCAGGGGTTTCTGGTGATATGTGATCCAATGTTGTTTCTTAGCTTTTCAAGATCATGTATGTGTGGGTGTGTGTCAGAATCCATTTATATCACATTCATAAATGTATGTTTAAAACATTATCCCCCCCTCCCGGATTCTGCCATCTCCTGAGGAAGGAGGAGCGGATGTGGATTCCGCCTGCCTTAGGTTATTTCAAAGACCAAGGGAAAACTTTTGAACTGGGGGAACAAAGGGGAGGGTTAGGGAAGAAGGCATCTGGCCTGTGTCTCCATTTCAATCTGTAAAGGAAGAAGGCAATAACCATAAAGATCTGAAGTTCCCTTTTTCCCAACGAAAGGGATGACACGAAGTAAATGAAGTGGGGTTGAACCGGGAACTCTTTATAAAGTTTCAATCTGTAAAACAATACCAGGTCCTGTCTTGTATTTCCACAAACAAACATGTCCTAGTAAAAATTCCTTTTGGACTAGAACTGGCTCCAAGAGTTTTTGTTTTCCTAAGACGTGAATTGGGGTGAGTCCTGACAGTGTGGGTGTACACATGAACATATTGACTCCTGGCAAAATGTGACTGGGTTGGGAGCTGTTCCCAAACACTGAAGAAAAGTGATTAGTTTATTGCACTCGCTTAAAAGCTGTTACCATAAGAGAGAGGATGGGCTGCAATTAAATTGTCATACAACTTTGTGTGCTTGCAAAACACGAAGATCAAGACAGAATTTACAGTAATTTCTGAAGGTAGATGGCCTGGTCTCTCCTACCACTGAGGAGCAAATTCTTCTTATCTTGGTTTCTCATTTTTTACCAATATGTCAGATTTGGTTTATTATGTTTGAAGATTTTTTAGTTTCCACTTTTTAAAATGAGCTTTAGGCCATTCAGATCTGTTTTATTCTTTTGGAGTTTTGCTAGGTAAGAATGTGTGGATTGGGATGGCAAGATGTAATGACCTAATTTGTAATATTTGTTACTGCAAGTTAATATTTTTGAATAGGATGGCATTCATGAAGGGTAAGTTTTGTTTGTAAAAGTTAATACAGTTGGGCTTTAATAATAAAGATGAGTTTGATCTTGAAAGATGTATGTGTTGTAAAAGTTATCTTTTAAATTTTGTCCTCTGACTTGTTCAGAAAACCCCTTGGCTATTTTGTACATTTAAAAAAAAAACTATTCATGATTGAGAATAAAATGGGCTGAGATATCAAAGTTGCCAGCAGCTTTGGTGTACCACCATGTGCTTGTTGATTGTGTTAATCAGCTCTCCTTTGTAATGAAAATGACCTTTGTAATGAAAATGACCTTGTTAATTTAGCCTCTCCATGTAATGTTTTCCAGATGGTTGAACATTAAGCCCCATTATTTTTTGTCAACATGATTGTGATCCAGGCACTTGGCACCCAGCTTGTGATTATGATGTGAGAGTGAACCACAACGCTGGTGGAGAAGCTGGCAGGAAGTCGCAAGCCGCAGTCCCATGAGGACCTCACTTAGCAATCTGCTTGATCCTCACTTAATAAGGGCAACCAGAACTGCTAGAACAGCCATGGCTAAGTGACGTGGTCATGTGACATCACACTTAGTGATGTCACATGATTCTGGTAATTCTGGTCCCAATTGCTGTCGTAAGTTAAGGACTGCTTGTCCCAAAGGTGTTTTTTCAAAAGGCGACCGGACTTTCTTAGTTTTTCCTTGAAGACATTTTGCTTTTCATTCAAGAAGCTTCTTCAGTTCTGACTGAATGATGGAGGATGAAAGGATTTCATCCTCCATCTTTTCATCCTCCACCATTCATTCATTCATTCATTCATTCATTCATTCATTCATTCATTCCATCCTTCCATCCCAAAGCACCTTTGGACAACCATGGGCTGGATGACCGAGAATCTCCACAGACAATAAGGACTATTTGTAATGCTTCTCTCACATTGAGCAATGCTGAAGTCAAAGGCAAAATAAGTGCAGTCTATCTTTGACTGTTTACTTTTCTAATCACGTACTGCTCAGAGTCTTAGAGGAATACAGCAGAAAAGAAAATATGATGGGACAGATTCTCCTCGTACTAGATGGCCAGATGTCAAGTATGAGTTCTCTGAAGGATTGCTAACACATTGTGGGTTCAAACTCGCTCAGAAGTGGTGCAAGTGGTTGATGTCATTCCAATGGCTGCAGAGCCAAAACATTGCAGCCTAGAATGCCAGCCTTGCTCTCAGCTCACTGAGACAGAATATAATTTATTTAACCTTAGCCACTGAAGTAGTTAACCATAATTGTCTAGTTAGGGTTTCTGGTTCTACCTTGCTCCATAGAAGTCAGTTTCTTTGTATCATCCTCTCATATTGGAAGAGTTGACTATCCATCACAGGCCAGCATTCGTGGTCAATAAGGAAGAAAAAAAAGTAATCAAAGGAAAACTTGGTCTATTCCAGGACCAACTCTAAGACAGACTCTTTGGGAGGCTTAAGATTCCTCCTGGATCTGGTGTCATCCCAGCACTTAGAAGCTATCAGTAAAACTAGAGTTTTCTGTAAGCAAAATGTATGACCAGGGAACAGACGGGAATAATGGATAAGTTGCAATTGATTCACGGAGGGCAAGACAAGGAGTAATGGGTTGGAACTAATCAAGGAGAGAACCAACTAGAAATAAGAAGAAACATCCGGACAGGGAGAACAATTAGTCAATAAACCAGCTTGCCTCCCAGACTTGTGAGAACATAATCGCTGAAGGTTTTTAGGAAATGATTGCATAACCATTTGCCTGGGAAGGAATAAGGACTCTTGCCTTGGGCAGGGGGAAAGATCTCCAAAATGCCTTCCAGCCAGCCCTATGATTCTATGAGTATGCTCCATTCTCATCTGTGTCAATGACCCGATATCCTTTCCTATGAAAATAAATCCCATCAATTTAGCAGTATTTACACAGTTGCCCAGCTGCTAATTTGTTTGAAAAAACTAATTGCCAGAAACATTTATTTTGAATTTGTTTTTATTTATTTTTTTAAATATAGCAATGAAAATGGCAGATGGCAGGCACTGTCTTACAAGAGGCATTCCATTACACTGTCACGCACATAAGGGTGCCTCTTAGATGGCAATCATACCTCATCAGAAAACAATGTCAAAATATATATATATATATATATATATATATATATATATATATATATATATATATATATATATATATATATATATATTTGTTCTTCAGTATGATGATTGGAGCCTTGCCTCCGTTGTTGGAAGCGTAATTACTTAAACCAATTAATCAAGTCCAATCTTAACTAAGCCTTTTCAAAGCACTATGTAAAAGGCCCGTTAAACTCAACAATGTCTAGATCACCAGGGTTCCTTTACTCACGTGACATCCGTAACACCAACATTCATTTCTTCTATTCTTATTTAGGATATGCATTAATTAGATACATTAAATGGGCACCAGCAATTGCTGAAGCCAAAACCTCTTTGATTTGGGCCTTCTTTGGTGGAATTCAATGGGAGATATTTCCCCCCCCCCCCCGTCCCATTTGAGCAGAAAGGACATTAATAAGTTGGGATCATTAGAGGGGTCTGTCCAGTAGGAACAAAATAACACTGGGCAGAAGGATAGCAAAAGAGAGGTAGCTGGAAATCCGGCTGGCACCACTTTTGGCTTCTTTAAGTTCGACATTTACAAGTTTATAAGTTGTATCTCCTAAGGTCAAGGTGTAATTTGTTGCAAAGATGCTGTTGTCAACAGCACATCCCCTGGCAATGAAGTCTTGAGCTTTAGCTGAACCTGTGAAAGCAAAAGATATGGGGGGTGGACTAGAATTAGTATGTTTTTCTCCCCAGGGGCGATGCTGAATGTGGCTCAACTGTGCCTCCCTTCCCTCCCCTGCTATTTTCACTAGAGGTCCGCGAATTTGCTTTTTTTTTCCCCCCTTGGCAGGCAGGCACTTTCTGAGATCCTGATCTGTTTGATCTGGCACATATCTAAATCAATGAACTGAAAATAAAACCAACATATTTCATCTGAGTCATAGTGGCGCAGTGGTTAGAATGCAGTATTGCAGGCTAATTCTGCCCACTGCCAACAGTTCAGTTCTGACTAGCTCAAGGTTGGACTCAGCCTTCCATCCTTCGGAGGTCGGTAAAATGAGGACCCAGATTGTTGGGGGACAACAGGCTGACTTTGTAAACCGCTCAGAGAGGGCTGTAAAGCACTGCGAAGCAGTATATAAGTCAAAGTGCTATTGCTATTGTTATTGTGTGCCTTCCTACTGGATTACAGGTAGTCCTACTGACTCACAACAGTTCATTTAGTAACCGTTCAAAGTTACAACGGCACTGAAAAAAGTGACTTCTCACTGTTTTTCACACTTACGGCCTTTGCAGCGTCCCCGTGATCATGTGATCAAAATTCAGACGCTTGGCAACTGACTCATATTTATGACGGTGGCAGTGTCGCGGGGTCATGTGATCCCCTTTTGCGACCTTATGACAAGCAAAGCCCATGGGGAAGAAGCCAGACTCACTTCCCAATCATGTAACTAATTTATCAACTTAAGGACCATGGCAAGAAAGGTCGTCAAATGGGGCACAACTCCCTTAACAAATGTCTCACTTGACAACAGAAATTGTGGTGGTAAGTCGTAATAGGTTTGCAAGAGGATACGTGCCACAAGAGCTGGAACTGTGCCATATAGAAGAGAGTGGAGGTTGGGGTTTTGCATAGGATTTTTTGTGTACTGCCCATCACAGAAAACTCTCAGAATTTCCCCTTCCTTCCTTCTTCCCTCCCTCCCTCCCTCCCTCCCTCCCTCCCTCCCTCCCTCCCCTCGCCCCTCCCCCCTCCCCTCCCCCCTCCCTTCCCCTCTCCCCTGAAAGCTATCAGAACAATGGTTAAGATTTACATAAGGTCCTCGCTCATCAGATTACCTTAACAGCAATAAGGACTTCAACTCAGCCTCCGATATTTTTTCACCCACCTGATGACGTGCTTAGGCTAAGGGAACATTTCTCCTAGAGGTAGCCCTCAGCTTACCACCAGCTACTTAGAGACTACTCAATGTTACAACGGCACTGGGGGAAAAATGACTTAACTGTTGTCACAGCAGCTCCCTGATTCACATGATCCACGATTTGGAAGCTTGACTACTGGCATGTATTTATGACAGTTGCAGTGTCCTGGGGGAAAGTCAATGGGGGAAGCCTGGTTCACTTAATGGCCATTTGATTTACTTAACAACTGCAGTGAATCGCTTAACAGCCGTGGCAAAAACAGTCGTAACACCAGGCACACCTCATTTAAGAACCAACTGGCTTAGCCACAGAAATGGCGGTCTCTGCTATGGCTGTAAGTCGTGGACTACTGCGTGAGACTGCAGGAAGCCAATACAGTACAGCTTTTGGGGACGAGAGTCCGAATGAAAATGTAAATGAATCTATGAAGCGATGTTTCTGATTTACCTTTTGCGATTGTCCCGGTGAGACTGAAGCATTTCTTCTGGAGTTCGTTGCAGTACATTTGTTTGTCATCACATGTTTTCTTGTCGGGATCAAAGCATGAAGGGCAAACCAGACTACCTTTGGGAATAGTCGTGTTAAGGTCTGGAATGGTTAAAATATCAACGAGTTAGCACTGAGCTGAACCTTCGGCACTATTTCCATGAGCAAAATTATCCCAGGGGTATTTTGGGAGGGGAAATCTTATCCAGTTCTGTCAGATACCAAAATTGATATTTGATTTGATTTGTGTCAGAATCCATTTATATCATACTCATAAATGTATGTTTAAAACATTATTCCATGGATTCTGCCATCTCCAGAGGAGGAAGGAACGAATGTGGATTCAGCCTGCCTTAGGCATTTCAAAGATTCAGAGAAGCCTTTTGAACTGGGGGAACAAAAGGGGGGGCTAGGATAGGAGGCATCTGGCTTGTGTCTCCTTTTGAAGGAAAAGAGCAATAACCATAAAATCCAAAGTTCCTTTTCCCACGAAAGGGATGACACGAGGTAAATGATGGGGGGCTGACTAAATGGGGTTAGGGAAGGGGGGGGTTGAACAGGGAACTCTTTATAAGGTTTCAATTTGTGGAACAATATTAGATCCTGTCTTGTATTCCCACAGCCAAGCATGTCATAGTAAAGATTTCTTTTGGGACTAGAATTGGCTCCAAGAGTTTTGTCTTCCTAAGACGTGGTTTGGGGTAGGTCCTGACAATTTGATTTGATTCTCTGCAGGATGAACGGCATGGTTCTGAAGCAGCAGCTGGAGGAGTGACTCCTGGTTTCGATTTAATGGACATTGAGGTCTGCTTACCTGAGGTTTAGACATTTTAATGGACAAATTAGATGTTTGAGCCTAATTTGTCAAGCCTTACTTACCTTGGGAGTTTACCTGGCGCCTTATAAATACAGTCACCCAACTGTGTAGCGAGAATTCCATCCAGAGGGTTTGCTATTAAAATGGGAGCAGGATGAAGTGGGAGTCGGGGAAACTAAAACTAAAAATAAAAGCAGATTTTAAAAAAACAACCCACAGAGATGCCACCTACCTGGAACGATATCTTTATTGCAGTTATCTGTGTCATTACAGCATGCAATGTTGCTCGCCAGATAAAAATCCTTCTCGGAGGACATGAGGACAAACCCTTGTTTGCATAAATTAGGTTCCTTTGTTTCATCCTGGCAGCCTTTAATGATTGTTTTAAGTGACTTGTCTTTCTCTGCAGAGAAAGGGAAGGAAAAATTGTGTTACAAAGGAGCTGAAAAGACAGCCATTGGCATTTGTTAAAAGCACTTCTCAATAGTCCCAGAGGTGTTTTTCCAAAGGGCAGCTGGACTTTCTTGCTTGTTTTGTTCTTTGAAAACATTTCTTGAAGAAGCTTCTTGGATGAGAAGAGAAACGTTTTCAAGGGGGGGGGGAATAAAACCGAGAAAGTCCAATTGCCTTTTGAAAAGCACCTTCGGGACAACCATGACCTGGATGATTGAGAAGCTTCACAGACACTTCTCAGGAGACTCCAGGTGTGGGGTTGGGAAGGATCCTGTGCCTTCACCTTTTACATCTGCAGAGATAAGGATGATTTCCCCGACAACTAGACCTGGTGTACATTTTTACAATCTCCTGGCAGGGTGGAAAGATAAGTTCAAGGGCTTTCTCAGCCATGTTTTCCCTGCCATGTTGCTTAAACACCATCTCCACTTCCACGCACCCCACTGTAAAGCCTTGGTGGAGCAGTGGGCTAATGCCCACTGTAACACCAGCTGCCTGCAATTAGTGCAGGTTCGAGTCCCACCAGGCTCAAGGTTGACTCAGCCTTCCATCCTTCCGAGGTAGGTAAAATGAGGACCCAGATTGTTGGGGGCAATAAGCTGACTTTGTAATAATGCCGCTTGGGGTGTGTGAAAGCCCTAATAAGCAGGCATATACATAGAATGAAGGCTACTGCTAAGCTTGTAAGCCGCCCTGAGTCTTCGGAGAAGGGCGGGATAGTAAATGGAATGAAGAAAAAAAAAGCTGAGACCTCTGCCAAGGGCATTTAAAAAGTTGTTGAACAGCAGAGGTGTAGGTAATTAAGTCGATGAGAGCGTTCCAGTTTCAAATGAACAGAGAATGCAATAGGGCTCATGGGGGGCGGGGGGGGGGAGGGGGAGGGAATGTATATTAAAAAATAACAACGAAATGGTGACTTTTCAAGGAGACTCCCGAACACAGGCCTTTCCGTGTGGCAGAATTCTTGCTTGTTTCTTCGGCTTTTTTGATTGTTTGAGAACGGCAGCCTGGCTATTCTGGGAAGGGAAGCAGGGCAGCCTGATAACTGCTAGCTCTTTTACTAATGCTGAAGGAGACTTTCTCAGGAGATTGTCCGGAGGCCAGGCTAATGCGCATGCTGGGAAATTTGTCTCTTACCCCTGTTTTTCTCAGAAGTGAGCTGGTGTTGGGCACTGATCCTCTTGTTTCCTCCTTCTCTCTTCCTTTCCCCTTCCTTCCTTCCTTCCTTCCTTCCTTCCTTCCTTCCTTCCTTCCTTCCTTCCTTCCTTCCCTCTTCTTTTCCTTTTCTTTCCTTTCTTCTCCCCCTCTCTCTTCCTTTGCTTTCCTTTCCCTTCCCCTTCCCTCTCCCTTTCCTCTTTCCTCTTCCTTCCCTCTTCCTTTCCTCTCCCTTTCCCTTTCCCTTTCCTCTCCCTCCCCCTCCCCCTTCCCCTTCCCTCTCCTTTCCTTCCTCTCCCTCTCCCTCTTCCTTTCCTCTCCCTCTCCCTCTCTTCCTTTGCTTTCCTTTCCCTTCCCCTTCCCCTTCCCTCTCCCTTTCCTTCCTTCCTTCCCTCTTCCTTTCCTCTCCCTTTCCCTTTCCCTTTCCTCTTCCTTCCCCTCCCCTTCCCCTTCCCTCTCCTTTCCTTCCTCTCCCTCTCCCTCTTCCTTTCCTCTCCCTCTCCCTCTCCCTCTCTTCCTTTGCTTTCCTTTCCCTTCCCCTTCCCCTTCCCTCTCCCTTTCCTTCCTTCCTTCCCTCTTCCTTCCCTCTCCCTTTTCCTCTCCCTCTTCCTCTTCCTCTTCCTTCCCCTTCCCCTTCCCTCTCCTTTCCTTCCTCTCCCTCTCCCTCTCTTCCTTTGCTTTCCTTTTCCTCTCCCATTTCCTCTCCCTCTCCTTTCCTTCCTCTCCCTCTTCCTTTCCTCTCCCTTTCCTTCCCTTTCCTTTCCTCTTCCTTCCCCTTCCCCTTCCCTCTCCTTTCCTTCCTCTCCCTCTCCCTCTTCCTCTCCCTCTTCCTTCCCTTTCCCCTTCCCTCTCCTTTCCTTCCTCTCCCTCTCCCTCTCCCTCTTCCTTTCCTCTCCCTCTCCCTCTCCCTCTCTTCCTTTGCTTTCCTTTCCCTTCCCCCTTTCCTCTCCCTTTTCCTCTCCCTCTCCCTCTTCCTTCCCCTTCCCTCTCCTTTCCTTCCTCTCCCTCTTCCTCTTCCTCTTCCTTCCCCTTCCCCTTCCCTCTCCTTTCCTTCCTCTCCCTCTCCCTCTCCTTCTCCCTCTCCCTCTTCCTTTCCTTCCCTTTCCCCTCTCTTTCCTTTCCTTTCCCTTCCCCTTCCCCTTCCCTCTCCTTTCCTTCCTCTCCCCCTCCCTTTCCTTCCCCTTCCCCTTCCCTCTCCCCTCCTTTCTTCCTCCTCCCCTCCGTCCTTCCCTCTCTTTCACTTGATAAAGGTCCTAGAAAAGCAAATAGGAGGGGTCAGCATTTACCAGTAGAGATTTCCATCTCAATCGAATAACAGTTCCCCGTTTTGATTGTACAAGTCTTTCCCTCGCACTGTTGACATTCGCACGTCAGGGCATTTGCTGTTTGGGATGGGTGTGGGGGAAAAAAGAATAAAATAACAATAACTTTCAATTGAAAAGCAGTGCCGATTATTTATTTGTTTATGCTTTCTGATCTAAGTCTTCTTCCAAGGAATGGTGACCGGTGCACCCACTCTGACCCCGTAAAAGGTGCCCTAATCATGGCTTATGCATCTGGTCATCTATTACCCAGCTAGATAACACCATCAAGCACTTCATCAGGGTAATGAAACATCCCTCAGAAAATCCCCAAACTCAAAGAGCACCAAGGGCCCCACATATTTTCAACACTAATCAATCAATAATCTCCAAATAAGAGCGGATTACAATTTAATCCCACTTTGCCTTCCGCCCAGCCAGCCCAGAGGCTAGGTTTCAAGCACATGCTGGACTTACCTGTAGCTATCAAAGCAGCGACAAAAAGAAGATACTTCATTTTTATTTTTTCTGGGAACGGAGAACTTTCGGTTTGCCCGGGAATAAATGTTCCAACAAGGAATTTCTTCAGGTTAGAAACTTATAGGAAGAAAGAACAAGAGAGAATGAATATGGCAAATGAACAACAGAGAACTTGAAGGCTGGCTCGTGAAACTGGTAAATCATCATGGGCTGGATACTTGTGGGCTCTTTGGATACGCTCTCTAAAATTCTCTGACTAGAAAAATAATTTAATTTATTTTTTTATTTTAATTCCATTTATATCCCGCCCTTCTCCGAAGACTCAGGGCGGCTTTACAAACTTAGCAGTAGCCTTCATTCTATGTATATGCCTGCTTATTAGGGCTTTCACACACACCCCAGCGGCATTATTACAAAGTCAGCTTAATTGCCCCCAACAATCTGGGTCCTCATTTTACCTACCTCGGAAGGATGGAAGGCTGAGTCAACCTTGAGCCTGGTGGGATGCGAACCTGCACTAATTGCAGGCAGCTGGTGTTACTTAAGGAGGCATTAGCCCACTGCTCCACCAAGGCTCTTTGAGCGTATTTGGCAGAGACGTTGGTTCAAAGGTGTAGCATTAGAGTGGAGGAAATAGAAAATAGCTTCTATTCATGGTGGCTTAGAAATATATGGGATTTCCCAATTCTTCATGACCCAGCCTTCCCCACCCTAAATTCATCTCTGTCATTGGGCACTTCAGTTTTGCCTGAGGGCCACAGGGAAAAAGCTAAATGTGGTTGAACTTAAATGCAAATACTGTAGAAATGTAAATTCAATTAAACACACATGCTTGTCATGGCTGACCCTGGCTGATTTCTGAAAAGGGAAGAGGATCAGAATAGGTGGTTATGTGAATTGGAGACCGCCAAAAAAACCTCCCAATTTGTAGACCTGATTGGAAATGGGGGGACTCTGAAACTTGCTTCAGGAAGCCAGAATTGTTGTATCTGGGGTTGACTCTTTGGCAGAGGAACTAGGCAAAAGTTGGAGAATTATGAGGTTGTTGAGAAAAATTGAATTTCAAACCTACAGAGGGTCCCTTTGCTGACTGCGGAATTCTGGGAGTTGAAGTCCGCACATCTTAAAAGTTGCCTAGGCTGAGAAACATGTTCCCAGACCATTGGCTATCCAACCTTTGCTTGAAAACTCCCAATGATGGATCTACCCAAACTCCAGGAGACAGGTTATCTAACTGCTTCATAAGAGTCAGGAGATTCCACCTTTGAATATCCCTCTACATAGCTTCAACCTGTGACTTCTTGTTTGATTTTTGCGTGCTAGAGAGAAAAAGATTCTACGCCCTCTTCCCTGTGGCAGTCCTTCAAGAATTGGAAGACTGCTGTATTTTATGATGAGCCTAAAGCCTCAAGAAATGTTATATCGCCATCAATAGTATTGTATACATCTTTTCTGTTGGTTTTTTTTTTACCCACCCGCCCGCCTTCACCGTATAACTGCCCTTTATCAATATTTTTTTCTATTGGTGTTGCAATTTTTAAAACCTTGCTATTAATAGTTTCAAACAAATTTTTAAAGACCCCAATAAGAGGCAAAACAGATTAGGTTTAACTTTTTGCATCTTCCTTCAACTCCCGTTTAGAGTAGAGGCAGAGATAACAACCTTGCATTTTGTTATAAAAAAAACTATTTTGTGCCATTATGAATTATTCAAATAGCGTCACGTTTAGTTTTAATTCTTCTCTTTAAAGTCTGGACTGTTTTGCACAGACGTGTATATATCAGGCCCAGTGCTGGTTTTGTTTTGTTTTTACATAAAGCAGCAGCTGATGATCTTTTAAACAATTCACAGGCTCAGTAAGACATTTTGTTTCAAGATATCTTTAACTAGAACAAACACTCCGTGCTTTAAATGTCCACAACATGCAAATGGCAGACAATACATCACAGCTAGCAGGAAGCAATTAGAATGAGCGCTAAGGTAGTAGCTATGCCTACAGGTTGAAAAAGAGTGATGACTTCCAGGATATTAGAGATGTCTCTTTTTTCTCTATGCAGGTGTGCCTTTTTCCCCCTATGCAAATTAAAGAAAGATATGAAAGCAACAGCTGCAAGTATTATACAACTTCATGTAACGACCCGGTAGCTTCCTTCCATTCCAAAAATGCAGAAATCTCACAAAATGGAGAAACCTTTTGAGATGTGGCACAAAAAAAACACCAAAATAAATACACGAAGGAGTAAGTAAACCTGCAAATGCTTATTTCATTGCAGGGGACAAATAAAACTTGGGTGAGTCCACAACGTTTGCAATCCTTCCTCAAAGAAACCTATGGGTTAGGATGGGAAGCCTGTAGCAGAAAATCAAGCTCTCTAGATACCTTGGACTTCAAAATTTCCATCCGTCCCTGCCAGGGCATTATCAGGTTGCTAACCTTTCCTATTTCCTGGCATTATCCATAATGGTCCCAAGAGCCAGGAATACTCAGGCCAAGGTAGCAAAAAAACCCCACAAACTGTGTTTCTCTCACCTCCCAAGAAAATCACCAAACTGTGTCTACACAACAGAGAACAGCCAAATCAAATAATTTACCTTCATAAGCATAGCACTGCTCAAAAAAAAATCACAGGTACAAATGGAAAAGATTTCACACCATAAATATATAAAACCCACTCTTACCTATTTGCCTTTCTCTCTGGCTCCTTGATGACTTTTGATACGATGCTTAGAGGCAAAACAAGGGCACTGTGGTTCTGGTGCCTCTTTATATTTGGATGGGCGGAGCGGATATAAGATTAAAATAAACAAGGTAACATAGTGGGGCAAACGAGTGATTCATTTTGAGATGTACGTCTGTTTAGCGTGCTGGACTGGGAGATTATTTCTTAAAAGCTAGATATAGATGACCCAAAAGGCACAGGCATTGGTGAATGCATTAGCTTTTTAAGTATTGGGTAAGGGAATTGGGAAGGCTGAGGAATTCTGGGAGTTGAAGTCCATGAATCATAAAATGGCCGAGTTTGAAGACCCCTGAGGTAGATGGATCAAGATGTCAGTAGGCAATTCATCAGTGCATTGGTAGACTTCTGTCTTTCCAGGAAAGGGAAAGGGTGGAGGCAAGCTTTGGCTAGATCCCCCATCTTGTGGCAAATGCTCTGAAGATACTTTTTAACCTGGAGACTAGAGACACTAAAACATATGAATAATGATGGCAGGAATTGGGTATGTCTAGTTTAATGAAAACTAAGACTAGGGGGTAACATTATAGCAGCATTCCAATATCTCAGGGGCTGCCCCAAAGAAGAGGGAGTCAAGCTATTCCCCAAAGCGCCTGAAAGGTGGAGAAGAAGCAACAGATGGAGGCTAACCAAGGAGAGAAGCAGCCTTGAACTAAGGAGAAACTTCCTGACAGTTAGAACAATTAACCAGTGGAACAACCTGCCTCCAGAAGTTGAGGTTGCTCAAACACTGGAAGTTTTTAAGAAGAGATTGGGCCACCATTTGTCTGAAATGGTATAGGGTTTCCTGCTTGAGCAGGGGGGGGTTGGACTAGAGGACCTCCAAAGTCCCTTCCAACTCCATTATTCTGATCAGTCGCTTTGATGGCATGCTGGCTTTCCAGGAAAGGGGAAGCTGGGAAGCAAGCTTTGGTCAGATCGCCCATCTTGTGACCAATGCCCTGAAGATATTTTTTTCACCTCTGCATGTATAGCAGGAGAGCTTTTTCAGTAAGTCTCTTAGACACATAAATGAGTTCATGGGCAAAATGCATCACCAGACAGAAAGAGACATGGCGAAAAAAAACCCTGACATCTTCCTTAACTTCTCCTCCTCCTCCTCCCCTCTTTAAGTATCAAAGCTTGCTCACTATTTCCTTATTTTATTTTCTAGGAGTAGTTAGGGCTCCTTTTGTTACGGCTGCAGGCATAAGGAAGTAAAAAATCCTTTTGCTCTCTAATGTCTAATGTCTCATGATTTTTTTCCCACGATTTAACTAGCCCAGGCCTGAAATGAAATGTCACACTAAAGCTCACAAAATCCTCCACTAAACGTCCTCTCTGAAGAGTAGTATTGTGTATTGGGTGGCTTATCCACAGAGGACCCTGGTCCTCACCCGAGTGGGAAACGAGAAGAGGCAGATTGCTGGTCCTTAATTTTAACCACTCCCCAAATTCGGAAGCCAGCCTTGGCCCACTGCTGAGGATTTTGGGAGCTGAGGTCCACACTTCACGAGAGACAAAGCTACGTAGGATCGATTGAGAAGGAAAAGATCCTCAGCCCTGTCTCGCTCTGAGGATGCAAATCCAGGAAGCCACAAACCAGGACATGGTGGTGCCTTGTGACAAGAGTAACGATTGCGTTTCTAGAGGATAGTGCCATATGTGATGATGGTTACAAGGAAAAGTTAAACGTTGTTTCTCAGCTGGATTATTTCAGCGTTTGGACCCAGGCTGGGATTGCTATTTTTGATACGGGCAACAATAGAACTTCTCAGAACTGCTATCGGTAAGAAACTCTTCACATGCTTTGCAGGTTCCTCCTATCTTGTCTGTAGCCTATTCAATATTGGGTGAAGAGGATGGGATTTTTTTTTGCCCCTAGAGGGATATTTTTTTTTTTAAGTGGTGGTAGAAACCCAAGATTAAGCATCGTCTCCATCTTTCCACTACAATTAGTGCTTGACTTATGACCACAATTGGACCCAACGTTTCTGTTGTTAAGTGAGACAGTTGTTAAGTGAGCTTTGCCCCATTTTATGACTTTTCCTGCCACAGTTGTTAAGCGAGTCACTACAGTTGTTTAGCTAACAACATGGTTGTTAAGTGAATCTGGCTGGATGAATGGTTATAAGCTGAGGACTGTCTGTATGTGTATTAAATGGTTGCATTGGGCCATGTTGGAGAGTTTGATAGCAGCTCCATAGGAATTCACTGCGGAGCGATGTTCCTTTCTCTTGGCCATGCTAGGTATTCTGAGTTTGGAGACTTTCTATATGATTTGCTTTGTAATTATCTTATTTCTGGAATCAGAGCTGCACAAACCGGTGCTTCCCAACTGCGAGAGATCTGTTGGGTCTTTGCTATTCTTTGAGCTTGGTTGATTTCTTGCAGACGTTTTATTACCAAGCTAGGTAACCTCAGCAGTGCTTGGGAGAGTGAATTTCACTGGCCATTTATCTATAATCACTTTCCCTGCCAGCCTTAGCAGAGCAAGAACCAATGGCCATAGGAATAGCACTTAGACTTATATATCGCTCCATAGTACTTTAAAGCCCTTTCTAAGTGGTTTACAGAGTCAGCCTATTTCCCCCCCCCCACACACACACACACAATCTGGGTCCTCATTTTACTGACCTCGGAAGGATGGAAGGCTTCATGAGTCCACCTTGAGCCAGTGAGAATCGAACTGCTGAATTGATGGCAGTCAGCAGAAGTAACCTGCAATTCTAACTGCCTTCTAACTACTATGCCTTGCAATGTATGGCAGTGAAAGTTGGACCATAAGAAAGGCTGAGCGCCAAAGAATTGAGGCCTTTGAACTACGGTGCTGGAGAAGACTCCTGCGAGTCCCTTGGACTGCAAGGCGATCAAACCGGTCAGTCCTAGAGGAGATCAACCCTGACTGCTCTTAAGAAGGCCAGATCTTGAAGTTGAAACTCAAATACTTTGGCCACCTAATGAGAAGGAAGGACTCACTGGGGAAGAGCCTAATGCTGGGAAAGGTGGAGGGCAAGAGAAGAAGGGGACGACAGAGAATGAGGTGGCTGGATGGAGTCACTGAAGCAGCAGGAGTGAACTTAAATGGACTCCAGAAGATGGTAGAAGACAGGAAGGCCTGGAGGAACATCGTCCATGGGGTCGCGATGGGTCGGACATGACTTTGCAGCTAACAACAACAACAACAAACTACTATGCCACTAATAACTTAATTAAAGAGCCACCAAGGAAGAACAGAAGCCCCAGCAAAGACTTCATATAGCTTTGGCCTTTCCCACTCTGAAGATAGGTCTACAAATCAGATTTTTATGAAATTCCTCTATTTTTATCCTATCGTTGGAAAAGCAAGGCTGCTTCAGCAGAAAGCTTGAATAGCCTGCTGGGCAAAGGGGCTATAAGGAACTGTAAAAACAAACAAACAAAAAAACCCCACTTTTCTCCTTGTCCATTATGATGAAGTTTAGTTTAGTTTAGTTTATTAATATTTCTATACCGCCCTTCTCCCGAAGGACTCAGGGCGGTGTACAGGGCAAGAATAAAACATAAAGTTACAAAAATTAAAAAGTTATTAAATACATGCCCATAAAAAACAATAAGTACATTAATAAAACCCCAATAAAATGATAATAAAAACCCCACCAATCCCCCCTCAGGCCAGGCCGGCTTGTTCGAACAGGTATGTTTTCAGATCGCGGCGAAAGGAGCGAAGATCGGGCGCCGTCCGGAGCTCAACCGGTAACTGGTTCCATAGCTCCGGGGCGCCCACAGAGAAAGATCTCCCCCTGGGGGCCACCAGTCTACATTCTCTGACCGGTGGCACCCTGAGGAGGCCCTCTCTGTGGGAGCGCACAGGGCGGAGGGAAGTTGACTCCGGCAGCAGGTGTTCCCTGAGGTACTCCGGACCCCTGCCATGTAGGGCTTTAAATACCATAACTAGTACCTTGAATCTCACCCGGAAGACAACTGGCAGCCAATGCAGCTCACGGAGCAGAGGTGTGACATGGGAGTATCGGGAAACTCCCAACACAACTCTTGCGGCTGCATTCTGTGCCAGTTGGAGCTTCCGGGTGGTCCTCAAGGGCAGCCCCATGTAGAGAGCGTTGCAGTAGTCTAGTCGTGAGGTCACGAGCGCGTGAGTGACCGTGCATAGATCATCCCGGCTTAGATAGTGATCACTTGTGATTCCTCATTGTTCGGAGTCTGTGTTGTTTTTAGCCATCCAGTGTCTGATAGTAAGGATACACCCAATATCTTTTATTTACGAACAACGTCTTTGGAACGCTGAACTATGTACATTACAGCTTGACGCATTGGTCATAGTCTCAGGGATTAAGAAGTTTCATAGCTAAGCATATAATTAATTGTTCTTTTGAAATCTGGGTAAACCATGCCTCTCCTAGTCATTTTCATGACAAATAAACCAAGCTGGTTCTCTCTAGGTTAAAAAGTCTAACAGTCCTTTCTATAGCAATCAACCAGTGCAGACTGCTTTGCCTTCACAAAGCAGACATGTTATGTTAGGATACTTTAATATAATTTCCTCTTGGGATTCATTGGTACCGCTTTGAAAAAGATCCATTCCACCCTTTAAAAACTGTCATCTGTGATTAGGATTACCTGTTTTTAAAAACAACCATGATGTTTTAAAGCAGGGGTCCCCCCACCCCACAGGCCATGGCCCATTCAGAAGTGGGGCGCACAAGCAGCGGGTGAGTGGGTGCACATGCATGCAGCTCCACTTGCGCGAGCCGCGGGTGAGCATGTCTGAAGTTCCATTTGTGTGAGCAGCATGTGTGCACGCATGCCTCTTGCACAAATGGAGCTGTGTGTGTGCTCACCTACCACTCGCATGGACCCATCCTGCCTCCCACCCCCGTCGCTGGTCCACAAAGCTGGAAAGGTTGGGGACCTTATGGTTTTAAAACCATAAAGTTTGGTTTTTATGCATCTGAGAAGAGAAACGGAAGGCCCGATGATGGGCATTTGCTGTAAAAATGCAAGGTTATGGCATGAACTCAGAAGGAAGGAAGGAGACGTGTTTTTGCAAGGCCCATATAACAATAATAAAGGAAAAGGGAGTGTGGACAGGTTGGGGGCCCTTTCAATGTAGAAAACAAGAGCTGACTATTGGGCACACCATACAAGACATATTGCTAAGATAAGGAATAGGGCTAAGACAGAGCCAATAGTTGTTGTTGTTGTTAGCTGCGAAGTCATGTCCGACCCATCGCGACCCTATGTACAATGTTCCTCCAGGCCTTCCTGTCCTCTACCATCTTCTGGAGTCCATTTAAGCTCACGCCTACTGCTTCAGTGACTCCATCCAGCCACCTCCTTCTCTGTCGTCCCCTTCTTCTCTTGCCCTCAATCTTTCCCAGCATTAGGCTCTTCTCCAGTGAGTCCTTCCTTCTCATTAGGTGGCCAAAGTATCTGAGTTTCATCTTCAGGATCTGGCTTTCTAAAGAGCAGTCAGGATTGATCTCCTCTAGGACTGACCGGTTTGATCACCTTGCAGTCCAAGGGACTCGTGGGAGTCTTCTCCAGCACCATAGTTCAAAGGCCTCAATTCTTTGGCGCTCAGCCTTTCTTATGGTCCAGCTTTCACTGCCATACATTGCAACTGGGAAGACCATAGCCTTGACTATATGCACTTTTGTTGACAGGGTGATGTCAATAGAAGCCAATAGAAGACTTGCTAAAAGTCTTCTAGGATGCCTATTAGTTAATTTTTAGGAATAGGGTTGAAATAGAGCCAATAGAATACTTGTTAGATAACTTTTGAAGCGTTTATTAGTTAAGACTTAGAAACAGGGATGGTGTGGAGCCAATAGAGGACCCTTTAGATAACTTTCAAAAAGCTTATTAGACCATTTTTCTTTATCCCACCTTGAAAAACTGTATAAAAGCTTGTTCTGAGTGCTGGCATTTTGCTGGCTGGGACCCCAATAAAAAGGAAAACAATCCTGCACCTAGTGTCTGGTGTTCTACATTGGCTTTGGCACCAGGTGCAGACCCGAATTGGGGACAACGATGGTTTGGAGCAGTGTGTAAGGCACAAGTCCTGAAAATGGGACACATGTGTTGTTCTCCTATCTTAGGCATGAAGCCATCTGGGTGATTTGAGCCAGTCACTTTTTCTTAGCCCTTAGAAAAGAAGGCAAGGGCAAACCCCTTCTCAAATGACTTTGGTGGAGTTCTTGTTTTATCTCCCACAGTTATGGGGTGTCATGCATTAAGTATGGTGGAGGTGAATAATGGTGGAGGCACCCATGGGAAAGCTTCTGCAGCCGTTTCTCCAGAGAAGGAAGAGGTAAGAAGGAACTTTGGCCCCATTTTACAGCTGGGATAAGCAACTCTCAATAAGGCATTAATTCAATTTTTTAACCCTGCCCACAACTCCAGATTTTGCTGCCGAAACCTGATGGGGGAAAAAAAACATCAAATGTGAACGCAGCCTCCCAAAATCTCCAAAAGCATCAGATATATGGGTCCTTCATTTCAGCCACATGGTTATATCATTGATCACGTTCATTCAGCTTTGGAAGGTGAAGAAAAAGGACTCCCAGTTTCAATAAAGGTTACCCTGACTTTCTCAAAGCAAGAAGCCGAGGGACTTTATAAGGTGTTCTGTTTCCACCTTGAAATCCTAGTCCTCTCATTTCTCAACCTTGACAGCTTTAAGATGCCTGGACTTCAACTCCCAGAATTCTGCTGGCTGGGGAATTCTGGGAGTTGAAGTCCAGGCATCTTAAAGTTGCCAAGGTTGAGAAACACTGCTCTAGAGGATTTTTATGGGACAGTCATATCCTGCCCATTGCGTGGAGGAAATCAAACCCATGTTCCCTTGTACATACAGAATGTGTAAATATTTGCCCTTGTAATTCTTTTTTTTACTTGGACTTTAGACCTGGCTATATTTTATGGAAATCAAACACAAGGTGTTTACCTGCGTGCTGGTCAAAATCATTTCCCTCACCCACATTTGTTAACCGAAGCAAAGACGCACAAGGATGCAGGGCTGTGTACAGCGGTGGGATTCAGCCAGTTCGCACCAGTTCGGCAGAACCAGTAGCTAATTTTTTGTTGCTCAGGCCCAGAATGGACTTCCAGGAATAGCATCCACACAGAGAACCGGTGGTTCACATATTTGAATCCCACCACTGGCTGTGTAGCTGGAAACACTGGCCTGTCTCCCATGCTCTCAGCTGACCAACATGCATTTGATTGCTGTCTTAAAGAGATTAAGACTGTGTTGGTGACTTTTCTGGTTGACATTTTAGACATTTTTTCTTAAAAGCATTTGGCACGATGCAATTAAGCTTGACTGGGTAGTTTGTAACCATCCCTCCCTCCCTCCCTCCCTCCCTCCCTTCCTTCCTTCCTTCCTTCCTTCCTTCCTTCCTTCCTTCCTTCCTTCCTTCTTACTCACCCACCGTTCTCCCTCCCTTCCTCCCTCTGAAAGGATTTGCTATGGTTGGTATCTGCCCAACCCACTTAATTAGTTACCCATATCTGGATTCACACAATACGTTGAGTTAGGAATTGGTTGCCCTCTTGTGAGAAAACCTAAAACCAATTTTAACAAGAAATGGAAATAGAGCTGCTAGGATGAAGGCTTGCTATCACCGGCGTTCCATCTGACCTGCTTTGAGGGTGCAGAGCAAGATGGCGGTCATGAACATATGATCACACTCCTTTTTAAAATGTGATGAGCCTGTGACATATATAAAGAAAGAATGGTTCTTTGATCATGCCATTGGAACTACCTTCTTGCCTTTGATGTCTGTTGCCATGCCACACATCCGGATGGGTAACCCTGCCCTGAGTATATCTTGGGTGAAAATGCTTGGGTAAATTTTTCTCAAAGGATTTTTTTGGGCTATCAGTAAAATGGAAGTAGGACATATCCATCTGGGCCTCCCACTTTTTTCCAGAACAAAATGAAATTTGGGCTCATCTTTTGACCTATCGGATTGTCCACTCCCAGCCAGCCTGAGACCCAATCCTCACGCCTTCTCAACCAAGCTTCCTTTGGTACAGGAAATTCCCTCTACTTTTACAAGGAAGAGAAAGAATTAAATGTGTGTCTACAAAACAATGACCTCAAGAAAATGAAGAAATTACTTTTCTTTATTTAAAACTACTTTCCTTTCTTGAGGCTTTCCAGAAATGTTTTTGAGGTTTTAAAGAAAAGACTGGACAGTCATTTGTCCAGAATGATAAAGATAGTCTTTGTTTAGTGATCACAAATGGACCGGCAATTCAATCTTAAGTAAAGCAGTGAAGTGCTAACTGAATCCTGTTATGATCGTATTTCAACTTTCCTTTGTTTTATAAACGTACTTTATGAAGACAGGAGGACCAGTCATAAAATTACTTTTTAATCACTGTTGTAACTGTGAACAGTTATTAAATGAGGCAATCATTAAATGAGGTGAGGAGTCCTGCTCTGGACAGGGGATTGAACTAGAAAAGCACCAAGATCCCTTTCAAGTACCGACTCTATGAAACTTTACATAAACATTATCAATTATGATAAGCCATCTGTCTAGGCTTCTCATATATATACATATTTACATAAAAGGGAGCGAAAGGACAATAATTATATACTGCATGTATGTTTGTGTGTGATGTACTACATGTGTTGTTGGGTTTTGGTAGTTTGGCTCCCTTTTTATTTTTTTATTTTTCCCCCTTCATTCTGTTTCACTTTTATTTATAAAGGCAAATAAGTAAATATATAAATACTGTCTCCCCCTCCCCCTCCCCCTCCCTTTATATTCAGGGAAACAGGAATCCTTTTGTGAGGAGGAGAAAGGAGGATTAGTTACGTTCGCTGCCATGAGGTTATGAGGTGTTTTTTTTAGAAAAAATAATAAAGGTGAGATTTTTTTTTAAAAAAAAATAAATCTAACAAAAAACGTACACATTTGTGCTTCTTTTTCATGCCGTTTATTCATTACATTCAGTAAGGGAGATAATATAAGGACCACACTCGCAGGCTCCAAGACAGTGAGGGACAAATCTGAGGGGATTCTTCAGAGGCCTTCGTCGCCAAGGCTCTCAACATTCCCTTAGGTGCTGTTGGCTTTCAGGGTTGGGCTGCACCCAATTTTCTTGAGGTGAAAAGTGATTCCTGCAGAGTAAATGTTGGTCTCCAGGGGCAGAGCGCATGCGGAGGCAGAGCCGCAGCCTCTGGCAGCAAATGTCACAGGGATACCTCCTGGGGAACGAAAATTCAGTTGGTTAAGGCAGTGGCCCCCAACCTTGGCCACTTTTAAAACCTGTGGACTTCAACTCCCAGAATTCCACAGCCAGCCAAGACCAGTCCACAGGTCTTAAAAGTGGCCAAGGTTGGGGACCCTTGGATAAAGGGGTCCTTGTGGCATCCAAAAAGAGAGCTGCCAGGTTGCCTGTTCCGATTCTACCTCTGCTATCACTCCAAATGGTTCCGTTGCAGGAATTGAGTATGTCTAGTTTCATGAAAAGAACATGATAGCAGTGTTCCGATATCTAAGGGGCTGCCACAAAGAAGGGGGGGTGTCAAAGCTATTCTCCAAAGCACCTGAAGGCAAGACAAGAAGCAAGGAATGGAAACTAATCAAGGGGAGAACCGACCTAGAACTAAGGAGAAATTTCCTGAGAGTGAGAACAATTAATTAGCGGAACGACTTGCCTTCAGAAGCTGTGGGAGCTTCAACCCTGGAGGTTTTTAAGAAGAGATTGTCTGACATGGGATAGGGTTTCCTGCTTGAACAGGGAAATTTGAACAGGGAATTGGGCTAGAAAACCCCCAAGGTCCAACTCTGCTGCTCTGTGTTATTCATGTTCTGAAGAACTGTCTCTCGGCTGTTCGGTGGAAACCTACAAGGATGGTAGTATCTGGCATACTGGTCATAAACCTGTCTTTTGGCTGGATTCACACAAGACACTATACTCTCTTGTTGACTTCTACATGAAAACACTGTGTGAGGTCATCCACTCCACTGGGGTCCAATATAATCAGATATGCAATTATACCTTTTGAGCCCAGACTGGCTGTATGAAGCTTTCAGTCTCATCTCAATGCCTGGAGGCTGTGCAAATCCGGGAGGGGAAAAACAGAGTCCAGTCAGTCCTATAGTGACCGAATGGGTGTGGCTATTGGGACTGCCCATGGGAATTTTCCATCTTTACTCCTAGATGGGGTTGCACTTTCCAGTCAGGAGTGGTGAGCAGGTAAGAGATAGAGGAGCAGCTGGCCGCTTTGGCCAAGGGGGATGGAATGTAGTGAGCAGGTGGATTTCCAGCAAAGGGGGGGGGAGAATTCAAGAGGAGTATGAGGCAACTCTGCCCGGATATTACGTGTGAGAGAAAGAGGTTGAAGACAATCCCTCCCTAAAAGTTCCCAGAGTATATTGTAGGTGCAAATAGCACCTCAGTCCTCAGTCTGACAAGATTTTCTCCGTAGGGGTGAAACAATAAAGAACTCAGCTTGGAAGAATCATCACATATTTGCACAGCTCCATCTGGAGCGCCGGACTTGACTTATTGCAATGTGTTTTATATGGGGCTGTTCTTGAAGACCACTGAGAAGCCTTCAGTGGGTCCAGAATGCAGTGGTGCGAGCCGGGGATCGGCTTGCCTCAGCATGCTCATGTCATTTATGTATTTATATTTCCTTTTTTTTTAACTGTCCATTCTCCCTGAGAGAGGGTCTATGGACGGTGTACAAATATCACCAGTAAAACATTAACGTCAGGATAATTTAAAATTAAAAGTTTTAAAATTTTAAAAATAGCATGATAAAATTTAGCAATGTCTCTATGCTGAGTTCCACTGGTTTAACCCTGGATGCCATCTGGGTGTTTGCATAAATGAGCTCTATTAGGCAAATGAAACTTACCAGCAGTCAAGGTTCCAGAGGCGGTTATACAATGATTGTCTTGTCCTACGCAGTTCAGAGAGCTGATCTCTTCGCACTGATCAGAGCCAAGGTTAAAGCAAGCTGGGCAGGACAGCCCATTGAGGGTGGTATTCTCAGGGGGTACTACAAAGATGATGCCACACAGAAACCTTAGTTCAGCAGCTCTCACTTATATGCCATAATATATAAATCAAAGCATTCACAGACATGAATTTACTGCGCTGGGCATATTTATGATCATACCTGCTACAGCAGGGGTCCCCAACCCCCGGTCCGTGGACCAGTACCAGGCCGTGGCAAGCCAGCAACTGGGCTGCACAAACAAGCAAAGCCCCATCTGCGAGATGCAGGCAGCCCACGAAACCACACCCCCTCCGGTCCACAGAAAAACCTCTCTCCACGGAACCGGTCCCTGGTGCCCCAAAGGTTGGGGACTCCTGTGCTGCAGGACACAAGTCTCATAGAATTGCAGGGGAAGCCCACTGTTCTACTGGAATTCTGAACGAGTCACTACTTCTAATCAGATCTGGCAATTACAATGGGAGACACAGTTTTATTCCAGACTGGTTCAAAAACAATAGTGGATGATTTCCATTTCAGCTGATGGTAGGTACACGGTCAGTTACAGTTTTACTGTTTGTGGGAAGCAGGCAAGGCAATCTCTCTTGGTCACAATCTTTGTCACAAAATGAAGGAACTGTAGCTGAGATCATTATTCCATTGAAGACTGCAGCGTTTTAATCACCCGTAGTCGGACGGCTCTGCAAAGTGGTTTCCTAGGTGTTCCAACAACCTTTGATCGGAAAAAATGAGAAGAGGCAGGAGAAAACTAGCTAAGAAGCCTTAACATAACCATCTAAGGAGCTGCCAGGAACCTAATGGAACTGGGGAAGTAGATAAGAAAAAGGATTTCTCCTTGTTTGCTTTTCCATACAAATGAATCTATTGAAAATCTCCCAAAGAGGTGACGGAAAGACTCTCTGGAGGATGGTGGTGCAAGGAGAAGTAGAAGGAACACCAGAAAGAGGTGATAACCGTGTCCCTCAAACTTTGGCAGCTTGAAAACGTGTGGATTTCAACTCCCAGAATTCCCCAGCCAGCATGCCTATGAATTCTGGGATTTGAAGTCCACACATTGCTAGGTAGCAAAAGAACTCATATCTTTCGTTAAAAGGCAGAAGCTTTTGTGAACTGCACAGTTCTTCCAGACTTTTCACAAAATTTCTAGAGAAAATACAGAATCTTGGAAATTGCAAGTGGGATTTCTCTGATTTCTTGTAGTGAACTGATCAAGAAATGCATCGAAATGCTTCCCCGTGCGTCTTTTACCACCTTGCTGTTCATCAGTGAAGCTGATGTTCAGTTTGAAAAGGCGAGGATCCCCCTGGATATCCAAATGCGATCCTTCCTCTTAATGTTAAGAAAACTAAAGGAACGTTGAGGAATGAAGTTTGAATTTTGGCCTATAGAATGTTGCATTCCTGGTTTCCTTCATACTTTTTCCATGCACTGCTAGCATGAAATGATTTTATTTCTTATGCCAATGGCCTGTTTTAATCTGGAATTTACAAAGACAAGACTTGTATGCCGCTCAGAGTCAGCTTTGAGTGAAAGGATTTATAAACCGTGTAAAATTAATTTTTAAAAGTACATCAGTTTTAAGCAGCGTTGGACCTGCTGGCTGCTCTAACTGGATGTGCCAAACTAGGTAGAAAGGAATACATGGAAGTAAGCTACCCCAGTGAAAATTTGGGGGAGTAAGAATATCAACTTCAGGAACTTTGGTTTGGGAGAAAAACAAACGGTTCCTTACAATCTAACGCTTTGTGGTTGCACGAGTCTTCTTGGCAACAGCTGGTGGTGCTCCAGAAATGGATCTCAGAGTTGATGGTGACACTGATTGCGCCAGGCTGGCAGCTGCTTCTAGCAGAGCAGACTTTGACCGTCTCGGTGATTTTGTCAGACCCTGGTGAAGAAGATGCAGACAAGAAAGGTTTTGTTAAATTAGATACACCTGGTTGAAAATCTGTTTGGTAAAATAACTGAAAGTACCATCGAGGCAGATAATATTCTGAAACTGGAGAGACTTCTCTCCTTTTTTTAGATTCAGAATAATGGGGTTCTAGAATAAAGGGACGCGGTGGCTCAGTGGGTTAGGATGCTGAACTTGTCGATCAGATGGTCGGCAGTTTGGCGGGTCGAATCCCGAGTGCCGCGTAGCAGAGTGAGCGCCTGTTACTCATCCCAGCTTCTGCCTACCTAGCAGTTTGAAAGCACGTAAAAATGCAAGCAGAAAAATAGGGACCACTACGGTGGGAAGGTAACAGCGTTCCGTGCGCCTTTGGCATCTAGTCATGCCGGCCACATGACCACGGAGACGTCCTCGGACAAGTGCTGGCTCTTCGGCTTTGAAACGGAGATGAGCACCAGCCCCTAGAGTTGGAAACGACTAGCATGCATGTGCGGGGGAACCTTTACCTTTACCTTTAGGTATTCAAAAATGAAGTCTTGCTATAATCTATTTGGAAGGAAGATATACTGTATGGGTGGTGTACAATAATATAAAATATGTCTAATTTGAATATTTAGGCATATAAATACACTCCTTATATATGCATATATTGATTTCTATCCCACCTCAACGGGATGCACAAATATATCCATTGGGGTGCAGGAAGAAAATGCTAGAATATCTACTCACATTTATTTAGTCCATCTTTTTAAAAAATTCTGTTTTGGGGAATGTTTACATATGAAATGTATCATCTCAGTCAATCAATCTTTATTCGGTCATAGACCAGCAGGTTCATCCATCTGAAGTTAATGACTCTGAGTGTCTAACAATGTTAAAAAAATATAGCAAACAGAAAGACCCCAGCCTGCAAAATAAACAACACCCACAAAAGAGCAGCCAGCATAAAGTCAGATCCATCCCTAACAATTAACATGGTCAATGCAGAGGTGAACCCCATCTCCTGACACACACACACACCCACACACACCAAGCTTTGTAACAGAACCAGGTGTTGAACACCTGATGGAAGCCAGCCTAGTTGGGGCCGATGATCTAACTTTCAAAGAGTATGATAGTCCAAAGGGTGGGTGGTATGTTTTATAAAGTTTAAAAAGTTTACAATGTTCTCTAAGGTCCACACTATATGAATAAGTAGACATGTATCAATAAATCAACATACTGGGAAGACCTGCTCCAATGTTTTAGGGATAAGGTTGCCCAGTCGAAAAAAAGTTTGCTAATTCGCTGTTCTAGGCTCTCTTCTGGGAACTAAGCTCACTTAACTCCCTCTGCTGGTTCAGAGCAAGTCCTGAAACCTTGTCTGTCTTTTACTCACACAAGGAATTTACTCCTATGAAGGTAAGACAGGTGTCTTCAGACGCTCCACAGGTGCGGCTCAAGCCAGTGCAGTCTTTACCTGGACCTTGACAGGTCTCACAGATGAAACAGGAACCTGGAAAAAACAACAACAACACAGATGAGATGTGGCTTATTCAATAAGCTATGATGGAGAAACTGTGTTTCAGTTGAATATGTCTCATGGTGCAGAGTTGTGTTTCTTAAAACTTTTTGTTCTTAGGAACACTTTCCAGTTTTAAAAAATTATGAAGAACCCTCAAAGAACTTTTGTTTGCACGGGTTACCTTTATTGATATTTAAGGTAAAGGAAAAAGGTAAAGGTTCCCCTGCACATGCGTGCTAGTCGTTTCCGACACTAGGGGCTCCGTTTCAAAGCCGAAGAGCCAGCGCTTGTCCGAGGACGTCTCCGTGGTCATGTGGCCGGCATGGCTAGACGCCAAAGGCGCACGGAACGCTGTTACCTTCCCACCGTAGTGGTCCCTATTTTTCTGCTTGCATTTTTACGTGCTTTCGAACTGCTAGGTTGGCAGAAGCTGGGACAAGTAACAGGCGCTCACTCTGCTACGCGGCACTCGGGATTCGACCCGCCAAACTGCCGACCTTCTGATCGACAAGCTCAGTGTCCTAACCCACTGAGCCACCGCGTCCCTTTATTGATATTTACCATATAAAAATTGATGCTTTTTAAAAGAATATTTATTTATGGAATCATATAAAGGCACCACTATAAAGCCTGTGAAATTTTAAGTAAATGTTTTTTCAGAAAAAAACCCTCTATATTTTTTAACAACAACAACAAAAAAAAAAGAGAGACATTATTTTAAAATTTTGCAAATATCTTCCCCAGTGCTTTTTTGTAAAAGAAAAAGGTGCCGGAACTCACACATGTTATACAACCCGCCTTGCCTACCCTACAAGGTTCCATCCAAAAAAGGTGCTGGAACTCCATTCTGGGTGTTCTATGAATAAAAAAGCCCTGATCTTCCCTATCTAGTAAATAATTTTGATTTTGGAGACCCCCTGTGATGGGTTTGAGGGGACCTCAGGGATCATCAGACCACCCTTTAAGAAACAGATGTGTGGAGAAACCGTACCTCAGCGTTTCATCCAGTGCTTTTTTGTAAAAGAAAAAGGTGCCGGAACTCACACATGTCATATAACCAGCCTTGCCTACCCTACAAGGTTCCATGCAAAAAAGGTGCCGGAACTCCGTTCTGAGCGTTCTATGAGAAAAAAAGCCCTGGTTTCATCAGAATCAGAAGAGGTAGGAAATCCATCTAGAGTTCCTTGTCTTCATCAAATGAGGCTGTCTGTCTTTGGTAGCCCCTCTAGAGTCCATACTCAGAATAACAGAGTAATAAATTTGGAAGAGACTTTGGAGGCTTTCTAGTCCAGTCCCCTGCTCAGGCAGGAGACCCTATACCAGGGGTCTTCAAACCTGGCGCTTTTATGTCTCATGGACTTCAACTTCCAGAATTCCTCAGCCAGGCATGCTGGCTGAGGAATTCTGGGAGTTGAAGTCCATGAGTCACAAAAGAGCCGAGTTTGAAGACCCCTGCCCTATACCATTCCAGACAAGTGGCTGTCCAGTCTCTTAAAAACCTTCAGTGATGGAGCACCCACAACTTCTGGAGGCAAGTCATTCCACTGGTTAATTGTTCTCACTGCCAGGAAATTTCTCCTTAGTTCTAGGTTGCTTCTCTCCTTGGTTAGTTTCCATCCACTGGGTCTTGTTTTCCCTTCGGGTGGTTTGGAAAATAGGTTGATTCCCCCATCTTCTAACCTGTGGCCTCTAGAGCAAGGTAAAAACATTCAAGCATACAAGCACATCTCTGAGACTGGACGCATCCACCTTGCCTTTACTCTAGCTGTAAAGCAGAAAGACTGTTGTGTCCATAACTACATCAAAGCAAACTTACCTTGAGTTAGGAGGGTGGCCAGAAGGACACTGAGGCTGGACAAAGAGGCCATGTTGGTGAGTCCTGTAATCTGCAGATCCGTAGAATCTGAGATGGAAGCATCCTGAGCCGGGGGAATATATACTGGACCAATTACATAAGGGTGAGGGAGTGAGCAAACAAGATTGGCTTGAGAGGCACTTAAAACCTGGGCAGCCCCTATCTGCTTTCTGTACTCTTCCTTGTCTGCTGATGGCCTCAAGGGGCCCCTTTGTGTGCCAGGTGGCTGTATTCCCCTAGCCAAAAGGAGCACAACCAACTTTATTTTCTGAAATGTCTCTAGTGCTTGGCAAGGGAGGGAGACAAGGTGTTGTATTTCAATTCACAGAAAATAAAAAGAAAGCCAGAGAAAAAGAGGAATGCTTCCTTATCTAAAATCTAATGGCCACTTCATATTTTGTCCAGAACAAATGAGCCCATTTGCAGTGGGACCAAGTCCCAGTCATCTAAACTTTCACTGCAGCTTGGAATGGGGGGGGGGAACAGCCATCTGGAGATGCCAAGATTGCAATCATTCAGAACAACCTCTTCAGATTGCCTTTATTTCCAAAAGTAACACACTGTGCATTTGTGTGTATGTGTAAGGGGGTGGAGGTTCATTGTGAATCTGGGGGCAAGCAGGCAACTTAGCAGCAGTTCCAGGTGCTGAGAGCCTGCCTTGAAGGCTTTTGTTTTCAAAGATCTTGGCACTATTTTGCCTCTTGATGACTGGACAATTCTAGTGGCTATAGTTGTTCCCAGTTGGAAATGGCCAGTATAATGACAGCACAATTGCTTCTGTAACTGCCCTTAAGGCAGTTGGAACTTGTCACTTTTTCACCCTTCACAATGAAGGGTGAGGATGTCCAGTCTGCAAAGAACTTCTGGGTATATAAAACTTTACTGTGCTGTTAACCAATCCTGAAATGGTTCAACAGCTAACATAGGGATTCAAACAAAACCCAGTTCTTAAATATGGTAGCTAAAGAAATTCCAAGAGGGTCTGAAACCGAAGAGACATACCGTAGCACTGACTTCTGAAACAAGATGTGTGTTTTCGGAGCAGTTTTGGAGAGGAAACAATATTAATAGTCACACCAAGGAATTAAATGGGATGCTCTTCTTAGACTTGAGCATTAAAGGTTGTGAAGCCCCAAAGTTATCAACATTAACATTAACTAAAATTAAGAAACGTTATGAATCCTACAGTGGGACATGTTGAGATTACAGTATCCATCTTGTTATAAATTATAGTTTAAAGGTAAAGGTAAAGGTTCCCCCGCACATGCATGCTAGTCATTTCCGACTCTAGGGGCCGGTGCTCATCTCCGTTTCAAAGCCGAAGAGCCAGCTCTTGTCCGAGGACGTGTCCGTGGTCATGTGGCCGGCATGACTAGACGCCAAAGGCACATGGAACGCTGTTACCTTCCCACCGTAGTGGTCCCTATTTTTCTACCTGCATTTTTACGTGGTTTCGAACTGCTAGGTTGGCAGAAGCTGGGACGAGTAACAGGTGCTCCACTGTTACGCAGCACTTGGGATTCGACCCGCCAAACTGCCGACCTTCTGATCGACAAGCTCAGCGTCCTAACCCACTGACCCACCGCGTCCCTTTCAATTATATAGTTTACTGATGGATAATTGGTTCACTGGATATGCTAAACCCAAACGAAACAAACCACATTATGGATTGTTACACTGTAAACAATTTTAAAGGAACTCTTGGCTATATCAAGAATGCAAAATGTAGAACTTCCAAGCTATGATTTGGATTCTTTTAAGGAGCCTTGCCCCACAACTATAACTAAATCTAACTAGTCTGGATATTTGGAATGGTGTGTGTGTAACAAACATGTCAGTACTAGATTAATAACCGGATTCATAGAAATAATGCATTGCTACTTTTGTTGATTTTTTTAAAAAAGAAATGTTACTTATTTGCCTTTTCAGAGATAAGGCTAGCTAGGCTATCTTACTTCCTCCAAACTAGAGGTTTTTCTTGCCAACTAATGGTGGAAAACCCTCCCAATGTTTTTCAAACTTAGTGACTCTTGTGGCTTTCAAATTCCCAGAATCCCTCAATAAGACCATGCTGGCTGAGGAATTCTGGGAGTCGAAGTCCACACGTCTCAAAGCGCCCAAGTTCGAAAACTAACTCCCTCAAAAAGGCAGGGGGGAAAAAAACCCGCATGCGCAGAAGCGCAAGCAAAAGGCCGCGCTTCCAGCGCCAAAAGCATGGCGATCGGAAAGGCGCGAATTTGAGCATGCGCCAAGAGTTTCATTTTCCCCCCCCGCCCCGCCTCCACACTCCACCAAGACCCCTCCCGCTCGGTCTGACTGCGCGGCGTTTTAGAAGAACGTCATCGGTTTGAGTTTGCGCGCGGAGTGGAGGCCAGCAGGAGGAACCATAGAGATGAGCGTCGCTGAGTGTAGAGCGCCCATTTCCGGCGCTTGGCGGGGTTTTGCTGCCGGGTGACGGCGGGTGACAGAAAGTGGCGGGGCGATGCCGGAGATCGAGATCCGACATGTGGTATCCGCGAGCAGCTCCGACACGGTAGCGCGGCGGCTTCCTCGGTGTGGGGGGGCGGGGCGTCCGTTTGGGGAACAAGGCAGCGGGGAGATGGGGCTGTTGGGGGTATGGAGGCAACCATTCTGGGGCGGGGGGGAGTCGGATATGGGGCGGTGCACCCTGGTGGCTTCTTGGGGGGGGCGGAGAAAATTGTACGGAAAAAAACAGCCTCCACTCGACGAAGCCGTGCTTGCCTTCCCACGATACCTAGGCCAGACAAAGCCAGAATGGCTTACTTTAGGCTCCAGCGTGTTGCGGGGGAAGCCAGCAGTGGTCGCCGGGCTGGGTGGGAAACCGACCATTGCCTTAAGCCAGGGGTCTTCAAACTTGGCCCTTTTATGACTTGTGGACTTCAACTCCCAGAATTCCTCAGCCAGCGCGGCTGGCTGAGGAATTCTGGGAGTTGAAGTCCACAAGTCATTAAAAAGGGCCAAGTTTGAAGACCCCTGCCTTAAGCCGTAACCTGGATGGATGGATGGATGAATGAATGAATGAACCTTTATTGTCAAAGTACAACCATGTATACCTTGAGATTGGCTGAGCCAATCTGGGATCCCAAAGGTGCCTTTTCCTCTCTCTCTCTCTCTCTCTCTCTCTCTCTCTCTCTCTCTCTCTCTCTCTCTCTCTCTCTCTCTCTCTCTCTCTCTCTCTCTCTCTCTCTCTCTCTCTCTCTCCCTCCCTCCCTCCCTCCCTCCCTCCAACTGGACTTTATTTCTTCGGCTTCTTGGATGAGAAGCGAAAGGTCTTCAAGGGAAAACGAAGTCCAGTTGCCTTTGGGACAACCGTGAGGATGGAGGACCTCCAGAGACCTTGAGCATCTGGGGTGTAATAGGATCCAATCGTTGTGATCCCCCTCAAACTGGTTTTAGGACTTGGGGTGTTGGGTGGAGCTAACCCAGAACAGACGGAGAGGGAAGAAGAAGGAAAAAGAAGGTGTCATAAGAGGGGGAAAAAAGAGATGTCTGAGAAGAGGGGTTGGGCTAACATAATACGTCTGACTAAACTGGGTTTGGGGTGTTCTGTTTTGAATAATAATAATAAAAGGAAGAGAAAGAAGTTGGAAGGGACCTTGGAAGTCTTCTAGTCCAACCCCTTGCTCAGGCAGAAAAACCTTATATCATTTCAGACAAATGGTTGTCCATTGTCTACTTAAAAACTTCCAGTGTTGGAGTACCCACAAGTTCTGGAGGCCATTTGTTCCACCGATTAATTGTTTTAACTATCAGGAAATTTTCTCCTTAGTTCCAGGTTGCTTCTCTCCTTGATTAGTTTCCATTCGTTGCTTCTTGCCCTGCCTTCAGATGCTTTGGAGAACAGCTTGACTCCCTCTTCTTTGGAGGAGCCCCTGAGATATTGAAACACTGCTATCATGTCACCCCTGGTCCTTCTCTTCATTAAACTAGACATACCCGATTCCAGCAACCGTTCTTTATATGTTTTAGCCTGTTACATGAAGTAGACCATTGCATTACTGTAAGCCAGAATAGAGCTCATCTGGGTTTCTCAACCTCAGCAACTTTTCAGATGTGTGGACTTCAGTTCCCTGAAGTTGGCTGGGGAATTCTGGGAATTAAAATCTATGCATCTTAAAGCTGTTGAGGTTGAGAATTGCCAGAAGAGAGCAGCAGGTACTTTTTGATGGATTTAAAGTTGAAGTGTGCTGTGTAAACCCAGTCCATGTCTAAGACCATTGGGGAGGAAGAAAGGAAAAAAGAAGGAGGGGTAAAGAAGGAATGAAGAAGCCGATGTATGGATAGCAGGATTGTTTTCTTGCCATTGATTTAGCCTCTTCTCCTGTCCCCAGACTCATTGTGCTGAGAACCTGCTCAAGGCTGACACCTATCGCAAGTGGAAGGCTGCCCAGCCTGGGGAAAAGCAAATCTCTGTCATATTACAAGTGAGTTTTTGCTAGTCCCTGGGTGAAATCAGTCGCAAACATGGTCCGCAATTGTTATAATACTTGCAGTATGACAACTTGCTGTAAGCATATTTATGCAGTTAGAAACATGTGTGCATATTAATTATAGTTCTTCAAGCCCAACACTTTTACTTTCCCTCTCTTTTGCTGTATGTATGTATGTATATATAACACAAATAAATGATTTTCAGGTGGTATTTGGAATTTCTTCATAATTTATTATTATTGCAGTCAATCATTGTTCTTCAAAGCAATACTGTGTGCTCAGCCCTCCACCAGTCTCCTCAAAATTAGCTACAGTTAAGATGTTAGAAAAAGCAGCAGCTGGAAAAGGAAAACTTTTCTGTCTTAAATAAATCGCTGTCAGTCAAATTGGATAATAATGAGTTTGTTCCTGATTTAGTATAAGGTAGTTTTGTGTGCTGTTAGCATGGCTTATATACACGGTTGGGGTATATTTGGTTAAATCAATATCCACTTGTTAAGACCTGGGCCTATAGGATTCCTTTCCTGCATTTTCCACAATTCCTTACTGTACTCTCCTCCCCCAACACAGTTTGAAAAAGAGGAGCAGATTCACAGCATTGATATTGGCAATGAAGGCTCTGCCTTCGTGGAAGTGCTGGCTGGCAGCTCTGCCTCCTCCAGTGAGCAGAATTACGAGGTGAGTGAATTCAGTACTGTCTGAGAGTTGCCATCACAGCACAGAAGTGGCATTCTTTGAGTCTTCAATGAAGGGGGTTTGGTGCTATTTCTTTTGTTCCATTTGAGCATGTACAGTCAGAAATAGTAGGATTCCAGCAATGTAAACCAAACATCATTTGAATACAGGTGTGTGTGGCTCCATACAGGATGACTGCTTAGCAGTTTAGGAAAAAGACGAGAGCAGGAGTAGGCAACCTCGGCTGTTTTATGACTCGTGGACTTCAAGTCCCAGAAATCCTGAGCCAGCCACGCTGAGGGGAGAGGGAGAGGTTTCCTAGCTGAGCCATGAATTCTGGGAGTTGAAGTCCACGAGTCATAAAAGAGCCAAGGTTTCCTGCCTCTGACCTAGATGAACTCCCTGCTAGCTGGAGAACTGTTCAAAGTTACGACCGACCTCCCAAAAGCTACTTATAACCCAGATTTGAAGTTCTGATGGCTACCCCACCCCCACTCCATGGTCACATGACCATATGTGGGACACTCTGCAAACAGCCCACATTTACAACCCTGTGGTCACTTGAGTGTGATTTACAACACTTTAATGCACTATTTTTTCATGTTTCCTCTTCCCTGTTGTCTCTCCAAGCTGTAGCGTCCCCTTAGGGCAGGGGTAGGCAACCTGGGCTCTTTTATGATTCGTGGACTTCAACTCCCAGAATTCCTGAGCCAGCCACGCTGAGGGGAAAGGGAGAGGTTTCCAATCTGAGCCATGCTGGCTCAGGAATTCTGGGAGTTGAAGTCCACGAGTCATAAAAGAGCCCAGGTTGCCTACCCCCTGCACTAGAGGAACAAGAGGGACTCTGCTTTCCCCCTGTGCTTAATGTCCGTGTTGTGATATTTTTTCCCTGTGTGTGACAGTTTCTCTCAAGAGCCCAAAATTCTGATTTGATGTTCTATTGCTTGTTCTCAGGCTGTTTTGGGGAGGACTCTTCTGGATTAAGCCTGGGATTCAGTAAGAGAGAGATTTTCAAAAAGATGCGTTTCTTGATTTCCATTGTAGCGCTTTCCATTCTACCTCAGGTGCTGTTGGTGACATCCTCCTTCATGTCTCCCTCAGAGAGCAAGAGTGGCACCAACTTGAACAGAGTCCGTATGTTTGGGCCAGATAAACTGGTGAAGGCTACAGCTGAGAGGAAGTGGGACCGAGTTAAGATTGTTTGTACCCAGCCGTACACCAAGGTTTACATTTTGGAAACAAAATTATATGGGATGCTGGCAGGAGTCTGCCTTGCACTGCTGCATTTATCTCTTCCTCAGAAGCTTGATAAAGAGCTGGTACTTTTTAGAGCAAGGGTCTTCAAACTCGGTTGTCAAGTTTCCGACGTATGGGCTTTTCAAGTGACTCTGAGGCATTGTTTACCTTAAAAGTCCTTTATTGGCCTAATGCACCGGCAAATGCTTGCTCGAAGGAAGCTGGAATCTGAAATCTTTGCCTCTTGCATAATATGTTAAAACACAATTCTCCCCCTTTCTAATTTTGACATTAATCATATTTTCCAATTAAAGAATCAGTTTCCCTTCCGTTTAGAAAACCTGCCAAGGTCTTATCTTCTTTAGTTAGAGATGGCCTTGAAAGTGCAATCCTACTCGTCCACCCTCCCAACCTTAAACTAAATCTCTTAAAACAATACACAAGTTTAACATGAAATGGCTGCTGCTTCATCTCTTGCCAAGCAATAACATTCGATGTTAGCAGCATTGACATCGGTCCTTTTATGACTCATGGACTTCAACTCCCAGAATTCCTCAGCCAGCGTGCCTGGCTGAGGAATTCTGGGAGTTGAAGTCCATGAGTCATAAAAGGGCCGAGTTTGAAGACCCCTGCCTTATCAACTCTTGTGTTTGATACCTGTCAATTGGTTTCCATGCCTCTTATAACTGCATTTTAAGGGTGAAATGGTCGTCAGTTCCTCATATGAGAAAAGTAGATCTCGTGCAGTTTTGATGATCATCTGGCAAACAGAAGCGAAGATTTAATTTCTTCTAGATGGGACCCCGAATTTTTGGGTATTTAGTCTTTCTGGAGGTGAGGTGAAGCTCATCTTCAGACGTTCATAATTATGCCTTTTCTAGATGAAGGTCTGTAGATAGTTAAATGAGTTAAAATCGAGTTGATCCTCTTTTTTTTAATAGCCTTACCTTGTGAATGTTTACTCAGGAAAAAAAGCTTGCTGACTTCAGTGGAACTGATTCCCAAGTATAGGTAAAGGTTCCCCCGCACATGCGTGCTAGTCGTTTCCGACTCTAGGGGTCAGTGCTCATCTCTGTTTCAAAGCCGAAGAGCCAGCGCTTGTCCGAGGACGTCTGCGTGGTCATGTGGCCGGCATGACTAGACGCCAAAGGCGCACGGAACGCTGTTACCTTCCCACCGTAGTGGTTCCTATTTTTCTACTTGCATTTTTACGTGCTTTCGAACTGCTAGGTTGGCAGAAGCTGGGACGAGTAACAGGCGCTCACTCTGTTACGCAGCACTCGGGATTCGACCCACCAAACTGCCGACCTTCTGATCGACAAGCTCAGCGTCCTAATCCACTGAGCCACTGCGTCCCTTACCCAAGTATATAAACATGAATTGCAATTTTAACTAGTGGGCTAACTTCTCTCAAAAGAGCACTGTAGGACAAAAAAAAAAGGTAACAGTTAGTAGCCATTTATGTTAAGCAAGACTGTCCCTAAGGGAGGCTATGAAGAGGAAATTGCAAGCTCTCAATAGGTCAACCTTCCTGTTGATTTATTAAGACCACCAGGGAACTTTCCAGACGTCCTTGGACTTGGGAATTTTTAGAATTTGAAATCCCCATAATAGGACAATGCCCCAAGAAGGCTATAGTAATGCTAGACTTTTTTCCCTAACATTTATTAGCCGCTCCTAAATTTATCTACCTTCTGTTACAGAGCTGGTTTCTGTCCTAGCTTTGGAGGGAATGTGGTCTGTAGTTAGAGGAGTCAACAGTTGCATGCACGGAATGACCATTGTTGATGGCTGCCTAATTTGCCTAAATCTGAATCCTCTTACATCTCTCTTCAGTCTCTGGCTTATGGCCTTTCCTTCGTGAGGTTCCATTCTCCTCCAGACAGCAGTGAGACGCATTCCAAAACGGCTTCACCGGTGAGCATCCCTCAAGTTACCCGATATCTATGATCCTGTATTTTACCACTCTTCTTTGACGAAATCTGGATATCTCACTCTCTTTTTTGTTCCACCTGCATCAGAAAGTCACCAAATTGGGCCAGTTTAAGGTGAAGGAGGAGGACAGCAATTCCAGCTCTTTGAAACCCGGTGCTCTCTTCTTCAGCCGTGCCAGCAAACCCCTGGTCTCCCCTCCTAAAGGTAATTATCACACCTTTTATCCTACCTAAAGGTTGTTGGAAGATCACAGTTACCATTAATCATCCAGGCAAGAGGAGGCGATAGTCTTTCTCTGTTGTTCCTTAGAAGCTGATAATATGTGAGGATCTGCCTTTGCAATGAAGGTTCTCTCAACGCTAATCACTATTATCAAATGAGATTTGATAAAGTGAGGTCTGTTACCTTCTTCCCTTGGCCATTCTTGAAATGAAAATTGTTTCGGTTGAAAATGTCAGTTTTAATGCTTTATCTCCTCTTTAGTGTCTGCAGTGTTTTCTGTATGTATAGATACCCACGTCGAGACTGGTAACTGATGACGGTGATAATTATTATTATTATTATTCTTGCAGCATCTCAGAATGACCAGCCTTCACCCAGTTACGCTGCTGCCTCATTGCAGACCAACAAATCTCTTTCTCCTGACTCTTCACCATCAGCGGTGGAAAAGCCCACTACCAAAACCCCACCCAAGGTAAAGAAGAGAAAATAGAAGCCACGCGAGTGGGCAAATGGTCACATTCCAACTTTTTTTCTCTCCCTAATTTGCTGTCCAAGCTGAAAAGCAAAAAATAAATTTCTCATTTAATGACCACCACCATTCAGTGACGGTTTGAAGTTTCAGTGGCACAGAACAAGTGGTACATATGACTGACCATCATAGTTGCAGCTGTTACGGCGCGCGCGCACACACACACACACACACGTGATCGTGGTCTAACCATTCAGTGATTGGCTTGCAGTTATGTCATGGCTGCATCCTGTGCTCATGTGATGTCTATTTGCAACCTTCACAGTTGGCTTTTGACAAGCTGAGTCAACGGAAGAAACGAGGTTGCAAATGGTCACCATGTGATGTTGCACGAGTTGCTTAATGACGGCAACTAGAAGCGCTGGAACTGCCCTCATAGGTTTGTACAGTCATATATATGATGATGTGTTTTATGACCTTGTCACTTAGCAACAGAAATTCTGTTCCCAGTTACTGTTGTTAAGCAAGGACTACTGTACTTCCGTTCCACAATCTACTATGTTGCCTCTCTAGGAACGTGAGCAAGATTCATTCATGGATCAGAGCAGCATGATGGGTCCTAGAATTATTTACAGCCAATCTAAAGGATCCTTAATCTTATATCTGTCTTAGAAGTAAATCCAGTGAAGTTGGGAGAGGCTTCTGTCCAAGTATTTTAGGATTAGTTGCAGCCTTAAGTTTTCTTGTCTTTGCAGGAACCCACCCCAGTGAAAAGGAAGTTTGAGTTCAGCAAAGAAAATGCTGGTCTCTCATCAGCAACCAAAAAAGCTAATCCTGATAAGTCCCGCGTTACACACCCGCCTTCCAAAAAACACAAAGGTGTGTGAAGAAAGGGGGAAACTTGCAAGTTGAAATTTCATGCAGTACATAATGTTTTTATTATTATTATTATTCATCTATTGCTTGAGCAGGGGGTTGGACTAGAAGACCTCCAAGATCCCCTCTGTTGTTCTGTTATTCTTATTGGTGTGGCTGCCCATCTCAGAAAGCACCTCTGCCTGTTGAGCAGCATTGAAACGAAATGAAAGCAGTTGTGTTTTCAGCACATTACTTACTTTTTTTCTTTTTAAAATTATCTTTATAAAATTCCAGAGTCAAACATTAAAATATTAACATAAAAGGAAAAGGGAGTAACAGAACGAGTTAAAATGACAAAAAATGCATCAGAATTTGTAAATATTTTTACTACATTTACTTTCTTGAAGTTGGATTTTAAGCACAGACTGTGGGTAGAAGGGAATTTCTTATATGCTTGCGTCTGATTTTGACAAGGAATGAGCGATGATTTGGGCCTGCCTTCTCCTTACCTGACCTTCGCGTTTTGTTTTTGTGGATTTGCAGTTTCTCTTTCCACGTCTCCTCCCCAGAAGACGCTACCTTTCAAGAAAGCTCTTCCAACACCGTCTTTAGAGGAGACAGCAAACGGGTCTTTCCAGCAACTCCTACAGGGTACCATCTTCGTGCTGAGCGGTTTCCAGAACCCCTTTCGCTCTGAATTAAGGGACAAGGCCTTGGAGATGGGGGCCAAGTACCGTCCAGACTGGACCCCTGACAGCACTCACCTCATGTACGTGACAGTGGATCTACCCTCCTAAAACGTGCATTTTTTTTCCCTTTCACTCCCTGAAAGTTAAGCCATTGCAATCTCAAATCCTCTACTCCAGACATGTCAAACACACGGCCCGGGGCCCGGATCTGGCCCGCGAAGTGGTTCCATGTGGCCCACGAAGCCATCCTGGAAACAGTGAGGGAACGGCCCCCTCTGCCTTGGCCCTGGCCCAGAGACCCTCCTTCTGCCAGAGACCCTCAGATCTGTCCCACTCCTGCCCAGGCCCCCATAGGCACCCTTGATGCGAACGATGTAGAGCTGGCCACGCCCACCCAGTAGGCCATACGCACTCTAGCCACGCCCACCCAGTAGGCCACACCCACCCTGGCCATACCCACCCGGCCCTCTGAGGGCAACTGCAATTCTGATGTGGCCCTCAATGAAATTGAGTTTGACACCCCTGCTCTACTCGGTGAGCCTAAGACCTCAGCTTTGTTTTTGGTAAAAGAAGAACTTAAAGACACACACACACAGACACACAGCAATTTTGCTAGGGTCGACCACAATTCGCTGCAGTCAGTTCACCGCGGGACAAGAGTTACACTAATATCAAAAGAAATAGTGGAATAGAATCATTCAAAGAATGCCAGAGAGGAACAAAAATGAAATGTGAATGAAAAAGATTAAAGCAATTTTTAAATTATTGTAAACAGTTAAATAGAATTGTTAAATTGTCCTGCACAAAGTTGTCCACGACGACTCGTTCTGCAGCGAATTGGCCCTGGTGAGTTCTCCTATTTTGATTTCGCTAATAACATCACAAAGAAGAAATTTGTTTTCTCTGCTGCGCTTCACCAAAATGACCAGAGCGTGGGCAGGACCTGTGGCAATTTCCAGTTTCAAAACTGCCATAGCAAACAGACATGGATGTCTCTGAGGCCGAGAACTTTTATAGCATAAACGACATGACTCTTGTGTCTGATACGGATGATGCAAATGCCAAGTTGTGTCCTTTGGGCAGTTAGTGCCCACACAAATACGCTGTTGCTTTGACACTAATTAGTGTAATTTGTTAGGGAAGACCTTGAACTAAGAGCTGATGGAAGATTTCAGTTATTCAGTGGGTGGTTCCCATTCATGGCTGCCCCAAAATGTGCATAGATGTGTTGGTTGGAACTTAAGTCCCCATCAAGTTTGCTGCCTTAAACAGCCTTCCTTTTGCATTGCTGTCCAATGGTCAAGATCTGCCCCAGTGCTACTGCTCTTTTTATTTATTATATCCCGCTTTTATTATTTTGATAAATACAGGTAGTCCCCGACTTACAACTATTCATTTAGTGACCCTTCCAAGTTACAACGGCACCCAAAAAAAGTGACTTACATTAAACACTTAATGACTGTTGCAATACCCCCACGCTCATGCGATCAGATTTCGGACCCTTGGCAACAGGCGTGTATTTATGACAGTTGCAGTGTCCCGGGATCATGTGATCACCTTTTGCGATCTTCTGACGAGCAAAGTCAGCGGGGAAGCCAGTGAGGTTCACTTAACAACTATGTTAGTAACTTAACAAGTGTAGCAAATTCACTTAACAACCGGGGCAAGAAAGAAATGGAGCAAAATCCACTTAACAGACGTCTTGTTTAGCAATAGAAATTTTGGGCTCAGTTGTCATACGTCGAGGACTACCCGTAACACAATGTGCCACACATACACAACGCACCTTCTTCCTCCTGTTGTCACTCCAACTGTTGTGCTGAGGAAGAGGGACTTGCCCAAAGCTACCCAGCCGGCTTTCATTCCTAAGGCGGGACTAGAACTCATAGTCACCTGGTGATTGGCCCAAAGTCACCCAGTGTGCTTTCATCCCTCACCTGGGACTAGAACTCACTGTCTCTTGCTGATTGGCCCAAAGTCACCCAGCCAACTTTCATGCCTAAAGTAGGACTAAAAATCCCAGTCTCCTGGTTTTTTGCCCGCTTGCCTTCACCACTAGACCGAGCTGGCCGGTTTCATACTGGTGCCTTATAGATTGCAAGGCATCTCTCCGTGTCAAGGGTCTCTCTTTCTCCTTCTAGCTGTGCCTTTGCCAACACCCCCAAATACAGCCAGGTGAAAGGGCTCGGGGGCACCATTGTACGGAAGGAGTGGATCCTGGACTGTTACCGTAGCCGTCGCTGCTTACCCTGCAAACAGTGAGTTGTCCAGGGGAACAGGAGCTAAGTAGATTCTACTCGGTCTTCATTTCAAACTATAATTGGCAGGTTCCTTTTCCCAGGTACCTGATGGGCAGCCCTGATTCATCCGGCAGCGAACAGGAACAGGAGAGCGAGGAGGAGACCACAGCTGCACACCGCAGAGTTTCGACTCCTCAGCAGGTAGGCTAGATGTGTTTGTTTCGGGCAGGGGTCCTCAAACATGGCCCTTTTAATAAATAATAATAACAATAAACCTTTATTGTCAAAGTACAACATGTGTACATTGAGATTAGCTGAGCCTCCCCCCGTGCTCCCTCCCCCCAACACACAGTGACAACAAACCATCCTACCACACCATGTGAACCAGCTACACCACACACCGGCCTCCCAAGTCAATTCTGCATAAGTTCACAGAGATTATATCCCATTTAAAAGCCTAGCAGCCCACGGATAAAAGCTATTTTTCAGCCTGTTGGTACGGCTGGCTATACTCCTATATCTCCTACCGGATGGTAGGAGAGTAAAGAGATACCGTCCAGGGTGTGAGTCATCCCTGAGAATCTTCCTTACTCTTCCAAGGCAACGAGCTCTGGCGATGTCATCCAGTGGTGTCAGGGGACAGCCCACAATGTCTTGTGCCGTGCTCACCACCCTCTGTAATACTTTCCTGTCCGCGGCTTTATGACTCGTGGGCTTCAACTCCCAGAATTCCTCAGCCAGGCATGCCAAGTTGGAAGACCCCTGGTTTTGGGGATGTTTCCGTTACTGTGCTATATAGCGAGTTTCATTATAGGTTTTTCCTATCTGATTTGACCATTATTTTGCAACCTGGACATTGGTGTAAGTCACGAGGCTGTAATCCTTTAATAGTGTTTTGCCTTTGTGGGGAAGATGCCAGGAATTTTTGTGAGGAGAGCCAGTTTGGTCTGGTGGTTAAGGCACCAGGCCAGAAAGCAAGGAACTGTGAGTTTTAGTCCCGCCGTAGACATGAAAGCAAGCTGACTTTGGGCCAACTTCCTCACAGCCTATTCCAGGGAAAATAGGAGGAATGTGTGCTGGATTTAATGACGAAGAAGTGTTGTCATTAAATCCTGCCTAGGCCTCCCCCCCAAAAAACAACAACACAAAAAACCTTGCTGCAGCGAGTTTGCCTTCCTCTGTGCCTCTGTAATTGGCTCCTGTCCTTCTGTGCCAGAGAACCAGTGTGCCCAGCCCCAACCACAAGATTAAGCCTGCCACCAGCCCCAAAGCAATGCAGGCGGTGCCACCCAGAGTGTCTTCCGAGGAGGACGAAGAGGAGCCAACCACCTCTCAGAACAGCAACATCCACAACAATTCAAGGGCTTCCAGCGGGGATGAAAAATTTGCAGGTAATTTTGGGATGCAGGGAGATAACGGCTTCCCTAGAATCCATTTGTTGGTAGGAGTGGGGCATGGGGCGGTTGAAACCAAAGGTTCAGATGCCTCTCTGCCCACCTTGTGGAGATGGTTGGCGAGGCTAATCAAGGTCTCTGGCGTCTTTGAGACGGCTAATCGGCCATCTTCTTCCCACCCGTCATCAGAAGAGCTTAGCCAGCCATTTGACAGTGGCGGCATAGAAGAGATGGCTGATGCTTCCTTTCTGTCTTTCTGTTGCCTCGTAGGTCTTCAGGACAACGGAGACGAAGGCTCTGGCGACACAGATGACGAGTTAAGGAGGTTGGTCAAGGGATACCGGTTGCAGTTGACCCTTCCCGTGTGGGCTGCATCACTTCATAATTGACACTAGAGCTTGCCGCCATCTTAGATTCTCTGGGTTGAAGCCTGGAAGCCTTTTGGGCTTGTAGTGGATCCTTTCCCAAAGCTGATTCCATCTCTCCTCTGGCTTAGAGTTGAAGAGGAGCACCGCAAAAAGCAGCAAGGCGGACGGAGGCTAGTTCCAGAACCAGACAGTGACCCCTACGCGGGTTCCACTGATGAGAACACAGATGTGGAGGAACAGGCAGACCCGGATCAGCCTATCCCAGAACTTCCAGGTTTGTCCAAACCGACCTGAAGTTTGGTGTTTCTTTTTATTTATTTACTTACTTAATCCTTAAGTAACACCAGCTGCCTGCAATTAGTGCAGGTTCGAGTCCCACCAGGCTCAAGGTTGACTCAGCCTTCCATCCTTCCCAGGTAGGTAAAATGAGGACCCAGATTGTTGGGGGGCAATTAAGCTGACTTTGTAATAATGCCGCTGGAGGGGGGGGGCGAAAGCCCTAATAAGCAGGCATATACATAGAATGAAGGCTATTGCTAAGCACATTGATTATAAGCCGCCCTGAGTCTTCGGAGAAGGGCGGGATATAAATGGGATTAAAATAAATAAAATAAATAAATCTCAGTTCCAATATGTGGGTTTTTGGTCCATTACTCTTTAGCTAAATAATCAGTATCTAATGCAGGTGGTCCCCGACTTACGACCACAGTTGGGACTGTAGTTTCCATTGCTAAGTGGTGCATTTTTTTAAAGTAAGGTGCCGAGAGAGAGTGACTGGCCCAAAGTCACCCGGCTGACTTTCCTGCCTAAGGCAGGGCTAAAACCTCGCCTTCTACTGATCTTTGGCCTGCTGCCTTAAGCCACTAGATCAAATTGGCTCTGATAATTAGAGAACTGGATTGTCCTGTCTTCATTCCACTTCTCTAGGAACTTTGCTTTTCCTTTCCAGATCTGTTTGTCGGCAAATGCTTCTTCCTTTATGGTGAATTCCCTTCTCAGGAACGACGTCTCCTGAATCGCTACATCATAGCTTTTAATGGGTGAGTTTTTACAATATCATTGCTGTAGGACTCTCCCACTGCCTAAATGGGTTGCTGCATTATAACTACAAAAGCTGTCTATATATTTATATCTATCTATCTATGTCTGTCTGGCTGTCCTATTTATCTACCTACCTACCTATCTGTATCTCTATATCTTTCTATCTATCTCCTCCCTCTCTCTCTCTCTCTCTCTCTCTCTCTCTCTCTCTCTCTCTCTCTCTCAAAACAAAGGGACGTGGTGGCTCAGTGGGTTAGGACGTTGAGCTTGTCGATCAGATGGTCGGCAGTTTGGCGGGTCGAATCCCGAGTGCCGCGTAACAGAGTGAGCGCCTGTTACTCATCCCAGCTTCTGCCAATCTAGCAGTTCGAAAGCACGTAAAAATGCAAGTAAAAAAATAGGGACCACTACAGTGGGAAGGTAACAGCGTTCCGTGCGCCTTTGGCGTCTAGTCATGCCGGCCACATGACCACGGAGATGTCCTCGGACAAGCGCTGGCTCTTCGGCTTTGAAACGGAGATGAGCACCGGCCCCTAGAGTTGGAAACGACTAGCATGCGTGTGCGGGGGAACCTTTACCTTTATCTAAAAACAACTCTTCACCCAAAGAAAGTAGATGAAAATTTCTACCCCATATCTAAAGCCTGTAGAAAGAATTGGGTTTTTAAGAACTTCTAGGAAGCCAACCGTTGAGATCATCCAAACCTCATGGCGGAATTTTTCCAAAGGACAAATGCTGTGGCTAAGAAGGCACATACATCTAGGTCCCATAAGGCCACACTCTTTTACCAAAGTGACATGGAGCATCCCTCCTGTTCCCAGTCTGATTCGACAGGCAGGGACCACCAGAGATCAGCAATCCTTCATATGTACATAATTTTAGAGAGAGAAAAATAGGATTAAAAATGGCCCCATTTTGAATATGTTTTTTTACGAAAGGCGGGAATTGAAATGGGTCTATGCTGTCCTAGTCTTGGTGCCAAATCAACTCTGTTTCAAAGGCTTCGTGTCCTAGATGCTTTCTTATCTCTAGAGAAGAAGAGGGCTCTCTCTAAAAAGCGTACTTCTTGCAGGGAAGTGAAGGACTACATGAACGAGCATGTCAACTACGTGATCACGGCTCAAGAATGGGATGACACGTTTGACGAGGTGAGCTGGCCTCTTCAGGCTTCAGGGAACTAGCCCCAAAGGGCAGGTCTTGAAACTGTTTAATAAGACCGATAGGACCATGTGTGTTACAATTCTGAAGACCTTTGTGGAATTGTCAAATTTACATTGAGCAGGTTACCCAGTCTTCTGGTGGCTAGGAACCGTGCTAACGTCAGGGGCAAAAAAGTCAAGACTAGATGTTGAACTGCAGTTCAGAAGATTTATTGCTCTTTACACAAAAACCTACTCGGTGCTAAATTGGCGCCAGATAAGGATCAATGAAATTGTTGAGAGGAGAAAAAAGGGCGAGATGGGGATAGGGGAAATTTTGCAGGACTCCTCTTTCATTGAACAAATTGGAGGAGGCCTACGAGGTTATGCCATTGCACTGTACGGCAGTGTTTCTCAACCTTGGGGACTTTTAAGATGGGTGGACTTCAACACGGGCTGGGGAATTCTGGGAGTCGAAGTCCATCCATCTGAAAGTTCCAAGGAGGAGAAACACTGCTGTACTAATAACTCTTTAAGTTGGTGCACGGGATGAAGTTTCCAAAAAGAGATTCCGTAGAAGGAGGAGAAAAATATGAATCTGAATGCCAGTAATTAGCCAGCTTCAGCTGGCTCAGTCTACAAATAGGCTGAGACTATTCATGGTCTCCTTCCTAATTTTGGCTTCAGGCTCTGAACGAGAACCCCAACCTTTCCTTCGTGCGTCCCCGTTGGATCTACAACTGCAATGACCGGCAGAAGCTGATTCCCCACCAGCCGTACGTCGTGGTGCCACGTGTGTAGGAGGATCCCTGCTGGAGTTTGTAGATAATGTATATTCGCCTCTTTGGGGGAGGGGGGGAGTCCTTAGCCTCCTGGGTAGTTGAAGTAGGGCACTCCTGTTGGAGAAATTGCCTTCCTTTTAAGCCCTCCCAACACTGGGGTGGTTTGGATGGTCTTTGGTTACGTTTCCCCCCACCACCACCCAGTTCCACCAGATCATGTCAGAAGATAGTCTGCTTTTGCAAAGCAATGCTTTGCTGTGAGCTTTTCTGGAACAGGGCTAGAGTCATCTTCCAGAATGAAGAAGGCGTTCCCTTAAAATTAGAGCCCGGAGTTCAACAAAGGCAAAAGTTAATGTACAGAGACAAATTCACAAATCTTTTCCACGCCTTTGCATTTCTTGCCTTTCTCACTAGTACTGGTGGTCCTCTTTCTCTTCTTTGTCTTCCCAGGGGCATTGTTCTGGCTGAGCATCTTTTCCTCCCCTTATGAAAATGTCTTTCTTCATACACTGAATCCTTACAGCAGCAAACCTGTTTTCCTAGCAGTTAGCTTGGGGGTTTCGCAGTAGGGGAAAAAAAAACACACACCTGTCCATTTTTAAACCCAGGGTGCTTCCGGTTTCATGATAGTACAGATGGGGGCCTGTCCCATCATTGGCGTAGGTAAACTTTTGTTTGTTCAGCGTACAATCTGCAGACAAAGCCCAGCTCATTTTTTTTTAAAATGCAGAGATTGACTAATAGTATTCCTGCCTTCCATGTGCACGTTTTTTTTTTTTAGAAAACAACAACACCCAGGAAACATGGTATCCCATGATCCTCCCCCCCCCCCAAAAAAAAAATCCTGACTTGTGTTGACAAATGCCCTTTTCTGATTAGAAGTGTTATGTACGGGCTCCGCCAACTAAATGAACACTTTCCCTGACCAGTTATTCTAAAAGGAGGGTGTTTGGCCTAGATCAGGGGTAGGCAACCTCGGCTCTTTTATGACTCATGGACTTCAACTCCCAGAATTCCTGAGTCAGCTATGCTGACTCAGGAATTCTGGGAGTTGAAGTCCATGAGTCATAAAAGAGCCGAGGTTGCCTACCCCTGGCCTAGATATAAGATGGTAGCAAAGTTGAGAACGGAAGCATTAGAAGAAGCCCAATGATTGCTTAAGCCGTATCACACAGGCTCACGTGGCCGAAGCCTTCCTTTCATTTTCAGTGAATTTTTTTTTCCAAGTTCCTCTGTAGGAAAACAAGAAACTGCTTTTATTAATTTCACGATGGAATTGTTCGTCTCCGCAGAGCGTTGTTAGGTTTCACAATGAATTGTTTTGCCCACTGGTCTGCTATCTTTTTCTTTTTCTTTTTTTTTGGGGAGGGAAAAATATGACACCATTTGGATCTGTTCTTTTCAAAGCAGTGTTTCTTAACCTTGGGAACTTTTTAAGATGAGAGAACTTCAATTCTCAGAAGTCCCTGGCCAGCAGGATTCTGGGAGTTGAAGTCCACACATCTTAACATTTTTAAGGTTAAGACCGTTTCAGAATGATATCCCATTCCCAAAAGTCCACGCTCCTCCTCACTTTTCAGTTGCTGTAAACTGGACTCGGGGGGGGGGGGTGTCTTGTGTTCTTGAATAATCTACCTCGTTTTTACAGCTGATTTCTTTCTTTCCCAGTTCTATATTTGCAATCAAGCCAGCCATTCTACTCTTAGCTCTCACTTCCTTGCTTTAACCACAGGAAAAGTGTTAAATCAGTTGTGGGACTGTTTAACTTGCGATGGGCACTGGAGAATTGGAGACCCATCTCTTGTTGAGACATCTGTCCGTTGGAAGTGTAGTAATTATCCTCCGGCAGATTTTTATCCAGATTCCAAGATGGAAGCCAGAGATTTTCCCTGGAGCCTGAATTTTGTTTTTTGTGCTGGAACTCTCAACCATATAAATAGGAGGGAGATACTTGAGGAGGAAGTTCTCCTTCTTACCGCTTTTCTTTTCTTTTCTTTTCTTTTTAAATCAAGAGGTAGAATAATTTTGGCTGCACATTCATCCCTTCTCATCTGTTATCCTGGCAAATCAAAACATGCCCAGATAAGGAGTGGCTAAACTAATGCTCCATTTTGGATGGGAGTGTGCTCAGTTCTTTTCATCTTGAAAGTGGGTTTCCTTGGCGCAGATGATGTAGACGTCTTCCCCCCCAAAAAAGGACCTAGCAGTTGGTGGACTTCAGTTCCCAGAACGCCCTAGTGATTCTAGTAGTTAACAGAGAATTCTGGGAATGAAAATTGGCAGGTCTTGAAGGGGCCGGGATTGGAGAAGGCTGTTACAGACCATATTCTTGGTCTCAAGAGGATGGGGAGGCTTGTGTCAAGAAATTAGCTTTCCGAGCACATTAAAAAGAGCGCAAAAGGAATTTGCATGTGTCTCTTTTAAGAGCTGCTACACTCAGATGCTAAATTGTAAGGAGGAAGGAGTAGCCGTGGCAGCTCAACTAGCTCAATGTTTTACTGCTGCACAGTCCGTGTTCCACTCAAGGGCTTGTTTTCTATGAATTTACACCTTGATTGAGCAGCCGTTCTGAGGTTCTGGCAACGGCGACAAAACTTCACGGGATGTATTCTTGTTCTCCTTTCCTATATCATGTTAAATGTTTTTAATAAAACAAGATGCAAGTCTCCAGGAGATATCTTTTAAGAACTTATCGATACTGCCCGGGAAAGGTAATATTCCTTTGTGACCTCAAAGTAGGGTTCCTATTCTCTTGGTGAGGAGAGAACGCCTTTAAATATTTTACAAGATTCTGGTGTTTCAGATGACAAGAGGCAGTTCCGAAACGGCTTCAAATTCTTCCAGGTGAGGCAACGAAACAAAACTGCGGCAGAAAAGGTTGAAAGTAAAATACTGCACAGTAAGATCTTCCAACCTGTGTACTCTTATTTCCTCTCTGCCCTGGCTTTGTCTTGCTCATATAATCCCAGATGGATGTTTAAGCAACTTTCAGAAGCTGTACAAACAATAACAGTGTTCAGAAGTAAGCAGAACATACCGTTGATACGTCTTAGGGTTAGGAACAGGGTTTTTTGAGTGTACAGTATATTGCTTTTTAAAAAAAATAAAAAAAACAAGTATAAGTTGAAACTGCTAAGTAAGAGGCCTAAGCTGGAGTGCTCTGGGATTTTTATTATAAGTCAAGGACTAATGCCTTTAGTATTAAGTGTTAAGCATCAGCCAGGAAAGCTGAGAATTTATTAGATCAGATTGTTGTCCACTTAATTAAGCCGAGTATTTCTAGCAAAATGACTCACTCTTTGTAAGCTTCCAAAAAGAGATGGTGCCCTCTGTCTCTGCCTTTGCCATCTGATTTGCACAAATGGGGCTTGGGGAAATGCAGGTAGTCCTAGGATTTATAACCAGTTGCTTAGTGACTGTTCAAAGTTACGACAGACCCACCCAAAGGAACTCATGACCTGGTTCTGAAGTTCCGATGGCCACTTCTCCCTCCCACCGGGGTCATAGGACCTCATTGTTGGATGTTCGACAACTGACCCGCATTTATGACCATTTCCAGCATCTCATGATCACGTGACCACATTTTACTACTTTTTTTTTTGCCAAAACCCAGCAGTTTGCTTCTGGCTTTTCTGCAAAAAACACCTCATAGCAAACAATGGATTCGCTTTACAACCGCTACAGGAAAAAAAGGTAATGAATGAGTCTGGCCCTGTGATGACCCAACTTACGAACGTGGGCAGGTTCCATTGTGGACAAGAGGAGTACCTATATAGACCTAGATTCGTTTCTAGATCATGCTGGACCTGCCCTCTGTGACTTGGCTTAAAACCCCAACCTTTCTCACATGGGCCAAGCCTACCTTAATTTCTAAAATGTGTTTGCTTTTATATTGTATTTTATTATTTTTTTCCCCCAAGAAAAATAAGACAAAAACTCCAGCATCTAACGGAGCTTTACTTTTTTTTTTTTAAAGTATCGTCTACAAACAGACTAGTCGCACGTACTTCCACCTGCCTTTCACCAAAAGCCTTCCCTTAATTATGGGGAATCCGTCTGTGCTAGTTTGTGGGGAAGTGGGAAGATACATTACAGGTAGTCCTCGACTTACAACAGTTCGTTTAGCGACTGTTCCAAGTTACAACAGCACTGAAGCAAATGATGTGTGTTTTTTCCACACAACTGTTGCAGCCTCCCCATGGTCACGTGATCAGAATTCAAATGCTTGGCAAATGAGTCATATTTATGACAGTTGCAGTGTGCTGGGGTCGTATCTTTTGAGGCCTCTGACCAGGCAAGTGAATGGGGAAGCCAGATTCACTTGTAACAATCGTGTTACTAACGTTAAGAGCTGTGATTCGCTTAAGGGCTGTGGCAAGAAAGGTCGCAAAATGGGACAAAACTCAACAAATGTCTTGCTTAGCAACCGAAATTTGAGGCTCAATTGTCGTAAGTTGAAGACTACTTGTATTGGGTTTTCATAGCGATTGTGTATTCATTGTGGACAGTAGTGAAAGACAGACTTGGGTCTAGAAGAGCATGGGGGAGAAACAGGTGGATAGAAGAATCCAAGAGGGAACTTAATATTCAACAATGTGGGCAAAATAGAAGCTTCCGGAGTCTTTAGGTATGTGGTACAGTAAACACAGGAGTAACAAGGAAGCAGGCTATAAAATTGTGTGTACTACATGGTGAAAATAAAATTATACAGCCCCTTTTAGCCCGAGAAATTCATGTGTAAAATCTGCTTTCTCTGAGTGCTTCTGATGCACTTGCCCACCCTTAACACAACACCCACACTAATCCTGAAGTGACCAGAGGCACCTTTTGATCTAGAAACCTGGACAGCATGTGAATTTGCAAAATCAGTTTTCTGCTTCTACAACCCTTTCAACATAAACTGTTGCCTACTCTTTCCTGGAATGTGTGTCTTAAGTGATCCCGCCGGCAGATTTCACCAATTGCCACGTGGTCAGACTCGGCTTTTGTTGTGTAAAAATCAGACTTCCTTCTTAAAAGTAGACACAACTCATGCCCAAGGGGATACGATGTGCTCATGCATATTAAACCTCCAATTTCCATGGCCAACGGCTGACTGGTCAAGGCAGCTGCAACACAGCCCCTGTATAATGCACAATGCAGATACCGCAAGTTTACAGACCCTTGGATTACAGGTGTGCCGAGTTCCACATTCTGACACAAGCGTGCACCGGTTGAGCATACAACAAAACTACGCACAGCTACAGACAGAGGCTTCTCCTTTTGTGCAAAGCACATAATAAGATTCCGTTCTGCTGACTGAGGTTCGATGCAGGCATTCACTTCTCTAAATGTGATTAGTGTGAGAAACTCGACCGTGGTTTTGTTTCGCTGGCACAGAACTGATGGGGACTATGGAGTGGCAGGATTGTGTTTTGTTAAGACCCAGAAGGTTAAAATGAAGCAAAACGAACCTCAAAGATGTACAAGTCTGCATAACTTAAACAAGGTTGTAGAATAGGCCATGGGGCACTGCAGAAACAAGGCTACTAGGACAGTTTTCAGCACGGTGTGCACAATGTGACCTCCGGAGGGGAGCCTGTCATTTGGCCTTTTGCCATCAAAGCCGAAAACAGAGAAGTTATGGGTTGCTGGAGGTTACGCTGCTACCCCTGACTTCCACCACAACCTTTCATTATTTACAAAGTTCCCACCACTACCAAGTTTGCAAATTATCCACGTTTCCCCCCCTTGTGCCCTCACAGAGGCCAGTGTTCCTCCTTAGGACCTGTCTCCACTGCTGTGGCTCTTATCCTGGGCTAAATCATCGCCTACTTCTCCCTCCTCATGCACCCGTTGGTGGAGAGTGAGGTTGCGCAATTGCCGGAAACTCTTGCTGCAGCGCATGCACGGATAAGGCCGTCCCGCTGCGGCGGCCGCATGGATCTGCTGGTGAGCGGCCAGTTTCGAAGGGTAACAGAAACTCTTCCCGCAGCGGCTGCAAGGGTACGGCCGCTGCCCCGTGTGCGTGCGGCGGTGGGCAGCCAGCTTGGAAGGATAGCAGAAGCTCTTGGGGCAATCGGCACATTTGTACGGGCGCTCCGGCGTGTGGATCCACTGGTGGGCGGCCAGCTTGGAGCGGTGTCCGAAGCGCTTGGGGCACAGCGAGCAGGGGAAGGGGCGCTCCCCGGTGTGCGTACGTCGGTGAGCAGCCAACTTGGATGGGTAACTAAAACTCTTGGGACAATCAGGGCATTTGTAGGGGCGCTCGGCGCAGTGAGTCCATTGGTGGGTGGCCAGTTTGGAGCGGTACACGAAACGCTTGCCACAGTCTTTGCACTGATAGGGACGGTCAGAGGGCAGGACAGCCGGAGGGCGCCGCCGGCGGGGACGGGCTGGCTTGGGAGACTCCGTGGCGGATGGGGAAGGCAGAGCCGGGGGCGAAGGTGACTTGGCGTTCTCTTTCAAGGCTTGAGAATCTGGAAGGAAGGGAGAAAAAAAATAAAAAATAGAGAGGATTCCTCACCAAGCGTCCCATTTTCCTGCCTCAAGCTCCTTCTCTTGTCTGCCAGCTATTCTGCAGGTGGAATATAAGCAGTCCTCGTTTAACGACCACTTATCCAGCAACTTGGTCAAAGTTGGCACTGAATGAGAAGGTTTTATGATGGATTCTCGTAGTTGTGGCTGTCGGTGATGACAATTCGGTCATCAGCTTGGCAATCACCTTGCAACCGCAACATCCAAACGATTGGAATTTGGGTGCTTCGCAACTGGCAGTGTTTATGACGGTTGTGGCATCTCTTGATTGCCATTTGTGACCTTCGCTGCTGGCCCCAGACGAGCAGAGTCAATAGGGAAGCTGGGAGAAGGTCACAAACGGCAATTCGGCGACCGTGGGACGCTGCGACTGTGTAGGATTCGCCTAACGACAGCAATGGGCGACAGCTGGAGCTGCCATCATTAAGTTGATGCAGTCACGTGATGTTGCGCTTTATGACTGTCGCTCAGTGACCAGAGTTCCTAATCCCAATTATAGTCGGTAAGTGAGGATTATCTATACTGGACATTAGGCAGAAGTTCAATGCAGGGATTTTTTTAAAAAAAGAATTTATTTACTGTTTTATCCAAAGAATGCACGCAGGGTTTGATTGTGATTTTGGATTTGCACTGTTAGAAGAAACGCAATTTGTGCTGTTTTGGCAAACAATAAATGACCCACATTCTTCACCTTTCCTTACCTGCAACGCTGCTATTCAGCGGGCTGCTCCCCACTCCGTTCTTGCTGTTGCTCACACAGGGCTCTTCCCCCCTTTCCAGCATGAGGACAAGGGTTGGTCGAGTGAGAAGATAAGCTGCAGGCAGGGGGGTTGGGAGGGAAGAGAATAAAATGGGGAGGGGGGAATTGGGGGGGGAGTCAGGCTCAGTTTTAAACAGCTTTATGCATCCTTTCAAAAAGCAAATCGGTCCTAAGCAAAACAGGCCTTCTTTTACCTCTCCCGTTTGCGCTCATCGGAGAACGACGCATGCCTGAAAATTATCTCACTAACTACCAGAAATCCAGCAGAGATGGCAGGTCCTTGCTTAGCAACTGCCTCTTTTAGTGACTCTTTGCACTTTCAACACTGATGGAAAAAGTAACTTTGGGAACAGCCTTCATATTGGCCACCTACTCAGCTTTGTAAAGGTAGTCCTCGACTTACAACTGCGCAGAGTTACAACGGACCCAGTGGTGGGATTCAAATATGGGAACAACCGGTTCTCTGTGTGGATGAAGCTTCTGGAAGTCCATTCTGGACCTGGGCAACAAAAAAATTAGCTACCGGTTCTGTCGAAGTGGTGCGAACTGGCTGAATCCCATTACTGGATGGACCCTGGAAACGGGACATGTGACACGGATTTGAAAATCTGACATTTACCCCATGCCCTGCAGAATGTGGCCACATTTTGGGCACTCAGGAGAAATAGCCTGCATTTACGACTGCAGCATTCATGTAACCTGACTGGGTCTTAACAATGTTTTTGTTAGAAACTGGTGTTTACTGCTGGTTTCCAGACAAAACAGCCCAAGGGCAAACAATGGGTTTGCTTAGTGACTGCCATACTTGCTTAATGACCACTGCAAAACAAGGGCTCGTAAAATCAGGTGTAGTCATGTAGTTATTCACTTGGCAACCATTGTGACTTTCAGTTGAGACGGTGGGCTCAATTGCGGTCGTAAGTGGAGGATTCCTTGTAAAGCAAAACTAACCATAGCTGTAGTTTTACTTAGCGCCTATTTTGCTATGAGCCACATTGCTGGTCCCAATGGTGGTCACTAAACAAGGGATTATCCCTAGAGAATAAAATATCCTTTGCACACTTTGGATGCCTTGTATTTAACAGAGGTTGATTTTTAAATTTAAATTTTACTCACTGCATAAATAATTGCAGATTGCCAATTTAGGCTATACTGAAACGTTTGACCATGGAAGAAAAGCACAATAAAACACACACAGTGGGGGAAAATATAAGATTCATCGAATCAGGTGAAAATTGTTTATATTGAAATACGATCTATTCCATCATTTGCTTTTTTTTGGGGGGGGGGGAGCAGAAAATAAGAAAACCCAAACTTCCGTATTGTACAGGTAGTCCTTGACTTAGCACCATAATGGAGCCCAAAATTTCTGTTGTTGAGTGAGACATTTCTTAAGTGAGTTTTGCCCCATTTTACAACCTTCCTTGCCACAGTTGCTAAGTGAAGCACTGCCGTTGATAAGTTACCGTGACAAATACAAGCCAGTTGCCAAGTGTCTGGATTTTGATCACGTGACCCTGGGGATGCTGCAAAGTGCGGAACTGAAAAAAGGGTCATAAGTCAATTTTTTTCTTCAGTGCCGTTGTAACTTTGAAAGGTCACTAAATGAACTGTTGTAAGTCGAGGACTACCTATAATGCCCTAATAAGCAGGCATATACATAGAATGAAGGCTACTGCTAAGCTTGTAAGCCGCCCTGAGTCTTCGGAGAAGGGCGGGATATAAATGGAATTAAAATAAAAAAAATAATGCAATTTGGCCCCAAGCAAACTGATCAATCTCCCTTTCTTCGATCACCCGTAACAAATCAACTCGTTTCCTTCTTCCCCTCCTACTTACCCCCCCCAACCACGCCATAACTAACCGTCATGATTACGCATCAGCAGGCAAATCCGTTTGTAAACCTAGCTTAGGTTTGGTATGGAGTCGTCTGGTGGTGTCTAGATTAAACCTCCATTAACCAGCCGCATTTCAATAGCTTGGTTCCCCCAGGGGTTGTCCCTGTATCACAAGACCCTGGGATCCAATTACGGCCGTGATTCTGCTATTGCTCAGCTTGGCATCAGTGTGGAGTTGCCATGGTAACCTGTTTGGAATACAGGCCGGAGAGGAGAAACTAGTCTATTGACAGAGAAATGAGATGGGCTACCAAGTGTTCAGCTACGGGATTATGGGCTGCTCTGAGCAGAGGGAGAGCGGGGGTCAACAAGAAAAATTGGGGCTCGAACAACCAGAGATGAAAGTATTCTCTAGAACTGGAGGGACCCCATTTTCTAAGTCAAAATTGTGCATAGCTGGAAATCTCTCTACATTTCTACCCTGGCATCCACATATGCAGAAGCCATGAAATGTGGACTACAAGCCCCAAAATGCCTTGCCGGTGGCCAAGCTGGTGGAAGATGGCCAGAGGATGCTGAAATCCAAAAATCCGGAAGCCTGCTCTTGGACTAGATTGTTTTGAGGTGTCCAGAGAAAACTGCAGATATTGGAATTGCAGTTTCTAGGCAGTAGCTGCAACCTGTCTAGAAATGCGAGGCAGGCTTTAAGGTGCCCAACATCACGGCATATCTTCAATTCCACAAAAAGTTTGCTGAAATAAGTAACTTCTGAATATCTCTATGGCTGTCTTCACATAATACTGTCTCTGTGCACAATGTTGCCGAATATACTGATCCATAAGCTAAGGGCCTGGTTTGTATAACTTGCTAAGGAAAGCGTTTGGCAACTTAACAGGTGGACTTCAACTCCCAGAATTGGAGAATCACATACACTGTTGGGGGGATTCTGGGAGTTGGAGTCCACCCGTCTTCAAGCTGCCAAGCTTGAGAAACACCATTGAAGTCCACAGGAGCTCAGTTTTAACATTCATGTGGATTTTAACACAGTATCAATTGGAGCTACTAAGTATTTATTTATTTATTTATTTATTTATTTATTTATTTATTTATTTTAATTCCATTTATATCCCGCCCTTCTCCGAAGACTCAGGGCGGCTTACAAGCTTAGCAGTAGCCTTCATTCTATGAGCACTTGGCATCTGGCATGTATTTTAAACTCACAGAACAGATTATTTGAATACCATTTGCGGCCTTCCAAACGGCTTCCACCAAACAAATCAATGAGGGAAGTTAAATTCGCTTCATGCAGTGCAGGATTCACATAACAATGGCAGTGGCTTGCTTAACAACTGTGGCAAAAAAGGTTGTAAAACTGGGCATGACTCACCCTAACAAATTCCTTGCTTAGCAATGGAAATTCTGTTCCCAATTGTCATAAATCGAGGACTGCCTTTACTGTATAATACTCAAGGCAGCCCATCATAGCCATAGCTAGCTCACATCTGCAGAGTCAGTCTGCCCCCTTCAAATATTGTTCAGGAGCTTCCTTGTGGGAACCCAGCATGCAGTGCAGAATTTCTCAGCAAATTTGCAAGGAATTGGGATACAGTGGTGGAGGATGGCAGGGCTGAATTCAGAAAAAGGGTATAAATAGGGCTGACCAGAGATACTGTACCCCAGCTCATTCGAGCATTAATCCCCCATAGCCTGCTTGGAAGGGTTGTGTGTTCAAATTCTGGTGCATTCTGGTCAGCGGCTGCTATGGCAAACCCCCGATGGCGCCAAAATAAGGACACAAGTATTGTATGCAGCCACCCAGAGTGGCTTTGGAGAATGAGATGGGAGGCATATAAATTTAATAAATAACATAATGCAATAAAAGCAAGTGGTGCTTTGGTGCGATTGACATCGCTGGAGTGTCATCTGCCCCCCCAGATGTCCCCAATTCTGGTCCTCCCCACAGCATCATTGCATAATTCACATCCCATTAAATCAGGCCTAAGCCCCGTAAAACAAGAAACAGCCCCACGTCAGCAACCAGGTTCACACTACATAATACACTTCACTCAACCTCTTAAGATGGTGACATTCACCAAGGAGGAAGCTTGGTTAGTTTTAAAACCTCTGGATTTGGTGGCCGAGCGCCTCTTCCTTTCCAACCTGCCTGGTTACAAACCCAGTAAATGGATGAATTTCAGCTCCCCGGGGTTGTGTGTATTGTATGAACAGCGTCCTCTCTGGATCTGTCAGGCTGGCAGATCCAGGCCGCCTTTCTCGCCTTACACACACACACACACACACCTCCTCCAACCCCCGCATCAATATGGCCTGAAATTTGTGCGGCTGTGATACAGATTTCCCCCCCCCCCCCGACCGAAAGCAATTTTTGCTGCAATGCACCCGAGTTAGAGAAGCCGGCTTGCTTGCTAGCATCAGAGTGGGAGAAGGGCGGACCTCCTCCTCCTCCTCCTCCTCCTCGCTTTCGCCGGCCCGGAGCCCCGCGAAGCCCAGCTGGAGAACGGCCAGGAAGGGGGGGGGGCTTCCAAGCCCAGCCTCGCCTGCAGCGGGCATCCTCCTCCTCCCCGCATCCCTTCGCCCGCGCCGGCCTTCCCGCGCTCCGCCTCGGCCACTCACCCGCCCGGGAGTCGGCGCTGGCCTCAGGCTGCCTCTGGGGTCTTCCCTTCATGAGCCGATCGCGCCGGGTCATGCTGTCCCCGCGGGGAGCCGGGCGCAGCGCCCCGCCGCATCCCTTCCCGGAGCCCGGCGAGGCGAGGCGCGGCGCAACCCGGCAGCCGCGGGGAGGCTCCGGCGCGCTCGGCCAATCGGCACCTTCCCGTTATTTTCTCTCGGCGGAGGGAGGCAGGCGGGCGATGAGGTAGCCGTGACGGAAGCAGCCTCTGGGGCTGCGTTCACACAACCTGCTTGGAAGCGGGTCAGCCACAGCCAGCTGCGGTTTCTGCTTCTGCACATCTGGGTAAGATGCTCTCTCTCCTTGGGTGCGTTTCTAGTTTGAGATATTTTTTTTGCCCTTCCTTCCTTCCTTCCTTCCTTCCTTCCTTCCTTCCTTCCTTCCTTCCTTCCTTCCTCATTCTGTCTGTCTAATAACTCAAGGCAGCAAATACAGGTAGTCCTCGACTTACAACAGTTTGTTTAGTGAACGTTCGAAGTTACAACGGTGCTGTTAAAAAAGTGACTTTGCCACCATTTTTTCCCACCCTTGGGGCATCCCCACACGGTCTTGTGATTTGCAGTCAGATGCTGGACAACTGGTTCATAAATGGGACAGCTGGTTCGTGTTTACGACGGTCGCAGTGTCTGGGGGTGTGTGCCAGGTGAGTTCCCCTTTTGCAACCTTCTGACAAGCAAAGTCACTGGGGAAACCAGATCCACTTAACAACTGTGTTATTAACTTAACAACCGCAATGATTCACTTAATAACGGTGGCGAGAAAGGTCACAAAATGGGGCCAAACTCACTTAACAAATGTCTCAGCGACATAAATTTTGGGCTCCAGTGTGGTTGTAAGCCGTGGACTATCTGTATACATAATACCAGGGCTTTTTTTGTCATAGAACGCTCAGAACAGAGTTCCGGCACCTTTTTTGGATGGAACCTTGTAGGGTAGGCAAGGCGGGTTGTATGACATGTGTGAGTTCCGGCACCTTTTTCTTTTACAAAAAAAGCACTGCATAATACTCCTTCCTCCTCTTTTCCCTACAACTCTGTGAGGTGGGGTTGGGCAGAGAAAGAGGAAGGGTCCCCCAGCTGTTTTTCATGCCTAAAGTGGGATGAGAACTCAGTTTCCTGGTTTTTAGCCTGGTGCCTCAGTGTACTGTGGTGGTCAGCAAGACATGGCCCAGAAATCACATGAAACTGTTGTGTGAACACAGCAAGAGGTAGCAAGGTAACCATCCCAGCACAAATCTTTGCTGGCTCTGCAGAAACCAAATCATCATGTTAAATAAACCCTGATGACTAGATCAACAAGCCACATGATGGGCTTAGTCACTGCAGCCTCCTTTCCCAGTTCTCGTTTCAGACAATTCTTAAATCCTATGTTATTTTCCTTCCAACAAAGCCAAAGCCAGCTAATACCAATTTTCTTCCATTTTCTATTTTTCATCCCCCTCACTGCAACCAAAGTTCCTTGGATGATTGCAAAATTATATCAAACATGCATTTTTACCAATAATGTATGTTTTTGGGTCACGGCTCTGAACTCACTAGTTGGGAATTTTTGTCCCCCCATGCAGGAAACCAGAACGGGGCTGACTATAGGATACTGGCTTAAGTTGCAGAATAAGAGGAGCACAGGATTTCATCACGATTTCTTGGCATTAGTCCTCCTAATCACAAAGCTGTGGATCTTCTCCCGACCCCGGGCTTTAGCAATTATGATCAAGCTGCTCGGGCCCAGTTCACACAAGACGCTCACTCAACCCCCCTTCTGGGGATTTGCGCAATAATCCAAAACCATTTTTTTAAAAACCAAAAACCTAAACTGGCTGGACTGCATTCCCGCCCAGCAGACTAAAATCGCCCTGGAACTAACCAAGGTTTGCAGCCGGTGCGAATGCAACCCCCGGGTTTGCTCTCTTTCCAGGTTGTGTGAATGCAAGCCTCGGCGTTTGCAGGCGCTTCTGGCCCTCCAAGCTCGCCTGCAATTGTCCACGCGAGCTTTTTTTTAGGATAGCAAGCAAGCGGAAGAAAGGGAGAAAAAAACTTATTCAAGTTATGCATTTTTTTAAAGATTTTTTTTTAAAAAAAACAACAACCACAACAATGCATGCCAGTTTTTAAAAATCGAGGGCAGAAATGATACGCCGAGGGAAACGTTCAGCAAAGCACGCGAAGCAGCGGCAGCCGCGCAAAAGCCACGCAAGCGAAACAAACGCAGCGACTCTACCTGCGGGGGAGTCAACTGAGCAAACCTCGCGGAGAAAATGTTCGCCTGGACGCAACCATGTTCCGGGATGATTTCCTCCCCCCCCCTTCCTTGGCCCTATGGTTTCACCCAATGAAGAGGGGAAAGAAATGACGTCAGACGGCGACTGGTAAGGGACAAAATTAATCTCATTTGTTTAAGACGCTCAGTCCGCCTCTAGAACTGTTTCCAAGTGTCCCGATCTCGCAGGGCGTTTCCACCCCCCCACCCCCCCAAACTGACCCTGAGTTTTAATGGTAATCGGGCAGTCGAAAAACGGAAGTTTTTTTACCGGGCTTTGCGTGGTTCAAAACCCTTTCAGCAATAAACAGTTTGCTAAATAGGGCATCCTCCTGGATTCACGACTCAGTTTTGAAGATCATATTGGAGTCGTGGCTAGGGGGGCATTTGCCCAGATTCGCCTGGTACATTAGTTGCGCCCTTTTCTGGACCGAGATGCCCTACGTACAGTCACCCACGCACTCGTTACCTCCCGTATAGACTACTGTAAGGCTCTCTACATGGGGCTGCCCTTGAAGACCACCCGGAGGCTTCAACTGGTGCAGAGTGCAGCTGCACGGGTAGTGATGGGAGCACCCCGATACTCCCATATTACACCCCTCCTGCGTGAGCTGCATTGGCTACCGGTTGCCCTCTGAGTGAGATTTAAGGTGCTGGTTCTTACCTTTAAAGCCCTACATGGCTTAGGCCCGGGATACTTGCAGGACCATCTGCTGCTGGGAACGAATTCCCATCGCCCAGTACGCTCACACAGAGAAGGCCTCCGTAGGGTACCGTCGGCTAGGCCAGGGGTCGGCAACCTCGGCTCTTTTATGACTCGTGGACTTCAACTCCCAGAATTCCTGAGCCAGCTATGCTGGCTCAGGAATTCTGGGAGTTGAAGTCCACGAGTCATAAAAGAGCCAAGGTTGCCGACCCCTGGGCTAGGCAATGTCGGCTGGCGACCCCCAGGGGAAGAGCCTTCTCTGTGGGAGCGCCAGCCCTGTAGAACCAGCTCCCCCCTGAGCTTCAGATGGCCCAAAATCTCCAGTCCTTTCACCGCGGCCTCAAAACACTCCTTTTCCACCTGGCTGACCTAGACTGACAGGGATTTTAATTATATTTACAATTCTAACTTTATTCTTTAATTTATTTTAATTTATTTTAAATTTTATTTTTAATTTACTGTACAGAGACCTTTAAGTTTTGTTGTTGTTAGCCGCCCTGAGTCCCTCGGGAGATAGGGCGGGATATAAATCCCATTAATAATAATAATAATAATAATAAATAAGAGGGATGAGGGCACTGGAATATTTTTTTTAAAAAAAATCATTGTCAGCCACTGGGGATGCAAGAGCGTTTTGATGAAGACTTTTCCCTTTTGCTTTGTAGGAGTGTAGCAAAACTTCAATTTTGTACTCTCAACTTAGCTGGATTCTCTTTTGTCATGCTCGTGTACGTTTCCACGCAAAACAGATTTTTTTTTATGGAAAAAGGTATTTACAGTGTGTCAAAACCAATAAAATCTGGTTATAGGATTGCATCATGTACTGCCGTGGTGCATGTACAATCTTTCCCAATTTTCCCTCTGGATGAATCACAGAAATGATGCAAATTAGGCTTGTGGGGTTTTCCGAATATTTGCTGTAAAAAAAAAAGTCTAGATTTTTTTTGACATTAAAAGGACCCAACATTAAAATGGCGCAATTGCCGGAGTTAGGGACTCTTGCATCAGCCGTCTGATGACTGCAAAACACAAATTGCACAATGTAGTTGCCTACAGCGCTCTGCCCACCTTAACAGGCAGCTCACTGGAATTCCCAATAGCATCTCTGAGAAAAAGGCAAACTTGTAATACCACATAACTGAAATTGGCACTTCTTTGCCCTATGGAAGAATGGGGTTTGTACAAAGAAACTGCATGCAGTAACTTGTAAAAGCCAGTTTGGTCTAATGGCAAAGGAACCAGCCTAGAAGCCAGGAGATGGTAAGTTCTAGTCCAGCTTTAGCCATGAAAACAAACTGTGTGGCTTTGGGCCAATCACTCACAAGGCTGTTGTTATGGAGAAAAATAGGAGGAAGAAGGAATATTGTGTGTGTTTGCTACCTTTATTACAAAGAAATAAAGGTGAGATAAAAATCTAATAAATAAAATTATCCTTAAGGTTATTGGAGGCTTGTCACAGTTAAGTGCTAATTGCTGCCATTTCAGCACCCTCTCCTCACCCCAAGGACAAGATGGCAGCTGCAACCATACAATCAAAGCCCCAACCCCTTTTAATTCTCTAAGTATTAGAAGGCAATTGAGAAGCAGTCTGCTACTCAGGTTGGTTTTGTTCTCAGATTTCTTGCCATTGTACATTTGAGCTTTTGTATTGTATTTTTAGCCATTGTTTTTGAAACTTTTTTTTATTAATATGCATTTGTATTGTACAGTCCCCAGAGTCACATGGCCTGAGTTGAATGACCTTGTAACTCTTGAAATAAATAAATGTATTAGTATGACAGGGTAGGACTTCAACTGTGCAGTTGCAACTGCCATGTTGACTTTTTCAATGTCCTTGCCACCCACTACATGCAGTGCCCAGGTGCCAAGACTTCTTATCGATGACCCTGACTCCCCTGGCTTAGCTAACATCGATATTGTAATGTGGGGAAGTGGGGATAATGAGTGGGAAAGCACAATGGTAGTCACTACGTTTTGGTATTCAGAGAAATGCAAGATGTGAAGGACAGTTATGCTTCCTTCTGCATGTTCTTTATATCAGTTTATATATCTCCTACCGAAAGATCCCTGTCATCAAAAAACTCTAGGGAGAACAGAAAAGTCCATAGTTTTACAGAATGACCCATGAATTGAAGAAGTGTAGCTAAATAAAAATGGGCAATATAAAATAGATTTCTATTTTTTATGCTTTGCCTTGCTTTTCAAACTTATTTTGGAGCTAAGGCCATTGATAAAACATTTGAAGAGAGGCGAAGTATATGGGTGAATAAATAACGTAATTCATGAACTCATAAAAGTCACACCCATGTTTATTATCCAGGGTTTTACTCCAGCAACGTGAATTTTTGGGCTTCACATGATTTCTGAGGTCAACAGAACAGCAGTTCTTATCACATATGCTATCTTAGGTCAATACAGTATAGTATATTCAACCCAGTTGCCTAGTTTCTAATTCAGAATATCATATGAGTCAACCAGTGGACTAAGGAGAATTCAGAGAGAGGAAAAAAAATCTTAAGACTTTGCAATCAGGGGAGTCTTTGTGAATTGATATGTTTACTCAAGGAAGGCAGTTTAAAAAAGAAAATTTATATCTTTATTCAAAAAAGGCATATACGTGACTCTAAGCTAGAGTTCTGTGGCAGTTGGCTTAAATCAAGACTGTCAGAATAATTTATAATGGTGTCACCGCCTTAAAGTCACATGTTAACCCTTGCTCTTACAATGGGGAAAAAAGATTTTCCAGCTGCTAAGGAAAGATGGGATGGTAGATAATTACTGCTGACTTGCCCTTGAATTTCAGGGATGGGCCTTGTTGCTGTCTATTGGCACATCTGAAAAAGCCACTTTATAGGGGTGAAAACTACGAGAGCCAATCGGATCACACTGAGGCTGTTTTTCCTACAATATCTTCCTTCAGGTGGAAGGTGCTATTGGTTGAAGCTGGGTACAAATAAAAAGTTAATGTGCAGAGATTTTCTGTCGACCTAGCCAACTGCCTTTCATCCATAGCAAATCTACTGGCCTACAATTCATTTCTTCCAACCACAAGCTATCTGCAGACAATATGAAATGAAGCATCTCTTTCTTCCCCATTAGCAGACTTCAGCACGTTTAGTGTGGAAAGAAGAAGAGATGGGAAAGGCTTGGGAGTGGCTGACTTGATTGCGTTATGCAACTGTGAAAGGTGTTATATCCGGTCAGGAAAAAAGTAGAGCTTTCTTCCAATCCCACCTCATGCTTCCCAGAACCACAAAGTAATTCATTGTTACTCAGGTTCAAGTCCCAGAATTCCCCAGCCAACGTGGATGGCTGGGGAATTCTGGGAGTTGAAGTCCACACATACTTATATGTAAGGGTGTAGGTATATACAAATTGATGTATATAGCATGTTTATGTGTGTGCTATATACATGTGCAGAGCAATCAACAGAATTTCATTTTTAATGTGCCCACAGTAAAAACTGACAATAAATCTATCTATCTACCCACTTGCCTACCTGCCTACAACAGAATTTCATTTTTAATGTGTGCCAGTGCCCTTTCTTTCTTTCTTTCTTTCTTTCTTTCTTCTTTCTTTCTTTCTTTCTTTCTTTCTTTCTTTCTTTCTTTCTTTCTTTCTTTCTTTCTTTCTTTCTTTCTTTCTTTCTTTCTTTCTTTCTTTCTTTCTTTCTTTCTTTCTTTCTTTCTTTCTTTCTTTCTTTCTGCTATGGTGCTGGAGAAGATTCCTACGAGTCCCTTGGACTGCAAGGTGATCAAACAGGTCAGTCCTAGAGGAGATCAACCCTGACTGCTCTTTAGAAGGCCAGATCCTGAAGCTAAAACTCAAATGCTTTGGCCACCTAATGAGAAGGAAGGACTCACTGGAGAAGAGCCTCATGCTGGGAAAGGTGGAGGGCAAGAGAAGAAGGGGACGACAGAGAATGAGGTGGCTGGATGGAGTCACTGAAGCAGTAGGCGTGAGCCTAAATGGACTCCAGAAGATGGTAGAGGACAGGAAGGCCTGGAGGAACGTTGTCCATAGGGTCGCGATGGGTCGGACACGACTTTGCAGCTCTATCTATCTATCTATCTATCTATCTATCTATCTATCTATCTATCTATCTATCTATCTATCTATCTATCCATCCATCCATCCATCCATCCATCCATCCATTCCCACCTACAGATTTTCGACCTGGAGGAATCCATTCCTACAAATCCCAGCATTCCTCCTATTGGCCTTGCCGGCAGAGGCTGCCGGGAGTTGTAGTCCGTCCGCATCTGGGAGGCTTGTTTTCCCCCCCTTCCCCCCCCCCCGCGCGGTCTCTGCGCCTCTGGCCCTTTAAGGAGAGGCGTCCCCTCCCCGCCGCCGGCCCGGCCCAGCCGATGTTAAAGGGCGTCGCTTCGCCCTTCGCTCCGCTTCCTCGAAGGCTGGCGCCGGATCAAGAGGCAGCGCCGCCCGACCATGAAGAGGCTGCTCCGGCGATGCCCCGCCGCTGCTCTGCGGCTCCTGAGCCGGCCGCTGCTTCCCCGCACCAGCCTCCCGCAGCGATGCTACTGCGCCGGCTCTGCCCGGCCCCGCGGGCTGCTCTTCCGACAGGTGAGCCCCGCACGCCTGGTGGGCATCCCGGGCAGTGGGCAGCAGCTGACGCCGCCCCTTGGCCGCAGCTCTGGAACTCTTTCGAGGAGGGAGGAACTCCGCCTTCGCTGCCGTTGCTTTCGCTTTGGGCTGCCATCTCCCGCGGCCGGGGGAGGGGAGGATAATAATAATAATATATAAAGTTGGAAGGGACCTTGGAGGTCATCTAGTCCAACCCCCTGCTCAGGCAGGAAACCCTATACCATTTCAGGCAAATGGCTGTCCAGTCTCTTCTTAAAAACTTCCAGTGTTGGAGCATTCACCACTTCTGGAGGCAGGTTGTTCCACTGGTTAGTTGTTCTAACTGTCAGGAAGTTTCTCCTTAGTTCCAGGTTGCTTCTCTCCTTGACTAGTTTCCATCCGTTGCTTCTTGTCCTGCTTTCAGGTGCTTTGGAGAATAGCTTGGCTCCCTCTTCTTTGTGGAAGCCCCTGAGATATTGGAACACTGCTATCATGTCACCCCTCACCCTTCTCTTCGTTAAACTACACATACCCAATTCCAGCAACCGTTCCCTATATGTTTTAGCCTCCAGCCCCCTAATCATCTTGGTTGCTCTTCTCTGTACCCTTTCTAGGATGGGTGTTGTCATCGAAGACAGGCGTGGGGGGTGGGAGTGGGATGTAGGAGAGGAGTTTGCAAATGTTGCCTGGTTTGGGCCAGTCTTCAAGGTTTCATCTCTGGAACAAAAGGAAGGAAAAAAACAAAGGCTCCGGGGCTCTTCACCGTGGCAGACCAGGAAATTGGTTTTTTTTTTTTGGTGTATTGGTGGAAATGGAGCTTCACATTGCTGGTTATTTTGTTTTATTAAAACGCGGTATGAAAATGACCACTGCCACCCTCCCGAAGGCTTGTTATGGAAATTGCTCTCTCTTTCCCCCATACGGAGTGGAGATGCTACAACTGAAGTTAGAACTGAAAAAGCTTCTTGGATATAATTTGAAATAATCTCTTTTCAGACTTGGGAGCTGTAATATAGCAGCTTCTCGGAGGCAAGGAGGCAATAAAGATAGTTTCAGCGAATTGTAACGAATTAAAACTCGTGGTGGAGATTTAAAATGGGTAGCAATTCATGTAAGGCATTGGGTACAATGGAAATTTAGTAGGTTACTTTAATTATATAAAAAAAATCATTTTAATTTAATTGTTCCTGGGGCTAGAGCAGGGGTCTCCAAACTTGGCAACTTTTAAGACTTTGTGGACTTCAGATCCCAGAATTCTCCAGCCAGCATGGCTAGACACAACTGGACTGTTTCACTTATCCCTTCCATGGACTAAAGTTCTTCTTATTGTTTTTTTATCCACCTACCAGCTCTTTGAATCAGAAAGTTATACTTACACTTACCTGCTGGCTGATATGAAGACAAAGGAAGCCGTTTTAATAGATCCCGTTTTAGAAACAGCTAGACGTGATTCAACATTGGTGAAGCAACTGAGACTTAATTTGCTATATGCAGGTGAGCTGTTTCTTCTTGGAGGAAAAAAAAGGAAAGGAAAACAAACCAGCAAGCATGGTCTGTAAGGATCATAAGAAAGTAGCCATGATATAACCGGAGAGGGGTAAATGATTGGGATGGGTGGGTGAAGGGGGGTGCTTGGAAACCTAATAGCTGTTGTTCAACCTTTCTGGATGTTATCAGCTGAAGGAATATTGATCTACTTTCCAGAGTATAATGTTTTTCCTTTTTAAGGAAACCGATTTGAGACTGGAAGTAAATTTTAGGGGGAACAATTTTCTGTATATTTTTTTTGCCCGGTCTCAAGTTGATGGCTCATCTGTTACAGAATAAGAGAGTTGAAAGGGACCTTGGGGGTCTTCTAGTCCAACCCCATGCTCAAGTAGAAAACCCCATACCAGGGGTAGGCCACCTTGGCTCTTTTATGACTCGTGGACTTCAACTCCCAGAATTCCTGAGCCAGCATGGCTCAGCATGGAAACCTCTCCATTTCTCCTCAGCACAGTTGGCTTAGGAATTCTGGGAGTTGAAGTCCACGAGTCATAAAAGAGCCAAGGTGGCCTACCCCTGCCCTATACCATTTCAATGTGCTTGCTGGCTGAAAGAAGAGAGAGGATAGGTTAGGTTAGGATTGTCCCCAAGATGTGTGGCAGCATCAATTCTGGGGATGCTCAGTACCAACCGTACTGATTTTGGAGTATGGATAAAGATAGCTCTTGACTTACGACCACAATGAGGGCTAGAATTTCTGTTGCTAAGCAAGATGGCTGTTTAGTATTGAATTGCGCCTGATTTTATGATCTTTTCTGCCACGGTTGTTAAGCAACTCACTGCAGTTCTTAAGTGAATCACGCAGTCATTGAGTGAACCTGACTTTCCCCCATTGACTTTTCTTATCAGAAGCCAGCTGGGAAGATCACAAATGGTGATCCACACGATCCAGGAACCGTGCAACCCTGCATAAATAAATGCCAATGACCAAAATGCCAAGTTTTAATCACCTAACTTTGGGGATGTTATGATGGTCATAAGTATGAGGACGGGCCATGAGTTACTTTTTTTAGTGCCACGGTAACTTTGAGTGGTCACTAAATGAATAGTTGAAATGCAGGTAATCCTCGACCTACAGCAGTTTGTTTAATGACCATTCTAAGTTACGACGGCACATGATTTACATTCGGATGCTTGACAATTGACTCATATTTATGATGGTCGCACTGTCCTGGGGTCACGTGATCCCCTTTTGCGACCTTCTGACAAGCAAGTCAATGAGGAAGCCAGATTCACTTAGGAATCGTGTCACTAATTTAATCTCTGCAGTGGTTCACTTATCAAATGTGGCAAGAAAAGTCGTAAAATGGGGCAAAACTCAGTTAACAAATTCCTCACTTAGCATCATAAATTCCGGCCTCATTTGCAGTCGTAAGTTGAGGACAACCTGTACGCTCATCCGAAAGGTGTAAAAAAAACCCTGGGTTGGAGACTTGATCTTATGTCCTAAGAAAACAGTTAAATTGGAATATCGATGAGAAATTAAAAATTGAGTGAAAATTAATAACAGGATATGGATTGTTTATGAAGACTAAATGTAATTAAGATATGTATAAACTAAAAAAATTATTGATAAATGTAATAATGTTTTTATTGGGTTGATATAATTAGAAATGTACTAATTTGAATATGAGACAGCAAATGTTAAGGGAAAAAGAGAAGAAATATCTGATGTTGTAACCTGAGATTTGCACTAAGACTTTGTTATTGAACTATTGATTAACCCAGCCACCACGTTGCTTTTTAAATAATTCAAATGGAAAATTGGAAAATTAATAAAATGTTATAAAAAAGAAAGAAAAAAACAGCCCTGTCTTTCTCCTTCTCCTTGTTAGTCAACACCCATTGCCATGCTGATCACATCTCTGGGACGGGACTTCTGAAGCAGCTTCTCCCAGGCTGTCGTAGTGTCATCTCCAAGGACAGTGGAGCCATCGCTGATCTCCTGATCCAGGAAGGCTATCAGCTCAAATTTGGAGACTTTGTAAGTCTGTGAACAGATTCCTGGAGAATAAAATAGGAGAAAGAGGAACGGGATGCCCGTCACAGCTATAAAGTTGTGACAATCGTAAAAACCGGCTAGTTGTGCGATCATCCCAATTTTACAAACCCGGTATTGTGGGTTGTTAGGCGAATGCCCCAATTGTAAATAGGACCGGCCCTTTATTCATATTTGTTCCCCTTTTTCTGAATTTGGTCCAGTTTTTCGGAATCCTTCATCATAAATTGAATAGAGTGAAGCTGCTAGTTCCTCTCATTTAGAAATAATATGTTCATATCACTTCCTGCGCTCCACCCTGCCTCCTAGTAGTTTATTTTCCAACAGTTCATCAACAGGCTTGCTTAATTCTCTCGTACTTCTGCAAAGCTCCCCTTGGACGGATTTACTTCCTAGGAGCTACCTTGGGGCTCCAGTCCTGTGGAAGTTTATCTTTCGAGTTCATTTTAGAGGATTTCAGGTAGTAGTCCAAAGTCCTAGGTTTGGTTCAGAGCACTTGTTTGACCACATGCTCAGTTTGGGCAAAACTGAATTTTTTTTTCTCTGTGCCACAAGAGGAAATGTAGCTTTGCTTGTCCTTTTGTTGTTGTTGTTAGCTGCAAAGTCGTGTCCGACCCATCGCGACCCCATGGACAACGTTCCTCCAGGCCTTCCTGTCCTCTGCCATCTTCTGGAGTCCGTTTAAGTTCACTCCTACTGCTTCAGGGACTCCATCCAGCCACCTCATTCTCTGCCGTCCCCTTCTTCTCTTTGCCCTCAATCTTTCCCAGCATCAGGCTCTTCTCTAGTGAGTCCTTCCTTCTCATTAGGTGGCCAAAGTATTTGAGTTTTAGCTTCAGGATCTGGCCTTCTAAAGAGCAGTCAGGGTTGATCTCCTCTAGGACTGACCGGTTTGATCGCCTTGCAGTCCAAGGGACTTGCAGGAGTCTTCTCCAGCATCATAGTTCTCCCGCCCTTTAATGAGAACTAAATGGCCATGACTGATTTGCATGAAGTCCTCAGCTTACGACTGGTCAGTTAGTGACTGTTTGAAGTTATGGTGGACCCCGAAAAAGGTACTTATGATGAAAAAAGTATTTATAATTACGGGCTGAATTATGGTGCTAATTTGAGGACTCTCTGTAAACAACCTGCTTTTACGGTTTGATAGCCTGGGCTTCAATAGAGAATGTTGTTAAGGTGATACATATCCAAAGTGCGTTGGGATTATGTTGTCTAGCATTTCCCAGGAACCTTGCTGCTTTGAATTCTGAGAGTTGTAGTTCTGTTACTTTAGGGAGGGAACAAGAACAGAATACTAATATAAAAGGTGAGACAGGCTCTAGGAATGTTAGTAACATGCTACTGTGGTTTCAGGCATTAGAAGCGCATGCCACCCCTGGCCACACGGACGGGTGCCTGACCTATGTGCTGAACGACAAGACTATGGCTTTTACAGGAGATGCCTTGCTGATCCGGGGATGCGGGAGGACAGACTTTCAACAAGGTATGGAAGACTTAAGTAGTTGTAGGCAACCTTGGCTCTTTTATGACTCGTGGACTTCAACTCCCAGAATTCCTGAGCCAGCCATGGGAGTTGAAGTCCACAAGTCATGAAGGGGCCAAAGTTTTCTCCCTGCTGGCTCAGGAATTCTGGGAGTTGAAGTCCATGAGTCATAAAAGAGACAAGGTTGCCTACCCCTGACTTAAGGGATCTAGTTATGTACCACATAGCAGCTTTGCAGCTTGGGAGACAGTGGAGATTTTTATAGTAGGCCCAAAACTATATTTCTGGTTGGAATCTCCAAGAACAGTTCAGAATTCTGCCCCTTGACTTTACTTCCTGTATTCTGCACAACGTGTAAACATTGTAGACCTCCACTCTGTTTTAGAAACGGTCATTTTCCACTTGAAGAGGAACATTTTTGCCTTTGATGAAGTTTGAAACTGGATTTATGCATATCTGTTTGATGCATGCTCTTTTCCCCAGGTGACCCCAAACTCTAGATGCTCTAGAGCAGGGGTCTTCAAACTTGGCCCTTTTATGACTTGTGGACTTCAACTCCCAGAATTCCTCAGGCAGCATGGAGGAAACTTTGGCCCCTTCATGACTTGTGAACTTCAACTCCCAGAATTCCTCAGCCAGCATGGGGAAACTATGGCCCCTTCATGACTTGTGGACTTCAACTCCCAGAATTCCTGCCCCTTCATGACTTGTGGACTTCAACTCTCAGAATTCCTCAGACAGCGTGCCTGGCTGAGGAATTCTGGGACTTGAAGTCCACAAGTCATAAAAGGGCCAAGTTTGAAGACCCCTGCTTTAGAGAGTTTGACTTTGTGAAGGAGACTTATGCGTAGGTTACAAGAGATGATTTGAGCCCTAATGTTTGGCAGGATAGGAATTGGGGATATACGCCTAGGGCATCCTGCTCCAAGCTCTATATTAGAAAAAAGAATCTGCTTGATGGTTATAGCTCTGTTCTCTTCTCCAGGCTCTGCCGAAACTCTGTACGACTCAGTCCACAAGAAAATCTTCACGCTTCCAGGTGACTGCCTGATCTATCCTGCCCATGACTATACAGGTGAGTTGGTGAGCACTTTTTACTCGTTCTATTCTTTTTTTTCCTTTTAAGTTTAGTTTGCAATTAGATTTTATTATTGCAACCAATATTCTTAATTAGACATAGATATACCCACTGCATTACAGTGCATATTATTTTATTTTTAATTTTTATTTTTATTCCATTTATATCCCGCCCTTCTCTGAAGACTCAGGGCGGCTTACAAGCTTAGCAGTAGCCTTCATTCTATGTATATGCCTGCTTATTAGGGCTTTCACACACCCCCTAAGCGGCATTATTACAAAGTCAGCTTAATTGCCCCCAACAATCTGGGTCCTCATTTTACCGACCTCGGAAGGATGGAAGGCTGAGTCAACCTTGAGCCTGGTGGGACTCGAACCTGCACTAATTGCAGACAGCTGGTGTCACTTAAGGAGGCATTAGCCCACTGCTCCACCAAGGCTCTATTAGATGGGCAATAACATCCAATCTCTTTCCTTTTCCTCCATTCCAGGCCAAACGGTGTCAACGGTGGAGGAAGAACGGACTCTGAATCCTCGGCTGATCTTGTCCAAGGAGGGTTTTGTTGAGCTTATGAACAATCTGAATCTACCCAAACCCAAAAAGATTGGTGAGGCTGGCTTCTGTTCAGAGAGAGGAGCATAAGAAGTGGGTTGGGGGTCCCTTTTGGGCTACAATCTACTTCATGTTATGGCTCTTCTGGAAGAACCTCCAGAGCAGGGGTCTCCAACCTTGGCCACTTTAAGACTTGTGGGCTTCAACTCCCAGAATTCCTCAGCCAGCAAAGCAAAGCTGGCTGAGGAATTCTCAGAGTTGAAGTCCACAAGTCTTAAAGTGGCCAAGGTTGGAGACCCCTGCTCTAGAGTTCAAAAAAGGGTGGTGGAAATTTCGCTAAAGTCTTTGTGGAAGAAATTGTCGAACCGAAATCCTCTCAATGAAAGGAATTGCTCTCCTGTGATTGATTTTTAAATTGCCAAGGCTGCAAGCTGAGGTAGTGTCTGGTTAGTTATCGTGCAATATGCTGAATCTGGAGAGCAAATTAAGTTATTTTCTGGTTTGTAGTTTTCTGATTTGTGCAGTATGTTGAACCATAAACCAAATGGTCTGACTGGATGGATGGATGGATGGATGGATGGATGGGCACACATACACAGTGTATACTGTGTGTGTATGTGTGCTCTCTCTCTCTCTCTCTCTCTCACACACACACACACACACACACACACACATTATCTATACATACATACCCACTATATATGTACTGTATATACACACACACAAATACTGTATGTATACGTTACATCACATACATACACAAAGTATATATGTAGGTGTATATTCCATACCCACATCTCAGATAAAGATTAACTCGGTTTTTGGCAGGGGTTTTGCTCTCCAAGCTTGTTTCAATATAGTTTCTGAATGTTTTGTTACCACACTAGCTAACAGCAGCAGCAGGATTTTATTGTCCTATTCTCCTTAGCCAGGGGTCTTCAAACTTGGCCCTTTAATGACTTGTGGACTTCAACTCCCAGAATTCCTCAGCCAGGTATGCTGGCTGAGGAATTCTGGAAATTGAAGTCCATAAGTCATAAAAATCTCTGTGTCTTTAGCATGATCTAATGCTTGCATTCTCTTCTTTTGGGCAGACGTTGCAGTTCCTATGAACCTCAAATGCGGAATCCAGGATGTACCTATTTAAGGTACGTCTCTTTTCTTGAGAGCAGCCATATTCAGGACCTCTAGAAGCTCCCCCCCCCCATCGCTTCCGCACTCTTCCACGAGACACAGTGAAGCCAGTAACCGCCGAATGCAACTGTTTGCTTCAAAGTCTTGAACTGATTCCAAAACGGAGACGGACCTGCCTTATAACTCCCGTTTCTTGCTTTAATTTAGTTTTATCGTCATTAGCAAATAGAGTGACTGGCACTCCTGGCCTCACCTTAGATCCGCCCTGCGTGGCTTTCAAGGCTATACTGCATTAAGACTCAAGGCTCACTTTCCTCCGTTACATGGTGGGACTTTTGGGCTGGGGATGACCAAAACTCAGCAGAGCTGGCCTTCTGCGTCAAATGAAATAAAATATTTTGTTTCTTAACCTTCTGGAATCCAACACTGGGGCGGTGAGGCTGGAGGGAGGGACCATAATGGTTAAGCTTGGATTAGACTTCAAAGTGTCAGGGAACATACGTGTCCCTAAGACTGATGGGATTACCTAGCTCGGTAGCGAAACATCTGCAAGAAAACAGCCAAGATCGGAGAGCACCAAAGATCTCTCATTTCAACCCTGAGCTACCAATGCAGCTAGTCTTCGACTTAACAATGGTTTGTTTAGTGGCCGCTCAAAGTTATAGCGGCACCGGAAAATGTAACTTCTGACTGTCTTTCCTTGGCAGCCTCCCCACGATCATGTCATCAAAATTCAGACGCTTGGCAACTGGTTCATATTCACCACCTTTTTGCTGGCTCCCAGGATCACGCGATCCCCTTTCCTGACCTCCCGACGCGGGAAGCCGGATTCCTTTAGCAACCAGATTACTAACTTATCAACTGCAGGGCTTCACTTAACAAGCGTGGCAAGAAAAGTCGTAAAACGGAGCAGAGCTCACTTAACAAATGTCTCGCTGAACAACCGACATTCAGGGCTCAGTTGTGGTTTTAAGGGGAGGATTTCCTGTGTTCTCCTTTATTGGTATGTGTGTGGGTGGGTCTGTTGTTCAGAGAAAGAGGCGTTTACAGTATACTTCTGCAAATGACCTTCTGGCTAGTGGGCGCTCCAATGACAAAGCACAGAAAACTTCCCAGCGAGAAGTAGCGTGTCTCCACCCAATGCATGGTTGAGACTGGGTGGTCTGCAGCTGTCTGCATCATACACTTATTTATTTTTATTTATTTATTTTAATTCCATTTATATCCCGCCCTTCTCCGAAGACTCAGGGCGGTTTACAAGCTTAGCAGTAGCCTTCATTCTATATATATGCCTGCTTATTAGGGCTTTCACACACCCCCCCCCAAGAGGCATTATTACAAAGTCAGCTTAATTGCCCCCAACAATCTGGGTCCTCATTTTACCTACCTGGGAAGGATGGGAGGCTGAGTCAACCTTGAGCCTGGTGGGACTCGAACCTGCACTAATTGCAGGCAGCTGGTGTTACTTAAGGAGGCATTAGCCCACTGCTCCACCAAGGCTCTTCACTTATCCATCAACCCCTTTGCAATGTCAACGCCTTCACACGCTGCAGCCAAGTCCAAATCAAGCTTTAGTGAATGGAGCAGAATTTAATGATTAAATAAATGTTTTGAGTAGAAGGTCACAATTCAGAGGCAGAGCAAGGGGTCACTGGCACATTTCCTACTGTATTTTTCATTTACCCTTCCGATTCCTGAATTTACTTATTTCCTTTGCAAAGGCTTCTAAGGAATGTACACCCCCACCCACTTCAAATTCAAAGCTGGGAGAGGTCTGTCATAACGGAACAGCAAACAGTTGGGTGTGCAGTGGGGCAGTATTTCTCTGTTAGGGAGAGTCGCAGCACGATGGCTGGAATTATGTACGTCTAGTGACAGGATAGCAGTATCCCAGTATTTGAGGGGCTGCCACAAAGAAGAGGGGGTCAAATTGTTCTCCAAAGCGCCAGAGGGCAGGACAAGAAACAACACTTGGAAACTGATCAAAGAGAGAAGCAACCTGGAATTAAGGAGAAACTTCCTAGCAGCGAGGACCATTAACCAGTGGAACAACTTGCCTCCAGAAATCGTGGCCGCTCCATCACTGGAGGTTTTTAAGAAAACGCTGGACAGCCACCAATCTGAAAGAATATAGGATCTCCTGCTTGAGCAGGGGGTTGGACTAGAAGATCTCCAAGGTCCTTTTCAACCTGTAGCTGGGTTTGCTAAGCCTGTTATGGTTTCATGGCAATTGTGAACACAAGATCTTCCTTTGTTAGTGTAAGTCAGGGGTCTTCAAACTTGGTCCTTTTATGACTTGTGGACTTCAACTCCCAGAATTCCTCAGCCAGGCACGCTGGCTGAGGAATTCTGAGAGTTGAAGTCCACAAGTCATAAAAAGGCCAAGTTTGAAGACCCCTGGTGTAAGTTGTGTGAATCATGAAGAATGGCCGTAGAGGTGCCTGCTGGAGGAGCTGTAGTGTCAAGCTTTAACCTCCAGATGGCAGGATTTGCACACTTAGAAGTTCAATCAACAGTAACTAAGCTGTTGAGTGAATTTCGACAAAGCTTCCTTCTCTTTGATGGCTGAGGATGATGGAACATCAACTGGAGAAAGGAAGCCGAAAGAAGACCAAGCTCCATGTTGCAGGAGAAAGCCAAGATGATCCAGACACGAGGAAGTTCCAGGAACCTCAACAACTCAAGAGTTATATAGTTCAGCCATATCTATATGCATTCCTTGGGAGTGAACCAGTCAAGGCTATGTATATCTTTGCTGGAATTGGAAGCAACCTAATCCGTCTTCTTCCCTTCCTCTTTAATATTTTTTTTTGTAATTGTTTTTCGTTTTTGAACAATCTCTCCTATCTGGAAGCAAGCATCTTGCATAACTCCATCTTTCCCTCTGCTCAATAGAGAAGCATCTTAGAAAACTGGGGGGGGGGGGGAAGTCCAGTTTTTTTCAATGTTTTTTCAAATCCAAAGTTTTCCTTCCGTGCACTGATGTAAATAGCGGTTATACCGATAGTCCTCGACTTACAACAGTACGGTTAGTGACCGCTTGAAGTTACGGCAGCACTGAAAAAAACTGACTTTTGAGCATTTTTCAAACTTACGATTGTTATAGCCCCTTCCCTTGCCCCCGTCATCATGTGATCAAAATTTGGACACTTGGCAACTGGCCTGTATTTATGACGGTTGCAGAGTCACATGATCACCTTTTGCAATTTTCTGTTGAAAGAAAAATCTTCCATCAGGGTCCAGTCCAAGCTGGGAATAAACAAAATGGAGACTGCTTTAGAAAAGAAGGTTGCAGTTTATTGAAGAGGAGAGCCAGACAGAAAGATGGCTCTGGGGAAGCTGACCACATGTAGTAGGGAGTGGTGGGTTTTTATACCTTCTTGGGCTTTTGTGTGGAGTTGTTCCTGTGGCATGAACTCTGACCTGACTCTGAGTGTGCCTTTCTGGCATTCTGATGGTGGTGGGTTAATCCTATTATGTCCCAAAGGTCATATCCTGCTTCTCTGGAGCTGTGGCTGATGGCTATGTCCTGTGTTGGAATTTTTGGTGTGAGGGATTGTTGATTCTAGGGATCTTCGTCTTTCTAATCCAAGCCTCCTGGCTCCAATCTTTCTGACAGGATTATCACATCAGCATTTCTACAGACCTGGTTTCTGCTTGGGAAAGACAGACTTGGGCAGTGGTGGTCCTGCCTAAGATTTTCCATTATTCCTTTGAGGAAATATAATATTCTGCCTTTTTAATATTCCTCAAAACATTTGCTTCTTTTGGGGGGGGCTGTCTTCCCACACTTCTGATAAGCAAAGTCAATGGAGAAGGCAAGTTCACTTTCCCGCCATGTTACTAACTTAACAACCGCAGCAATTCATTTAACAATTGTGGCAAGAAAATTGTGAAATGGGGCGAAGCTTACTTTAACAACTGTCTCGCCTAGCAGTGGAAATTTTGGGCTCAATTGTGGTCGTACGTCGAGGACGACTTGTACTCAAGTGCTGTTGTGGTGGCTGGGAATAATGGGGGCTGTAGTCCCAAACATCTGCAGGGTGCTGGGCTGCTCTATATTTTTCATAGATAACACGGACTTACCTTGATAAAACCTGTGCTGTGTTGAGAGAATCCTTGTTTTCCTCAAAGACTTGGACTTTCCTCCCAATTTTTTTTAGAGCCTTGCTGGGCTAAAGTTTGTGTTGTCAACAGTTTTACACTTTGTCCCTTGATTGTGTCACTGGCCTGACTATCGTTTGGGGCCCTGTTTATGGGAAACACATCCTTATTCTCCTTCTGTGAGGTTTGGCTGCTGTTTTTCGTCTAAGGATGCAAGAACAGCAATACGATGTTCTACACCAGGAGTCTTCAAACTTGACCCTTTTACGACTTGCGGACTTCAACTCCCAGAATTCCTCAGCCAGCCTGGCTGAGGAATTCTGGGAGTTGAAGTCCACAAGTCGTAAAAGGGCCAAGTTTGAAGACCCCCTGTTCTACACTGTCATTTCTTGGAGGTAGGGACCCAGTCAGTCTTGGCTGCTAGTTGGGAAAGTACTTCAGAAGCTCATTTGGTGGACATGCAGGTAGTCCTTGACTTACAACAGTTCACTTAGTGACCATTCAAAGTTACGTCCTGAAAAATGGGACTTACGACTATTTTTCACACTAACGGCCATTGTAGCATCCCCCACGGTCACGTGATCAAACTTCGGACGCTTGGCAACTGACTCATATTTATGACGGTCGCAGTGTCCCGGGGTCACGTGATCCCCTTTTGCAAAGCTTCTGACAAGCAAAGTCAATGGGGGAAGCCAGATTCACTAAAGAATCACAACTGCAGTGATTCACTTAACAACTGCGGCAAGAAGGGTTGCGAAATGGGGTAAATCTCACTGAACAAAATGTCTTGCTCAGCAACGGGAAACTGGGGCTAGAATATTTTTAGAGGTAGAAGGGGGTGAAACATACTGTACCCCATCCTGTCCCATCCCTTCTTCCCAGCGAAGACCGAAGTTTCCCAAGGGAAGTGAAAACAGACAGGTAAACACAGGAGAATCGGACAGGATCCGACATGTTTTGATTTGGCAGCCCAGCCAGGCACACGGGAGACAAAATGTTTTTTTCCCCACAGGCCAGACAGTGAGATTGTGCTGTGTTTGTGCAATTTGCCAAGGGTGGTCTCTCCAAAGTTGGGACAATGCTTTCCCACAGCTTATTCTTATCAGTGGCCTGGAAGTTCCACCGGTGATCACTCTGTGGAAGCCAAGTGGAGGGCAGAAGATGTGATCCACACCATCCATGGAGGTTATCCCATTTGAAATGGGGGGAAAGCTCTTCATTCCAGACCGCTTGCGTTATTCCCAGCCCTGCTTTGAAGCTGACAACTTTCTGAAGAGGAGAGACACCCGAAAAAGAATGGGCTACATGCCCATAACAACCTCAAACTGGGATGTTATGTGCAACAAAGAGGAATATCAATAGAAGAGAATACACCCTTTGCGTAAAACAAACAAAACAAAACACTTACACAGGACATCATCTCTCTGGAAGGAAAAGTTAAGAATTCTTCTCTTGCCTTTTATCCATCCTGCAAAGCTGGGAGGGCTGCCTCAAGTGTCAAAGAAGTCAGCCAAAATCTACCAGCATGATATATATGGAATTAACATCCTGGGTGGCTGGACTCACAGCCGTCTGAAGGAATAGCTGTATTTTCAAAATATTTTGCCAGAGAAGCAAGTTGGAAGTAATTCTTAGGAAGACTCCCTGGTGACCATTGCAGCTACTACATGAACTTCCTTATCTGATTTTTGTGCAGACACATAGAAATTGTTGGTCTCTCTCCTTCTCTCTCTCTCTCCAAAACAGTATTGAAACTGTGACCCTGGATGCCGTGGTGGGATTCAGCCATCTCGCACCACTTCGGCAAAACCGGTAGCTAATTTTTGTTGCCCAGGCCCAGAATGGACTTCCGGAAACGGCATCCACACAGAGAACCGGTTGTTCACATATTTGAATCCCACCACTGGCTGGATGCTTGAAAATCTCCAGAGCATCAAACTGAAAGTGATTCATTTCAGAAACTGACCTGTGGGAAGGAAAGTATAAAAGGAGAAGCCCTCTGAACTGAGCTCAAATCTTAGGGACTTCACACACTTATTTCGGGAGCTTCCTTAGAAGCAAGGAAGAATCGGGTGCTTTTGTTAGGATTCTTGGTGATTTCCCAGCTAAGTCCCATCAAATGTTTCTAGGTTGGCCAAAGTTGCTTAGTGCTGTTCTACACGCAGGCCTGATCCTTCAGCACCACTGCTGCTCCTCTGGCCTTCTCAGCCATGACCATTAGCTGAGAAAATGAGCAGGAGAACCTCCATGGCCAACATCTGTTCTTTGAGAGATGCAGCAGAAGACACCTTGGCTCTCCATGGATTTCGTAGGTGGGGTCACAGCATATTCCAGCTCTTTGTTTGTGTGTGTGGGGGGTTCCTTATTAGCAAGAGCCTCATAAACATTCAAAGATGTGTAGGGTTTCTTAAACTTGGCCATTTCTGGGTGTGAGAACCTCAATTCTCAGAATTCCACTGCCAGCGTGGGCATTGATAAGAATTCTGCCAGTTGGAGTCCATACCCCCAGAGGTCTGCTCCTGCCCTGCACAAGGGCCTAAGGCAGGGGTAGGCAAGCTCCACTCTTTTATGACTCATGGACTTCAACTCCCAGAATTCCTGAGCCAGCATGGGGGAACTATGGCCCCCTCATGACTTGTGGACTTCAACTCCCAGAATTCCTGAGCCAGCATGGCGGAACTATGGCCCCCTCATGACTTGTGGACTTCAGCTCCCAGAATCCCTGAGCCAGCATAGCGGAACTATGGCCCCTCATGACTCGTGGACTTCAACTCCCAGAATTCCTGAGCCAGCATGGGGGAACTATGGCCCCCTCATGACTCGTGGACTTCAACTCCCAGAATTCCTGAGCCAGCCACGTGCCATTGAAAGTTTGAGCAGTCATTAAACGAATGGGCGTAAGTCAAGGACTACCTGTAAAAAAGCAACTGTCCCAGAGGGCGATTGTACACAAAGCTGGGTCCAGTTCCCCTGATTTGTGGGAATTTTCGGTGTCTGTTCCAGGAGTTTTCGTCACGGGGGCCGACTTGCACCCAGATTTGGAAATGACAGAATGCATTGTTGTGACAGGAGGGTGTGGCTGCTCTTTCAGCTGGAACCAGACAGGCCTTTCTGCATTTTATTCTTATCACTGTCCCACAGGGCATCTGTCTGCAGCACAGGAAAATATTCATCAAATGGAAGGGAAAGAAAGAAGGAAAGAAAGAAAGAAAGAAAGAAAGAAAGAAAGAAGAAGAAGGAAAGAAAGAAAGAAAGAAAAAGAAAGGAAAGAAAGAAAGAAAAAGAAACAAGAAGGAAAGGAAAGGAGAAAAGTAGGAAGGAAGGAAGGAAAGAAAGAGAGTAAAGGAAGAAAGGAAGGAAAGGAAAGAAACAGGAAAGGAAAGGAGGAAGGTAGGGATGAAAGAAAGAAGGAAGAAAGGAAGGAAATAACATAAAGAGTAAAGGAAGAAAGAAAGAAAGAAAGAGAAAGAAAGAAAGAGAAAGAAAGAAAGAAAAAAAGAAAGAAGGAAAGAAAGAAAGAAAGAAAGAAAGAAGAAAGAAAGAAAGAAAGAAGAAGGAAAGAAAGAAAGAAAGAAAAAGAAAGGAAAGAAAGAAAGAAAAAGAAACAAGAAGGAAAGGAAAGGAGAAAAGTAGGAAGGAAGGAAGGAAAGAAAGAGAGTAAAGGAAGAAAGGAAGGAAAGGAAAGAAACAGGAAAGGAAAGGAGGAAGGTAGGGATGAAAGAAAGAAGGAAGAAAGGAAGGAAAGAACATAAAGAGTAAAGGAAGAAAGAAAGAAAGAAAGAAAGAAAGAGAAAGAAAGAAAGAGAAAGAAAGAAAGAGAAAGAAAGAAAGAGAAAGAAAGAAAGAAAGAAAGAAAGAAAGAAAGAAAGAAAGAAAGAAAGAAAGAAAGAAAGAAAGAAAGAAAGAAAGAAAGAAAGAAAAGAGTCTCCTGAATGGACTTTATAGTTTCAGAGTGGAGCCTTTGGCCTTATGGACTGAAGATAAGATAATTAGAGAGGCAAACACAGCAGACAAGGACTGTGATATATGACCAATGAACACACTGTCAGAAGCCAGCATCCAGATCAGCTTCTGTTCCTCTACCAGCATTTGGGTTACCTTTCCCTCCCCCCCCCCAGGTGTTTCTCTTTCAGGTTGGAGAACTAAAGCAGATCCCCACCCCCAGGGCTGCCTGTAAGGATGAGGGAGGCCAAAAAGTCCACATGCACCTACAACTATGCAACTGAAGCTATTATTTTTTTCTGTGCAACACCCATGGACTAGTGATGGGGCATTGTTCGCCCTGCGAGGTAGTCCAGAGGAGAAGCTTCATTTTCCATGCACATCTGAAAGTATTTTTCCCTTCTCTCTTTTTCACCCTCTGGAAAACTGGGGTGGGGGGGCAGGGTGGGAGGATTCCCTTCTGATAGACTTCCCACACCCTCCCCCCTTTCCTGGGCTAAGACATCCTTTGCATGATAGTTATCTGGATCCTAGCTGATCCTCCTGTCTCCCAGGGCCATTCCCACATCCCATTACAGCCATTGATTCCGAGGTGGTGGTCACCATCTTGACTTTTTTGACCTCCCCCAAGACCCTGTTGCCTCCCAGCCTCTGCTTCCTTACCGCCTCCTATCCTCTATACAGGTAATCCTTGACTTACACAACAGTTCAGTTAGGACCGTTCAAAATTACAATGGCATTGAAAAAAGGGACTTATGAGCGTTTTTCAACACTTACGACCATTGCAGCATCCCCAGGGTCACGTGATCAAAATTTATGATTCATATTTATGACGGTTGCAGCGTCCCGGGGGGGGGGTGTCATGTGATCCCCTTTTGCGACCTTCTGACAAGCAAAGTCAATGGGGAAGCCAGCTTTCCCAACCACCGGGTTACTAATTTAACAACTGCAGTGAATCAAGAAAGGTTGTAAAATGGGGCATAGCTCACTTAATGACTTGTCTCACTTAGCAACACACATTTTGAGGTCAATTGTCATAAATCGAGGATTATCTATACCGCCCTTCTCTCCTCCTCATAATTGGTAGTGAAATACCTGTTCCACTGTTTAATCTCATTTACGGCTGGTTCTCCCTAGTGCCAAACCGAAGAGCAAATATTATTTCAGCCCACTTAGCTCTTGGCAAAAAGTTGCATCACGCAGAAAGGCATGTTACAGGAAACGGATAAACATAGTTATGATTTGAAGTTTAAGAGATAGGTTTCCCTTTCTTTCAGAACAAATAATGACTTGCACAAACAGACACACACACACACACAGATACCATCGATTAAATTTATTCAGCTTTTCCTGGTGTGATCTCATGGGTGTGTGTTTCCAAAAGATAATCTAACATGAAATAATAGGCTCCCGGGAACATCAAAAGCTCCCCTCTCCCCAATTTGTCGGGTCCTGAATTTCGCAGGTCTTTTGAGGATGTATCTGGTAGATAGATAACCCCCTTGATGGGGCTTTTGGTAACATAACAGTGGTTGTGTGGATTAGGTTAGATTGTTGGTGGAGGTAATTGTGCTGTTATTGTGGTATTGTTTTGTTTATTCAGACCTTCAAGGTACAGCAGACTCTGTGTAGGAAAGCTAGAATTAAGCTTCATTTTTCTGCTACAGCATTTTTTCAACCTTAAGATGGGTGGACTTCAACTCCCAGAATTGCTATGCTGGCTGGGGAATTCTGGGAGGTGAAGTCCACCCATCTTAAAGTGACCAAGGTTGAGAAACTCTCCACTAAGAGATATAAGAGAAATGACATCTCAATCCTTGGAAAGGTAATGTGGGGGGGGGGGGGGAAAGAGACTAAAATAATGTTGCCTTGATTGTATGTGGTATAAAAGAAGCAGAAAGGAAGGCTGGCTGGGGAATTCTGGGAGTTGACGTCCGTACATCTGAGTTTGAAGAACACTGGAGCAAAGTAACAATCCTTGAGCTGTGAGATGTGAAGGCAATTTAGGAGAATAATAATATTCCAGATCCTTGGGAAGTACTTGATAGGTGGATAAAAATGCCAGATCGAGTCTAAACATCTGGCTGATTGTGTGGTCAACAAGAACAACAACAACAACACAGAACAACAACAACAACAACAAAAAGAATCAGTTAAGATTTGCAGGGTGGAGTCACTTTTCCTGCCACCTCCTTGCTTGCTTCCACAGGTATTTATTATATGGTAGCATAAATAGCCATTTCCTCTATTATTAAGGTACAAATAATATATAATTATTAAGGAGAAATGATGGCTGCCAGTTGTGGGAAAAAGAAGCCACTTGAATGGAGAAACGGACATGAGGGCGTTCCCTCTTTCTGCTATTCTTCCTGCAAATGTTAACTACAGCTAGTCCTCACTTTACAAGCATTTGTTTACCAACCAAAGTTACAACGGCACTGAAAACAGTGGCTTATGACTGGTCCTTGCACTTATGACTGTCCCAGCATCCCCTCAATCGTGTAACTCGGCAACTGTCAGGTATTTACAACGGTCGCCGTATCCCAGGATCAGCTTTTGTGACCTTGCCAGCCATCTTCTGCCAAAGTCAACGGAGGAATCCAAATTCCTTTAACACGATCCATTTAACAACTCAACCCTCAGGGGGATTCTGGGAGTTGAAGTTCACCTCCTCTTAAAGTTAGCAAATTTGAAAGAACGTTTCGAGGTTTAAGGGCTGGCAGCCCCGACAAACCCGGCTTTAGATCCAGCCGTGGTGGGCAACTTTTATCAGAATAACAGAGTTGGAAGGGCCCTGTGAGGTCTTCTAGTCCAACCCCCTGCTCAAGCAAGGAGACTCTTACAGATTCATAGAATCCTAAGGCTGGTCTAGAGATCTTCCAGCAGGGCCCAGAATGCGTCATGCTGGGAGTTGTAATTCAGCATCATCCAGAAACCTCCATTTCCCCCTCCCACTAGTTCTTTGACATAAAAAGTCAGAAGTATTTGAACTTGTCTGCAAAAAAACCACCAACCCCCCCAAAACCCAGCAACCTTTGCACTCAGTTCTCTCCCTGCTTGTCATAGAATAGAATCGAATAATTTTATTGCCACTTTAAAATGTACACTAATCGGCATACATTACAATGAAACTTGGTTGCATACAGGTCTCAAATACAATAAACAGAATAATAACTTTTATTGTCACTTTGAACATACACTAATCGGCCTACATTAAAATGAAATTTAGTTGCACGCAGCTCTCAAATAGAATATAGAATAAACAGAATAATCACTTTTATTGTCACTTTGAACGGCCAAATTAAAATGAAGTTTTGTTGCACGCAGCTCTCAAATAGAATAGAATAAACAGAATAATCACTTTTATTGTCACTTTGAACGGACACTGATCGGCCAAATTAAAATGAAGTTTTGTTGCACGCAGCTCTCAGATAGAATAGAATAAACAGAATAATCACTTTTATTGTCACTTTGAACGGACACTGATCGGCCAAATTAAAATGAAGTTTTGTTGCACGCAGCTCTCAGATAGAATAGAATAAACAGAACAATCACTTTTATTGTCACTTTGAATGTCCATTAATGGGCATACATTCAAAAGAAAGTTCGTTGCATACAGCCCTCAGGGGGTTACCACCTCCGATATTACACTACATAAATATAATCCCCCCTCACCCCCCAAAAAATTGCATATACCCACATATATTCTATATATTCATCTGGGCCCGCTGTGAATTCCTCACCTGTACTAAGCTGTCATTTAAGAAGCCCCTTTTTTCCTCCCCCATGGCAAGGCAGAGCCCCCCCAAAATCATAGCAAAGCTGTGATTTTCCTAGTTCTCTTCCCCCCCACATCAACTCGGAGCAAAAGTGTCCAGGGCAGCTAGTTACCCCCCACCCCACCCCAAAAAACCCCCTTCCAACAAGCGCTGTGACGTCACGGGTTTTGTTTTGCCAAAGCCGTGTTGTAAAACTTGTTTGAAAACCAGGAAGTCGAGCGGCAGCTCCGGCAGGCTGACACGGCAGGCTGAAGCAGTGCGAGAAGCCGAGCAGCCGCTGCACGTCGGAGCAAGGAGGGAGGAAGGCAGGCACACACACACACACCCCTCTCCGCCAGCAGGACGTCTGGCCGCCGGGGTCTTGCAAGTTGCAAGAAACGGGCCCCCAAACCAGGTGAGTGGCAGCTGCCTATCACCTGGGGATAATAAGACCTTTCCCTCCCCCCCCCTCCCCGATGACAAAGGGTGATGGAGAGAGAAGCCCGGAGTAGCGGGGGGGGGGCAGGTAAAAGGGGGAGGAGGAAGGAGGAAAAGCGGTCGCGGAGGGTAGAGGAGAAAGTCTGAAGGGCAATTCGGGGGAAGTAGACACCCCCCCACACACACACACACACTCCCCAGCCGCTCCCCCCACCACCTTGTTGAGGAGGAGAGCGTCTGATTGGATTGGAAAAGGGAGCAACTGGATCCAAGAAGAGAAAGCAGCTGCCTGCTTTCTCCTTGGATGAGAGTGAATGAATGCACTCTGTACATGATCTCCCGGATTCATCCAGATTCAGCCTGTATGCCCAGATGTTGCTTATAGACAAAGTGCCTCTTGTTATATATAGGTTTGTACAGAAGGTCCGTCCAGCTCTGATGGGCCAATGTCCCGCAAAGCATTCCGTGTAACTATAACTCATTTAAATTTTAGATATTACCACTTCGCTGAAATTAATAGACAGACCTTTTCACTCTGTTGTAATTTTAGGCACCATACCTGATATCATTTTAAGGTTTACCTTATCGGTTAATATTGTTATGGGCAATAGCCTGGATTTCACATATCGGATGTGAGTTACTGTACAACTCTATTTTAACTTGATGTTAAATTTTATTCGTTCATTATCTGTCCTGGTCTTGGACCCCAGTAAACTGGACTGAATTGATTGAATGAACGCTCTACTCAGAAAAATATCTCCAGCATCACCCCGAGGAATGCGGGCAGTGTGTGTGTGTGTGTGTGTGTGTGTGTGTGTGTGTGTGTGGCTTTGGATGTTGTTGAACGCCAGGCATGGAGAACTTGGGAAGGGTCAAAGATAATGACCTTGGGATTCCTGGTAAATGGGGCAGATTGTCTGGGGTTCATCCCCTGGGAACAGAAGCAGAATGGAGTGTGTTGGTGGGTCTCCAAATAAGGTACTATTTCCCCAGTCAGCTGGATTCCTTCTGTGCAGCGTTCAGGGTCTGAAGCAAGCAATGCAAGACCCATTTGTTGTTTCTGGAGTTTGAAATGGGGATTGTGGAGCTGAATCAAAAACTTTCCATCCGTAGAGGAGATGAAAGTGGCTGTGGGTCGCTTTGGGGGCTGGAAAGCTCCAGAAGGGGAATCCACAGGTTAAAAGAGAGCGTCTCTCATGCTTGAGAAGAAACATTTGCAAGTTGTGACAAGGATGGCTGTCAGTTAGGGGCTGCTCTGAGCAACGTTGACTTTTTCCCAGGAAAATTTGCATCGGCTACGGGCTCGTAATATGACGCGGAGGCAGAAAGGTGGTTGAACAGGCAAATGATCAAGAATTCTGGCAGGTTGGAGAAGATTGCGCCATAAAAGAAGTCGTGTTGGAGCCCAGCCAGCAGGCAATTCGTCCTGCCGGGCTGTAGCGAGACACTACCACTATCATTTTTAATGTGACATGTGTGTAGGTTTCTCCCTTGCCCAACCGGCTTGAAAATAGCTGAGCAAAGCAGTTTATCCCAGCGGCCTGTTCGGGGTGCCACAAGGATCTAAGCCAGATGCTAAGTTGCTGGAGCAGAGACAAATCTCTTGCTAAAGGGGATTTTGACGTCAATCTGGCAATGCTCTTGCCACAGATCATGGGCTTCAGTTGCTTTCTGGCCCCGTCTGAGAGACAATTTGTCATTTATCCTTAAAGCAACCCACGAAAGGCAGCTAGGCTTAGCGAACAGCAGCTTGTGCAAGGTCTTAACGGAGAGTGGCTTGGGCCAGATCAGAGATTTGATTCTTTCTTTCCCACGTATAAAACCTGAGGCTTTATTTGAGACTCTTGGAGCGGGTCTACGACAACTAGCCATAGCCAAATCGCCACGGGACAATTTGCAGCGGAACAAGAGTTACACTAATATTGAAGAAATACTGGGACAGAAACATTACAGAAAGGATCCCGAAGGAGAGACAAAATGAAATGTGAATGACAAAAAAATAAAATATTTTTAAAAATATCTTAATAATTATTTAAGATATTTAGTTATTAAGATAACTCTTGTCCCAACTGAATTGTTGGATTGTCCTGCAGTGAGTTTTCCTGTGGTGAGTTGGCTGTGGCGAGTTGTTTCATTCCCACTTAGAGTTGCCAATTTTGGTTGGTAAAATCACACAAGAGATGGGAATTATTTAACGTGTGGGGGCGGAATTTTCATTTGGTTCATGCCACTGAGGTTGTCTAGCTATCGTTAGAAGCTTTTATGCAGAAGATGGAGGACTGTCTCACAGGGTGATGTTCTGTCCAGTTTAACGTTGAGCTACAGCAGCATTTTTCAATCTTGGGGATTTTAAGATGGCTGACTTCAACTCCCAGAATTCTCTAGCCAGTATGGAGCATGCTGCCTGGGGAATTCTGGGAGCTGAAGTCCACTTACCTGAAAGTTGCCAAGGTTGAAAAATACTGATTTTAGACTATGATGCATAAAACTTCACTCCCCACTAGGACAAAACACATTCTCCTGTGCAGGTAGGCCTCAACTTACAATCCTTCATGTAATGATAATTCAGTTACAATGGCATTGAAAAAAGTGACTTACAACCTGGTCCTCACACTTATGACCATTGCAGGGTTTCCATTATCAGTGATAAAAATTCAGGCGCTTGGCAACCAACATATATTTACGACGGGATTATGTGATTGCCATTTGTGATATTCCCAGCCAGCTTCTGACAAGTAGTCCAAGTTGGATGCTGGATTTGCTCAACAACCATATGATTCATTTAAGAACTGCAGTGACTTGCTTAACAACCATCACAAAAAAGATTGCAAAGTTGGCCGCAACTCAATTTTAGTTGCTTAGCTTAGCAACAGATATTCTGGTCCCAATTGTGATCGTAAATTAAGCACCGTTTGTCCTCAGAATACAAAAAAAAAATTGTATGAAATAGGACAAAGAGACTTCTACGAGATTGGAAGTTTACCAGTGGGCTTCTTAATTGTAACTTTTGCCACCTGGGCATTTCTGGGAGACTGAAGAATTCTGGGAATTGAAGTCTCCACCTCTTAAAGTTGTCAAGGTTGAGAAATGGGGATCTAGAGCAGAGGTCTCCAAACTTTTGGGCACCAGGGACCGGTTACATGGAGAGAGGTTTTTCCGCAGACCGGAGGGTGTGTGGTTTTGTGTGCTGCCTGCATCCTGCGGATGGGGCCTTGCTTGTTTGTGTGGACCGGATGCTGGCATGCCATGGCCCAGTACCGGTCCATGGACCGCGGGTTTGGGGCCCCTGATCTAGAGGTTTGAGATTCTTCCATTTCTGTTTCCAGATCTTTAGATAACAACTGCTTATTTGTGCAGAGGTGTTCCTCTTCTCTTTCAACATGAGAATATGTGCTGTCACAAAACCCCACCTCAGAACAATTACTTTTATTTGTAGATATAGCTACACAGGTTTTAGGACTGAGGAATCGCTGAATGAAAGCTACATATGATTAGTATCTCTGGGTTTATTTAATTAGGTAACATTCCTGGTGAGGAAGGCATGGGTTTATTCACTCTTGGTAGATTCTTGGGCAAGGAATTATAGGAATAAATTATAAGGTGGGGCTGTGGGCTTTGATCTTCCTAAAACAAGTTAAAAATTGTTTGAGATTTCACTAGAGAGCAATGGACCACATTCCTAGCGCAAAGAAAGAAAGAAAGAAAAGGAAGGAAGGAGAGAAAGAAAAGGAAGGAAGGAGAGAAAGAAAAGGAAGGAAGAGAAGGAAGGAAGGAAGGAAGGAAGGAAGGAAGGAAGGAAGGAAGGAAGGAAGGAAGGAAGGAAGGAAGGCAAAAGTATTCTAATAACCTTTTTCTCTTTTCCCCCCTCCCTCTCTCTCTTCTCTTTAACCTCTAATTGCTACCTAACAATTTCAGATTATCCTTTGGACTTCGGTCATCATTGCTCATTTTTATCTGGTTCATTTTAATTATATTTTAAAGTAGTTTCTCTTTTTCTTCCAAACCTCTATTCTAAACGGCTTAGCTTACAGGTCTGTGGGTTATGTTGTATATAAAAGAACTGATCCTGCTTGAATTTAATTAGGTCTCAACAGTCAACTTTTCCATTGCTGCCTCCTCTATACTCCAGTTACAGTTTGCCAACCTTGTATTGTCAGCAAGGTTGATGTATGTGTATCTTAATGGCTTTATGCTCTCTTTGATGGCCTAAACACACCTTAAAAGAGAAAAGGAAGGACGAAAAAAATCCCATGAGGATGATATCAGCCACCAGCCTCACCTGTCACCTGCCTTTTGTTTCTCAATCCAAAGGGACTGAGGTCTTTAGCAGGTATGCATTATTCATAGGCCGCTGAGTTCTTCACGACAACACTTTTATCAGTGAGTAGAAATAAGAGTGAGTTGCAGTATGCCTACTTAACTCAGTGTTTCTCAAACTTGGAAACTGTAAGATGTGTGGACTTCAACTCCCAGAATTCTCTAGCCTTCCTCATGACTTCAGTCAGCATGCTGGCTGAGGAATTCTGGGAGTTGGAGTCCAACTTGAAGCCAAGCTTGCAAAGCATTGAGCTAGCCCAGGGGTAGGCAACCTTAGCTCTTTTATGACTTGTGGACTTCAACTCCCAGAATTCCTCAGCCAGACAAGCTGGCTCAGGAATTCTGGGAGTTGAAGTCCACGAGTCATAAAAGAGCCAAGGTTGCTTACCCTTGAGCTAGCCCAAGGGTAGGCAACCTCGGCTCTTTTATAACTCGTGGATGTCAGCTCCCAGAATTCCTGAGCCAGCCATGCTGAGGGGAAAGGTTTCCCTGCTGAGCCATGTTGGGTCAGGAATTCTGGGAGTTGAAGTCCACAAGTCATAAAAGAGCCAAGGTTGCCTACCCCTTCTCACAACCTGTTTAGGAAGTCAGTGCCTTCCTTGGTAAGCAGTCTTCTTAAAGAAGCTGGGACCTGGCCAACCCTTTCTATATTTAATCAGTATATTTATTTACATCCGCCTTGTTCCATCCTGGAACTCAAGGAGGCGGGCTGGGCGTTCTGAAAAGTTAGCCTGGTGAAGATCTGGTTCACCCACAGTGAGTAGCTTTTATTTCTAAATGTCCATCTATGCATTTACATCCCTTATTCAACTCTTATGCAAATCTATGCTTATTTTAGGAGGAACTCTTCTTTGCAAAGTAGGACCTGCAATATCTACCTTTTTCATATACCGTCTTCTAAGTCCCATTACCTTCCAATTTCCCAAACCCAGACTGGATAACGAGAGATTCTGGGCGAGGGAAGAGAACAGACAAAGGAGCTTGCGTGAAATTAAAATGGAAAAAAGTGATGGAAACTCCGATTTTTTTAATGGATTCAAACTATGAATTCAAAAGGCATAATTAATGTGGACAAATTCACACCATACAGTATACACCCAGATATTGGGACCTACAAAACACAGCATTAAGCCAGTTGGCATCCCTTGCCTAGCTGATGTTTAGCTGGGGTGAGCATGTTAGGCATTCCCACTGGCTCCTGTTCCGCATCAAGGTTTAGCGCAGTGTTTCTCAGCCTTGGCAACTTTTCAGATGTGTGGACGTCAACTCCCAGAATTCCTCAGGCAGTATTGCTCCAAAGCACCTGAGGGTGAGAGAAGAAGTAACAGGAAGAAGGTCATTAAATCCTAGAACTAAGGAGAAATTTCCTGTCAGTGAGAACAATCAATCAGTAGAACGGCTTGTCTTCAGCAATTGTGGATACTCCATCCCTGGAGGAGTTCAAGAGGAGATTGGACGGACCATCTGTCTGAAATGGTGTAGTAGGAGTTTCCTCATTTTTATTTTATTTATTTTTATTTTTATTACATTTATATCCCGCCCTTCTCCAAAGACTCAGGGCGGCTTACAAGCTTAGCAGTAGCCTTCATTCTATGTATATGCCTGCTTGTTAGGGCTTTCACACACACCCCCAAGCGGCATTATTACAAAGTCAGCTAATTACCCCCAACAATCTGGGTCCTCATTTTACCTACCTCGGAAGGATGGAAGGCTGAGTCAACCTTGAGCCTGGTGGGATGCGAACCTGCACTAATTGCAGGCAGCTGGTGTTACTTAAGGAGGCATTAGCCCACTGCTCCACCAAGGCTCTTAAAGCAGGGGGTTGGACTAGAAGACCTCCAATGTCCCTTCTTACTCTGTTATTCTGTTTTATATCTTAAAAGTTGCCGAGGTTGAGGAACACTGGGTTAGTGGGAATTCGGTTCAGATCTGATCAACCCAACTAGCTTGTCCCATGTTTGCAGGGCCGCTGAGCAGTTTTCAAAAGTGAGAATGCACCTGCTCTTTTCCATCTCTCTCTCTCGGATCAGGACATTGCGGCGTATTTTTAGTTTTGGTTTTGCAACATTACAGGAGGGGGAACAGCCTCCGAGTCACTAATGGGGTGACTGGGCGCCCTAGGAAGGTGGCTACTCCCTGTTTGATGGGCATCCGTGCCTGTGTGCAATAGTGGCAAATATCTGTAGCTCCGGTGTAGGATGAGGGTGAAGGTTTGTTCTCCGAGCTTGTGGGTTGGTTTCCAAATGTTTTGTTAGGTAACATCTTTAGCAAGGTTGACACTGACGTCCCCTAAACTCCGCTGAAGACATTACCTAGTCCTAGCCTGATAACAAAACATTTGGAAACCAACCCAAAAGCTCGGAGAACGAAGCTTCACCCTCATTCATGACTGTGCTACTGGCACACCAGAGAAACATGTGTCCTGGGGAAATAGTTGACTGTCCCAAACATCAACGGTTCAATCATAAATTAGTAGAAAAGACTGGCTTTGCACAAGACATTAAGCCGTAATACACTGGTTCAAAACAAGCCAAGTTTCAAATGGGTTGCTTTTGGGTCTTTAAACATCTCAGTATTATCCAAACACTGCCTGCCCAACTATTCCAGACTGCATCTACTAATTCTGCCAAGTTATGATGTTTTGAACTCTGTTGAATAAACCATAATTGTCGTAATTAACACATGAGCCAGAGCCTTCAACCTTGAGTAACAATCTCCAGCGCCTGGTTCATACAACCTGCTAAGCCAAAATTGAAAATTGCCATTCTGCTCCACCGATCTTCATGTTGAAAGTCCTAATTGGGGCTCACAGCAAAAAGGGTTTCCGGATGAAAATTAAAGGGGCACGAAGGCCTACATTAAATGCCCTAAAGGATTTTTTTTAAGCTCTACACAAGATGCTGGTCTGTTTCTGCTGTTCTTCAGGCTCTTCTCGGTCTGTTTCTTGGAACCTATGAAAAACACTGACTTTGTTATTATTTTTGTCCTACATGAAGGCATCTCAAGTAGAAAGAAACAAGCTAGGAGTGATAACAAGGGAGAAACTCATGTGCTCTTCAAGTGAGGTTCATTGTCCCTCAGTAGATAACTCAGAAGACAATTTCTGGAATGTCCTAAGCTCTGTCCTAAGCTCTAACCTCATGTCTGCAGGTGGATGCTGAATGCATGTGTTGTACACTGGCTAGTGTTGTAGTGCTAAGATAGGGACGGGGGAAAAAGGATGCTCCAGGGGACCACACCAACATGTTTTTTGTGACCTCCAAGAACAACAGCCGAGTGTGGTGACCCCAAAATGTGCAGCTTCATTTGAATTTGGGGGGATGGTTTAAGGGCTAAAATAAGTGTCTTGGGTCTTAGAGATGGCAGGGTGGTATAGTGATGAAAACGTTGAACTAGGAGCAATTAGACCCAGGTTCTAGGTCAGTGATGGTGAACCTTTCAGAGACCGAGTGCCCAAACTGCAACCCAAAGCCCACTTATGTATTGTCAGGTGCCGGGTGTGCGTGGCCCATTGGGTGGGTGTGGCTGCAGTGGTAACGGCAGACTGGGTGGGACTAAAAAGTTCAATCAATCAATTCCAACTTTGCGTGATCTTTTTTTTCCCCGCGAGAAGTTGAAATTGATTGATCAATTGAACCTCTTTTTTTTGCACACGGTGGCAGAGGCCTAAAGCGAAAAGGTTTTATAAAACCCAACTGCAGGCCTAGGACTGGAGCTGCAGAGAGGGCTCTGCGTGCCACCTGTGGCACACGTGCCATAGGTTCGCCAGTACGGTTCTAGGTCATCCTCAGCCATGGGAACTCCTGGCAAGACTTTGAACCAGCCATTCCCCCTCGGTCCAACATCCAGGGTGGGTGGTGCTGAAGGTACTGAGCTAAGAATGAGAAGATCCAGATTCTAATCTCTCTTCACCCACAGAAGCTGCGGGGAAGGACTTCAGACTCCCTCTTAGCCCAACATGTTCACCAGAATGCTGGAGGACAAAATGGAGGAAGAACTGTTGTCTTTGTCTTGAGCACTTGAAGAAAGATGGAATATAAATTAGGTCTATAACATCAACCTTGCTCCTTAAAACACCTGATCACCCCCTTCCCTTCCTCAAGCTGGCTCTATCCCCACTCACTCTGGGGGAATAGTCCTCCATCTGTGGAGCTGTGAACCTCTTCTCCAGGGTATGGAGGTCACCGACCGTGTTGGGGTCATGGCTACCCTTTGGTTTTGGAAAGCTACAACCACATTCCTTCAAAATCTTGTATGAAAATCAAAAATCAGTTTCATCCCCGCTGAAATGTTTTCCCAGTAGGATAGCCCTGCAATCATTTCCTGCTGCTATCAGGTTAAAAATAACAGCGGGGTCCCCTACTTTTGCAGGGGCCACATTCAAGGCTGGAGGAAAGGTCCATCAAGGGGGTCAAAAAGTCAAGATGGTGGCAAGGAGTATGTAATCAGAGCTGTGATCTTGGATCAGGCCACTTTGCCTCACCAGGTAGAAAGGTGGAGTCAGCAAAGTGTGTGGAAATTGAAGACAAAAACGAGTCGGGGCCTGTTAATGACATAAAACGAGTGTATGGATTCCTCTGAGAAATGTCTTCACTGATCATCTACTTCCTGGCATAGGTATCCTTGACTTGCAACCATTCATTTAGGGAGTGAACGACACTGAAAAAAAGTGAGTTATGACTAGGTCTCCCACGTACGACCTTTGCGGCATCTCCATGGTCATGGGATCAAAATTTGGGTGCTTGGCAACTGGCCTGTCTTTATGATGGATGGGGTCATGGCATCATCATGTCTGACCATCCCAGCTGGCTTCTGACAAGCAAAGTCAATGGAGGAATAGTAATCGCAACAGCCCTTGGACTTATATACCGCTTCACAGTGCTTTACGGCCCTCTCTAAGCGGTTTACAGAGTCAGCCTGTTCCCCCGGACAATCTGGGCCCTCATTTTACTGACCTCGGAAGGATGGATGGCCGAGTCAAACTTCAGACGGTCAGGATCGAACTGCTAGCAGTCAGCAGAATTAGTTTTAGGGAAGAAGACACCCATTTATTGAAGATGTGTAAGTGAACCATGTGCCACGCTGGGTGCAAATAGATTTAGGATTAAAACGGTGTGCAATTAACAGCATCAGGAAATAGACCCACCTGGCTAAACCTGGGATCATTGTTTTAAAGCATATACAAATCAGAAGAACAAACAAACAATAATGGATGAGTTTACCTAAAATTAAATTAAGCTTCCTTATTTCAATAAGCTTTCTACAAGAAAATTCTCTCATGGGCTACACTTCCGATTTTTACTTTCTTATTGTGTGTTAGATATTGACATGTCTTTCCTCCTCCTCTTCCTCCTCCCCTCCCCTTCGGATGTCAAGCCGATGTACTATTCTTATTTATTTAATCTACATATACACCACTTAGTAACTGCAATTGTCTGGGCAGCATCCAATATATTTTTATGCGGTTGTCTCACCAGTGTGACATGTACTGTGCCGTCTGGCTTAAGCAGGTGAGACTGACAAAATGCACATTGCCCCGAGCCGTGTGCGAATAACTACCATTGTTAACCTGGTGAAAACTTTGGGCAAGATGCTGTGTTTTCTCCTCCTGAAGTCAAACCAAGGATCAGTTCACCTCTTGTCCCAAGCATGGGGATCGTCACCCATGTGTAATTAATTGCCTGAGGTAAGATATGACCATCTCTGTGGGTTTTATCCCGTGGTGGGATCCAGCCGGTTCTCACCACTTCGGCAGAACCGGTAGCTAATTTTTTGTTGCCCAGGCCCAGAATGGACTTCCGGAAGTGGCATCCACACAGAGAACCGGTTGTTCCCATATTTGAATCCCACTACTCCTTCCTTCCTTCCTTCCTTCCTTCCTTCCTTCCTTCCTTCCTTCCTTCCTTCCTTCCTTCCTTCCTTCCTTCCTTCCTTCCCTTCCTGTGATGGGATCCAGCCGGTTCGCACCACTTTGGTAGGACCAGCAGCTAATGTTTTGTTGCCCAGGCCCAGAATGGACTTCCGGAAGTGGCATCCACAGAGAACCGGTTGTTCACCTATCTGAATCCCACTACTGGTTTTATCCATCTCAGATGACTAAATAATATCATACGATAAGGCATGAGTGAGCAACTGCAGCCCCTTTACTATCTGTGGACATCAACTCCCAGAATCCTGCTGGCTCAGGAATTCTGGGAGTTGAAGTCCACAAGCTGTAAAGGGGCCGTAATTGTACAGAGGCTTTTCCAAAAGGCAACTGGACTTTCTTTGTTTTTCCTTGAAGACATTTCACTTCTCATCCAAGTGGCGTCTTCAGAAGTGAAGAAGCTTCCTGGATGAGAAGCGTAACGTCTTCAAGGAAAAACAACGAACGTCCAGTCGCCTTTGGGAAAGGCACCTTTGGGACAACCATGACCTGGAGGACTGAGAAGCTCCACAGACATAAATGGGCCACAGTTGCCCACTCTAGTCTTAAGGTCAGGAAGAAGAATTGGCTTTTTGTATGATGGTAGGATGATGGTTTGGGACTTACAAATATCTCCTAAGCGATATTGTCCCATCAGGAGAAAATAAAACTGATCAAAGCCAGAGGAGCAATTTTGGCAGATTGTTCTAAGAGAGGTCTTCTTTTCCCTTTGTAGCTGCCGGCTCCAGCATGCATCCTACAGCTGGAGGGATTAACTTGGCATTTGTATTAGTCTAATTAATAGTTCTGGTTTTTTTTCTTTCTTTATGAGGTGTTTTTGTGTTCAAAGGGCGTTTCTTGCTCAGGAGACCAGTCTCCCAAGAATGTCAGAACCAGTTTCTTGCTTGCTTGTTTATTTATGTAAGACTTGGAAAAAAAAAGTATCTGCAGAGGGAGAGCATAACAGATTTAACACAACATCAGTGTGCTGACTTTAACATATAAACCCCCTTAGGTCAGGGGTCTTCAAACCTGGCCCTTTCATGACTTGTGGACTTCAACTCCCAGAATCCCTCAGCCAGCGTGGCTGGCTGAGGAATTCTGGGAGTTGAAGTCCACAAGCAGGGGTCTTCAAACCTGGCCCTTTCATAACTTGTGGACTTCAACTCCCAGAATCCCTCAGCCAGCGTGCCTGGCTGAGGAATTCTGGGAGTTGAAGTCCACAAGCAGGGGTCTTCAAACCTGGCCCTTTCATGACTTACGGACTTCAACTCCCAGAATTCCTCAGCCAGGCATGCTGGCTGAGGGATTCTGGGAGTTGAAGTCCACAAGTCATAAAAGGGCCAAGTTTGAAGACCCCTGCCCTAAGGGTTTGGGGCTGACTTGATAATGACTAGTTCCGAACGGATCAAACTTTCTCTCTGTTCACACGAAGTCTTTCAATCATTTCCTGTTTTTTTCACATGTTCTTTTTTCTGTTTTGTGCATTGGAATAGTTGGGACACTACCTCTGGGATCTCAGCAGAATTAGCTACAGGGCAGATAACAATTTAAAGATATAACAATATTTTTTTAAAAAAATAACACAAAGAGCGAAAGGATAACATTCATGATTCAACTTGTAGAATCACCAGGTGAAGCGCACACATAAACACACACACACAAACGCACGCACGCACAGACTATTTTGTATGGTGTCTACAATGTTGTATGTAGCCCAAGGTTGGCATAGCTGATCAGGGATTCTATCTAGGTCGAAACTTTTAAAAGTAGTCCTTGATTTACAATAGTTTGTTTAGTGAGCAAAGTTACAATGGCACTGAAAAAAATGACTTACGACTGTTTTTTCACACTTAAGACCATCACAGCTTCTCCAGTCACTTGATCAAAATTCTGACACTTGGCCAATGACTCATATTTGTGAGGGTTGCAGTTTCCCAGGGTCATGTGATCACCTTTTGCAAGCTTCTGACAAGCAAAGTCAAGGGGGAAGCCAGATTCAGTTAACCATGGTGTTACTGACTTAACAACTGCGGCAAGAAAGGTCGTAAAATGGGACAAAACTCACTTAACAGCTGTCCTACTTAGCAACAGAAATCTTGGGCTTAACTGTGGTCGTACGTCAAGGTCTACCTGTACTATTGGCTGGTAACTGATTTGTGGGCTTACTCAAAAGATTGGACTAGCCCAGGGGTAGGCAACCTTGGCTCTTTTTTATGACTTGTGGACTTCAACTCCCAGAATTCCTGAGTCAGCATGTCAGCTGGTTCAGGAATTCTGGGTGTTGAAGTCCATAAGTCATAAAAGACCCGAGGTTCCCTACCCCTGGACTAGATCATTGTGGGAAATCTTATCAGATTCCAAATATTGCGGAAGTATAATTTCCAAGAACCAATATGGGAATTGTAGTCAACCAACATGTCAGCTGCTTGTTCTTAGCCTAAAGGCAATTTCTTTGGCAAGCAAACTTGTCACAGAGACGCCTTAATTAAATCAGAAAAGGCTAGAATTAAAAGAATTCCAGCAGCACAATCTTTTCCGACCTATAACCGAGATATCTCCAATATATATTAGGGCGGAGCTTTCCTCATTTCTCTTTTTTTATTTTTACTGTCATTCAGTCAAACTCCTTACGTTTGTGACGGAACTGCCTCTGTGCTTTACAGCTGCCGGGCCCAGGATCCATGAGTTGTTGAAAACAGTCAACCCCAAAGCTATGGGGCTGTTCAACCAAGCCGAGCTGTGTCCTTATCCAGCAGCTTTGGAAAAGGGTCAACTTCTGGATGAGCAGAAATGCAGCCAGTCACCAGATTGCGAGGGTTCCCCGGCTCCCAGCAATGCCGAAGGGGATTCCCTTTCTTCTGAAAATGATTCCCCGCCAGGAAGTCATTCCAGCGGTTGCGTGGAAGATGACGAAGCCAGTAGCACAGAGAGCACCCAACATGGAGTGAGTATTGGCACCCAGTGCTAAGAAAGCTTTACCTAATTCTTTTTTTTCTTAAAGCCCAACTCATAAAACTTATAACTCTCTCCTCATCTTGTTCTGGTTTAAATAATGAGTAAAAACATACCTTGTGGGATCCTTGGTGCTCTCTGAGCTTGGTCGACGTCTTGCAGACGTTTCACGACCGAACTAGGTAACATCATCCGTGCTGAAAGGAGTGGGGGGGGGTGTTCTCTCAAGCAAATCCAGATATGATGGCTACATCAAGAAATAGATAAGAGCAAACCCACTCTCATCCAGCATGGATGACGTTACCTAATTGGGTAATGAAAAGTTTGCAAGAAAAGTGCCAAGCTCAGAGAGCACTAAGGACAGCTAAACACTGAGTTACATATTTTTTTTCTTCTATCAGAAACATATCCTTCCTGGGCTCACATTTCTTGGGACTTGCAGTGGTGATGCACTTTTCATTGGGTTGTCAATTTTGGTGCCGTTTCAAGAAGTGTAGTAAGATTACGTCATCAGCTTTCTTAATGAAAACAAGGGCCGCTAGGGAACGCAAGCTTGCTCTCTGGTGTTGTGTGCAATGCCCGATTCTTTTTTAAGATGCATTTTTACTGAGTATTTTAGGGGAAAAAAATACAAGCAGAGAAGGAAGAAGAGGAACAACACAAAAAGACGGTGGAAGATTAAAATACGAATGGAAAAAAAATCAAGATTTACCAACATTGCAATGAATAGGTTTTCAAGTGTATCGTTAATTGTGAATAACTATATTACAACCATTGGTCCTTCACTTACAACCATTTGTTTGGCGACCATTTGAAACTGCAATGGCCCCCAAAAGAGTGACTTACAACCAGCCCTCACATTTCTCAGTGTTGTAGTGTCCCCATGGTCACATGATAAAAATTTGGACGCTTGGAAAACCCTTCCCCCCATGTATTTACGATATTACCGTGTCCTGGGTCATGTGATCACTATTTGCAACTTTCCCAGGTGGCTTCCAATAAGAAAAGTCAATGGGAGAAACTGGATTCATTTAACGACCACGTAGTTCACTTAACAACAGCAACGATGCGCTGAATAACCGTGGCAAAAAAGGTCATAAGGTCATTGGGCCCAATTCACTGAATGCCAACCTTGGTGAACCCAACTGTGGTTGTAAGTTGAGCATTACCTGCGTATCGTTTTCAAAAGCTGACCATCCTAGTTAAACCCTGAACAGAATACAGATGTCAGCAAACCCTGAATTATCACGTGAAAATGTAAACGATGGCCAGCTCTATCCATACTGCTAAAAGTCTTCTCTAACTTAGGAAGTCTTGTATAGATGCAGTATTAAGCCTTGAAGCTTCTGGTTCCACCTTACTCTCTTCCCAGCATGAGGGTCCCTGTAGTGGAAGCACTGGTGGCGATGCTGAAGGCGACCAGCGTGCGGCTCTGAGGAAAATCTCAGCTCTTGAAAACCGGCTCAAGGAGCTGCATCATCAGAAGACAGAGCTGAATATAGAGGTACACCTTAGCTTATTGAGTCCCCTCCCTGCATCGTGAGGTTGCTGATTGGACAACAGTTGGCACCTGTAAAACCAGTGTTGAGCGGCCCACACCCAAGGAAGAACAGAGGCACTTTAGAGGGACACAGAGTAGGACTTGTTTGCTCCACAAGGACAGGAAATCTCCATCAGCCAACGCCGAAGGTGCTTCCCTCTGTGGAGGGAGCCATTTTCCCAGCAGGAAGTCTGGACATTTGCATGCTTGGGATTCTTCTAGTTCTCGTTTCATAGGCTTCACTTTGCGTCTCTGGAACCTCCCCGTGGCTGTGTTGACGTTACGTCAGTCAACATATCGGGGCACGTCGAGATGTTTTGGCAAGGTGCTCCTGACCTGTCTCCTCCTCCTCTTGGCAGATGGACCTGGAAGGTGCCTTGCTAGAAGGGGAACTGCAGGAAGAGAAGCAGGAGCTGAAGCAGGAGGAGGAACGGCTGCTGGAACTGAAAGAGCGTCTCCTGCAGACAGAGCAAAAGTGCCGTGAAGAACGGGAGAAGGTGAGCTGCTGCTTTGTCGGAAGTTTTTCTTATAACTTCCCCCCCCCCCCAAATGCTCTTGTTGCAGTTTCAGTTCTGGACTAGATCAGGACAGCTGGCTGCTTTGAAGTAGATCATAGCTTGTCCTCTTCCAATTCCTTAAGGAGAAGCCAGTTGAGTTTGAGGGTTGAATCTGGCTTCAGAATGAGTGGCAGGGCAGGGTGGTTGCCCCAGAGAGGCAGAGCAGGAGGCAAAATGCCCACCGCTCCATCCTCCGGCACCGTCGCTCAGCATGTCCTGCTTCAAACATCTGCCTCCCTTTCCTTCACTTTACGACCGGCTGGAAGGTATTTATTTCTTTGTCTTGGGTTTGAGTAGTATGCCCTACGTAGCTCCCCAGCTACCAGTGGACGAAACAGGAGTAGCAGTCCCACAACTCCTATCCCACCTTCCCTCTGTGGCTCGGGATGTGTGAATTAGAAAGCGGCTGATGGTTGAAAAGTTAGCAAAGTTATTTCTAATAAATTCCCCTGCTGGCTGGAGGGAATGGGACTCCACTTATCTGGAGGACTTCAAACTGCCGGAAGGGAAAGATTTTGTTTTTGTGATTTCTGTATCTCTTTTCGAAGGTCATCGTCCAGCGGGACTGAAAGTTAACCTGTTATGCTCTAACATCCCTGTTGATCTCTTCTCTCGGCCTGCTTGCTTTTTCTTCCCTACTCAATTCTACCCTTTGGCTTCCTTAATTTCCTCTTATCAGAAGGTCTGTTGATATTTTACCTCTGTCCTCATAACTTCCCAGACAAATGGCTAGGACAGGGGTAGGCCACCTTGACTCTTTTATGACTCGTGGACTTCAACTCCCAGAATTCCTGAGCCAGCCATGCTGAGGGGAAAGGGAGAGGTTTCCATGCTGAGCCATGCTGGCTCAGGAATTCTGGGAGTTGAAGTCCACGAGTCATAAAAGAGCCAGGGTTGCCTACACCTGGGCTAGTCAAACTTCGGCTGGAAAAATTTCCGCTTTTGGACTACCCCACTCGTCTGGAGTGGTATCTGGATCCCTGCATGGACAAGAAGTGAACTACTATAGACAGCCTTCAAGGTCTTTTCAAACCTCATGATTTTGTAACTGAATGATCTCACAAAAATCACCGTCTTGCTTCTATGCATTGCTAGTGTGTTTTTCATCACAGCAACAGCAACAGCAATAGTATATATATAGGCTTATATACCACCCCATAGTGCTTTACAGCAGTGGTCCCCAATCCTTCCAGCTTTCCAGCTTTGCGGACCGGTGGGAGAGACGAGATGGTTCTGTTGAGTGACAGCCGCGTGCCTGCCGCTCCCACAAATGGAGCTTCATGCACGAGTGCGCCACTCACCACGTGCACAAGTGGAACTGTGCATGCACACTTGTCCACTGCTTGTGCGTTCCGGTTCTGAATGGACCACGGCCCGGTACTAGTTTGCGACTCAGGGGTTGGGGACCCCTGCTTTCCAACACTCACTGGATGATTTACCATGTAAGCATTACTTACATATTGACCCCAACAATCTGGGTCCTCATTTTGCCTACCTCAGAAGGATGGAAGGAAGGCTGAGTCAACCGTGAACCCTACCAGGATCAAACTCCCTGCTATGGGCAGAGTTTGCCTGCAATGCTTCATTCTAACCGTCGCACCGCCAGGGCTCCTATAGTGGTGAATCCCACCAGACAGACCAGATCAGAATTTAATTCCAAAGGAAGGCTAAGATTATTTTTTATTGAGAGTGGCTACAATAACATCCATGCAAGTCTGATTGTGCTTTTTCTCCTCCTTTTATATTCATGTGAATTAGGGAGGTGTCCCTCTGTGTCTCTTCCGCATATTTTGTTTGTTTCTTTTGAACTTAACCTATGTTTTTACCTCTGTTGCCTTGGTACATAGCTCACATAGCTGTGTCAAGGTCATCTTTCTTACTCTCTACAATAGTGTTCATCCCACTCTAAGCTTTAAAGAACAGATATAAAACACAGCTGAGAATTCTGGCTTCTTAAGGCCTCCCAACTCATCCATCCAGTTATTCATCCATCTCCCGTTTATGTTTCCTTTCTCCCATTTTTGCATGTTATAAATATGCAAACTGGCTTGGTGAAGTAGAGACAGGAATGAAAAGAGAGGATACTTATGCCCTGAAGTTAGTTAGAAATTGTAATGTCTTTTTCCGGCAAGAACAGGTGTGATGGAATGCGCACCTGGAGAAGGAGTTGGGGGAGTAAATGTCAGCAATATAGCACTGTGGCTTCCTAGAGAGGGTTCAAGGAATCTCCCCGGGTGTATCTATTAAGTTAGAAGGTTCTAACTTTAGTCTGGCAAGAATCTGTCTATTACGTGTAAACAGATAAGGAACTGCACTTGATTGGATCGTATTGTGTTATCGTTGGACTTAGGCCTCACAACACAATAGGAACAAGGAAATGCCAGTGCTCCATCAAGACCTTATCAAGTCCAGTGCCACCTAGTGACCAAACTATGGAATGATACTCCACAGGGGAAAGAAAGAAAGAAAGAAAGAAAGAAAGAAAGAAAGAAAGAAAGAAAGAAAGAAAGAAAGAAAGAAAGGAAGGAAGGAAGGAAGGAAGGAAGGAAGGAAGGAAGGAAGGAAGGAAGGAAGGAAGGAAGGAAGGAAGGAAGGGGAGAGAGAGAGGAAGGAAGGAAGGGTGCCGCGTTGCTTTTCAGGTTTTAAAAAATGTTTTATTTTCGTGTCTGTAGATTGTTATTAGCTGCCCAAGTGTATGTATTTAAGGTGGGTGGCTGTATACATTTTCTAAATGAATGAATGAATAAATGCATAAAACCTCCCACTCCTGACTATATGGATAGTCCTCAGCTTACAATTACACTTGAGGCCAAAAATTTCTCTTGCTAAGTGAGACAGTTTTTAAGTGCGTTTTGCCCCATTGTGCAACCTTTTTGGCCGCAGCTGTTAAGCGTATCGTTGCAATTGTTAAGTTGGCAACCCGGCTGTTAAGTGAATCTGCCTTCTCCCCATTGACTTTGCTTGTCAAAAGGTCACTAAAGGGGATCGTATGACTCCCGGGACACTGCAACCCATCGTAAATATGAGCCAGTTGCCAAGCAGCTGAATTTTGATCAGGGGACCACGGAGATGCTGCCACGGTCGTCAGTGTGAAAAATAAACATAAGTTCTTTTTTTCATTGCCGTTGTAACTTCGATCAGTCACTAAATGAACGGTTGTAAGCTGAGCCACTACCTGTAACTCACAAAATTTTGTCCTTCTTTCTGACATCTTTGCTGGTTTGGGGCAAAAATGCCCATTCAAATGAATGGGTTCACTTAGCGACCGCTGTGTTCATTTAATGACTGCCATGAAAAAGGCCAGAAATCGACTTAGGACTGTAATGTCTTAACGACACGATTTCCAGTTCCAATTATGGTTTTAAGTCGTTCCGTACTCCGTGAAGCTAGTGATCCATCCCTCCTATTCCAGCTTGCTCATTTACCTGCTGGAATTCCTGATTGCCTCCAGTGAGTAGGGGAGTTGTCCAATTCAACTCCGAGGTTACCCCATCGCTGAGAAGGAGGCCTCCCAGGCAGCCTTATCAGTGCACAGATCATCTCTGGGTGAGGAAGGTGTATCTATTCCTACCAGCAGGAGTGTCTGGTTATATTTACATCGTCCATGGAAAGGTGGCGATGCTACTCTGCCCTGCTTCTCTTTCGGTAGGAGAAGGCGCGTCTGCAACGAGAACGTCAGAGGGTAGAGGAGCTCCAGAGACAACATGCCGAGTCACAGATCCACCTAAACAGCCAGCCGGAGTCGATGCGTGAACGGATGCGGAGGCAACTACAAGACGTAAGTGCCTGTCAGTTCCATACAGTATTTCAGCAGGCTGACAGCAGCAAGACCGACTACGCACAAAAATGGAAGGATGTTTCGATTTCCTCCGTGGAGGAACGGCTGCAAAAGTTGTTGGAATTAGCAGAGACGGCTAAACTGATTGTTTTGATCAAAGAAAAGAATCTAAGTAATCTTTTGTTTCTACTTGGAAACCGCTTCTGGACTTTGTGCTTGAGGCAGGGAAAAAAAATGATGCTTTCATTTTGGGTTTTACGGATTGGACTGATTTGCTGATATAGAAATTGTTACTTCATACAATTTGGCTCAGTGGGTTAGGACACTGAGCTTGTCGATCGGAAGGTCGGCAGTTTGGCGGGTCGAATCCCGAGTGCCGTGTAACAGAGTGACCGCCTGTTACTCGTCCCAGCTCCTGCCAACCTAGCAGTTCGAAAGCACGTAAAAATGCAAGTAGAAAAATAGGGACCACTGCGGTGGGAAGGTAACAGCGTTCTGTGCGCCTTTGGCGTCTAGTCATGCCGGCCACATGACCACGGAGACGTCCTCGGACAAGCGCTGGCTCTTCGGCTTTGAAACGGAGATGAGCACTGGCCCCTAGAGTCGGAAACGACTAGCACGCATGTGCGGGGGAAACTTTACCTTTACCACTATAGGAATGTAAAAAGTGGAGGTTGGATGTTAATGCTCTATTTTACTGCAACAGGGGGAAGTCATTGCCTTTCCCCCCCCTTTCCCCTCTTTTCCACGCTTCTCTATTTCCCCTTCCCTTCCCTCTGTTCCCTATCTTTTGCTTTTGTATTGTCCTATTTTATATTACAAGCGAAAGTATAAATGATTTACTAAAAAAATAAATAAAAAAATACAGTGTTCAGCAGGAGATAGTTCACGTCCATAAATCCCGCGGGAAAGCTCTCCTAATGCAGATGGTAATTAGCACATGTCTTCTTCTGAGCTGTTGCTTTGACTTCCACCTCTGGTCTCTGATCTTGGAATTTCACCTTGAGCTCGGTTCCCGTGGGCCTGACCTGCTCAAGCTGTTGAGATCGGTCAAAATGGACAAAGTGATCCTAACTGGGTTGAACGACGGGCTCAAGTTTGAGAATATAAAAATGCCCAGTTTTGGTGGAAGGACTTCAGACGTGGTTGTTGCACCCCATCACCAGGGTGAAGATTGCACTGCCTGTTTGGATGTTGCAGAGTTTTTGGATCAGGTTCACCCATCTTTTTAATGCTTTGGAAGGTGCTGTTTGAGAAGCCGAAATCCAGTGAGGGTAACTGCTCTTCTCTCCTAGACGACTGAGATGCTAGAAGGAGCCCTGAGATGTTATGAAGATCTGGAATTCCAACAGCTAGAACGGGAGAGCCACCGAGAGGAGGAAAAAGAAGCAGCTTGTCGAGCTCTGACTGAGGAGATCGCCCAGTTGCAGAACAGCATTAACCAAAGGAAGGTGAGAAGTGCTTTCCTTAATCCTTCGTGATCCAGTTGTAGTCCCGATTTTCTTCTCCACGATGGTCCTGTTAAGCCAGGGGTGTCAAAGTCAATTTCATTGAGGGCCACATCAGCATTGCGGTTGCCCTCAAGGGGCCGGGTGGGTGTGTCCTGGGTGGGCGTGGCCTACTGGGTGGGCGTGGCTAGAGTGCGTATGGCCTACTGGGTGGGCGTGGCCAGCTCTACATCGTTGGCATCAAGGGTGCCTATGGGGGCCTGGGCAGGAGTGGGACAGATCTGGGGGTCTCTGGCAGAAGGAGGGTCTCTGGGTCAGGGCCAAGGCAGTGGGGACCGTTCCCTCACTGTTTCCAGGATGGCTTCGCGGGCCGCATGAAACCACTTCGCAGGCCAGATCCGGCCCCCGGGCCTTGTGTTTGACATGTCTGTGTTAAGCCCTCCTCAATCTGGTTTCCTCCAGTTATGTTGGACCTCAGTTCCAAGGATGCTGAGCCAGCATTGTCAACGGAAAGGCCGTTTAGGATTTATGGAAATGGATTGAATACGTTCGAAGGGAACCGAGCAGGGACACATATATCCATCCCCTTCATTCGTGATAGATGTCACTGATAAATGAACCTTCCGAGATTGTGCCCCCAAATAATGACACATAACTTCTGGGAACATTTTATTTTGACTGCAAACTTAGACCTGGTTGAACTGTAACTTGGCCATTTGAGACAGTTGAGTTTAAAGTAAGGCACAAGTTAGTTAGGCAGCTCAGGCTTTAAATTCTTGCCAGTTTGCTTTTGAAGACCATCCGGGATTTTTGTAGTATTCAAAATGAAAGACAATAGAAAACAATGGCTTTACTTTTACCTTCTAGCAACCTTACGCTGCTGGCGGAATTGCCCTTGCCTTGAGATCCTTTTGGTTTTTATAGCGCACTGTACCATGTCTTTTATTATTATTATTATTATTATTTTTAATTCCATTTATATCCCGCCCTTCTCCGAAGACTCAGGCAATACACACACTCTTAACCAAAACATCCCTGTAAAAACTAAATGAATTATCAGCAAAACATGTTGTAATGGGTTGATGATTCCAGAGTTGCATTGTTGTTGTTGTTTTTTCCCTTAACGGCACCTGTCACTTTTGAACAGGGGCTGTCTGTAGGGGGAATTACTCTCTTTTTTGAAATCCTAGAATTTTAGTTCATCGAGTTTCTCTCTTACCCCTTCAGAAGACAGTGCAGAAGCTGGAAGGCCAAGCCCTTTTAACACAAGAACAAATGATGGGTGTGTGTCAGAGATTTGCACAAGAGGAGGGAGAGGCTGTCAGCAATCTCAATGCGGTACGGAATGCCTTTTCCTCTGCCAAGACGCGTTTGCCTATCCTGGTTTCCACACTCGTTTTCTCCCTACCCATTTTCCCACGCTTTCGAAACTTGCCAGTTATCATTCCGAATCCCACAAACTAAGTGCCTTCTTCTCTTTCTAATCTGTGGTGAGAGCTGAAGGGTGACATTTCACCGGGTTCCTGGATGTGGTTTGTTTGGGGGAGAAGCTTCCTTCTTGAACCAGGATTAGATCTGGATGCTTTTCAGAAGGCTTGTTTGGAAGATCAAATTATATTTTGAGATCAGACAGCCCTGACGACTTTAGAGGCTGCTAGCTCAGCTTTGAAGATGGTAGAGGACAGGAAGGCCTGGGGGAACGTTGTCCATAGGGTCGCGATGGGTCGGACACGACTTCGTAGCTAACAACAACAAGCTCAGCTTTGCTGCCCTGGAGCAACTTAGGACAATGCTTTGATTCTTCCAAATGTTGGCTGACCTAGTCATGGATCTAAAAGCTGATGGAATGGACCGGCATGGGGAAAAAGCTCTTGGTTTTTCCTGGGTGGACATCTGAAACCACGTAGTCCTTGACTTACAGCCATTCGTTTAGCCACTGTTTGAAGTTACAGTGGCAACTGTAACTATTGCTAAGCACATTGGTTTGTGCTTAAAATTGTAAGCCGCCTTGAGTCTTCGGAGAAGGGCGGGATATAAATGGGATTAAAATAAATAAAAAATAAACTGGAAAAAGGGAACTTGCAACAGTCACACATCCATAGAGTTGTGTGATCAAAATTTGGGTGTTTGGCAACCAGAAATTCCAGTCCCAATAATGGTTGTAAGTCAAGGACTTATACATTCAATGAAAGAAGTGAACTAGTATGGAGACAGTGGGGTATTTTTAGCTGAGGTTAATGCATCAGAACCCCACATGAACAGAATCCGCAGATACAGGATTATGTCTGAAACTCTTGGCTTGCAACATGCTCTGGATATGCAGATATTCCTTATTACTCTCTCAGGTGTTTTCAACATAAGAAATAAGTTATTATTGACACCCAACCCTGAACTTCCGATCTCTCCAAAGCCTCCTTGCCTATTTCACACTGTGAAATCCTAGAGTTTCCCTCTAGCCATTCAGAAGACACTGCAGCAGAAGCTGGAAAAACTTCTAATCTATTGAAACCTCCTTGCCTTATTTTAGTTCTTTTGCACCACGAGTATAGGAGAATTTGAGTTTTTTCTCATAGCGGGGTATGGGATTTTGTACACGATAGTCTAAGCTGGCCTTTTTCAAACTTGGAAACATGAATTCCAGTGTGTGGACTTCAACTCCCAGAATTTCCCAGCCAGCTGGGAGTTGGAAGTCCACACTCTGGAATTCTGGGAGTTGAAGTCCACACATCTTCCAGCTGCCAAGTTTGAAAAACGCTGGTCTAAGTGGTGACATTAGGAGGCAGCACAATGCAGCTGACAAGGCAGGCTGAGATACGCTTCCGCAGAAACTTCTCCAGACATTGTGAAATGGCTTTCCGGTCTCAAAGCATGACTTCTTGCTTGCCTACATTTAGGAGAAAAGTCGCCTCGTGGACATGAGCCAGGAGTATTCAGAGAACGGGGAGGACCTGTCAGAAAATAAGGAGGGTGTAACCCAGGTAAGCCTCTCTAGGACTTTGCAGTGCTTTTCTATCTCCACTTTACAATGCCTTGGTATTAGGCCACACTTGGAATACTGCATCCAGTTTTGGTCACCGTGATGTAAAAAAGATGTTGAGACTCTGGAAAGAGTGCAGAGAAAAGCAGCAAAGATGATTAAGGGACTGGAGGCTAAAACATATAAGGTACGGTTGCTGGACTTGGGTATGCCTAGTTTAATGAAGAGAAGGACTAGGGGTGACGATAACAGTGTTCCAATATCTGTGCCCCAAAGAAGAGGGAGTCAAACTATTCTCCAAAGCCCCTGAAGGCAGGACAAGAAGCAACAGATGGAAATTAATCAAGGAGAGAAGCAACCTGGAACTAAGGACAAACTTCCTGACAGTTAGAAGTTAATTAACCGGTGGAACAACCCGCCTCCAGAAGCTGTGAATGCTCCAGCACTAGAAGTTTTTAAGAAGAGACTGGACAGCCATTTGTCTGAAATAGTATAGGGCAGGGGTTGGCAACCTCGGCTCTTTGATGACTCGTGGACTTCAACTCCCAGGATTCCTGAGCCAGCTATGCTGGCTCAGGAATTCTGGGAGTTGAAGTCCACGAGTCATCAAAGAGCCGAGGTTGCCGACCCCTGGTATAGGGTTTCCTGCCTGAGCAGGGGGTTGGACTAGATGACCTCCAAGGTCCCTTCCAACTTTACTATTATGATGATTATGATGATTATGTTCTTGAGGGCATCCAAGGGTGAATTCTCCAATCAGGAGGACCTAGTGATCCTGCACATTAGGGCACGTCCAGACGCAGAGGGCTACTCTCTTCCCCTTTTCATGGCTTTTAATAAAACGAAGCAGGTAGAAATTTCAACAGATGCAACTTTTGTGGCGGGAGGGGGGACGTTGAAACACAATGGTTGGAGAAGCTCAGTCAAGTGGCTTCCCCTGCAGAGTAGTTTAATTTTTTTTTACAGATAGTCCTCAGCTTACAACCACAACTGTGCCCAACATTTATGTGGTTCAGTGAATTTTGCCCCATTTTATTATGACCGTTCTTGCCTCAGTTGTTAAGGGAATCACTGCAGTTGATAAGTTAGTAACCCGGTTGTTCAGTGGATCTGGCTTCCCCCATTGACTTTGCTTGTCAGAAGGTCTGCAAAAGGGGATCCCATGACACTGCGACCGTCATAAGGGTGAGTCAGTTGCCAAGCGTCTGAATGTGGACCACGTGGCCGTGGGCATGCTACAATGGTCATCAGTGTGAAAAAAAGTTGTAAGTCATTTTTTTTCCAGTGCCGTTGCAACTTTGGTCACTAAATGGATTGGTGTAAGTCGAGGACTACCTGCATTTATTATATTATTTTTACAAATAACTCAAGGCAGTGAACAGATCCACACCCTTTCCTCCTCCTATTTGCCCCACTACAACAACCCTGCAAGGTAGGTTGGGCTGAGAGAGAAAAACTGACCTAAAGTCACCCAGTTTGAGCTTGGGAATCAAAGCAAGCTCTCCGCCCAGCCTACCTTGCAGGGTTGTTGTTGTGTCACGGTGCTTCCTTCTCGTAGGAGATCAAAGCAGAGGGCAGCATCTTCTGGTACTGTAATTTAAAAAGCGGGATGCTGCAACATTGAGAAGTGTGTCCAAGCAGCAAAAATCCTACCTATCCACATTTCTGCCCCTTTTATCTTTTTTTTCTTTCGATCCTCTTTAAGGACTTAGTGCTAGGAAAGAGAATTTGTTTGCAGGATGTCACAAAGCCACGGAGCGCAGAAGTGGCTTGAGCTGAGCTGCCTCTCAGGTTGTTGAATGAGAATACGAGGATATGGAAGAGGCAGTTATGTCTTCCGAAAGGGAAAAACCTTTCTGGGCCTGAATTCTTACACCTGGGCAGCTGTTCACGCAACGCGCCAATACTAAGGCTAAGACTCCAGCCCCTTTTTAGCCTCGCCTGACACACTGTGCAAATTCACTCTTTAATTAAGTCCCTTCTCGTGTTAGTTCGGTTCTAGTCCAGAGAATGGGGATTACGGGGCCCTCCAGATGTTCCAGGGTTGAAGTTTGGCAACATCTGGAGGACCTGCTTGGATTTGGCCCTTTCCTCCATCCCCACCCCCTCCATCCAGGAGTGATGCTCACGTTGATAAGCGTCTGTCTCCCTGCAGCTGACTTTTACCCAAAAAACGGATCGGAAGGTCATCGTCTTGGGTTCCGACCAGTCAGACGCGTCCTCCTGTGTCTTCTCTGTCTGCAGTTCTGTCAAGGTCTGTTGTGTCTCTCTGGCCTGTTGTTAATGTTCAGTGCCGTCCTTTTACATGTGCTAAAGTGATACAAAAGCTTAAGATTTACACTGTCTTTTTCTCCCGTTATATCTGTTGCTATTGAGACAGGGTGCCTGATCAACATTTATTTGTCTGTTCATTGCAGATTTCTGTGTTGTATTTCAAGACAGACTTTTTTTCCTCCCAAAAGAGCTTCTATAAATAGACCGGGGGTGTCAAACTGCCGGCCCGTAGGCTGGAAGCATCATATTCAAACCGCGCCCATCCCATTGCCGGCAATGGGGAAAAAGTCATGATACATCGCGACACGTCACGTGACGTTGTGAGTTTGACACCCCTGACCTAGAGTGTTATAGAACTAGCGGTTAAATAATTAATATAAAAACCTCAGTGTCTTGGGGTAATGGGACCAATTATCCTGAACTGTACGCAAAGAAGTACGGTGAAGATACAATAACAATATTCCTTGCTTTTACTTTGTAACAATTTTGATCTTTCTTAAAAGTAAAAGGATATAAGGTTGGTTTATTTGATCAAGGTGAACATAGATTTGTTGTTAGCTCTGGTAACTTTTAATGGATTTTTCTTCATCAGGAAATGAAAAGAGGAAATATAAAGATGGAATATGACAGCATTTGGATAATTCTTAGGCTTTGGGAAAAAGCTTGAACTGGCCCTAAATTACCAACATTTGCTGAGCTTATTTCAGAAGAGAATATTTACAATGTCTAATAATAGAATATAAAGAAGAATTTTGCATTTTGGGGTTTCCATACCAGTTACTCACTTCTGTTACCCAAAATAATGGAGACAATCCTTATATTGATTTGGGTTACCATTAAAATTAATTTTTAAGGGATGTGATTGTTCTCCGATGAATTTTCTGCCTCTATCCTCCCCAATTTTTTTTTAAACTTACTGGAAAACAGCTGAAAAAAGTGGCTTGTAAACTTAGCCCAAACTCTTAAAAATGATTAATGACCTCTTAGACACTAATCAGGAAGAATAAGATTAACAAAGAAATTCCCCAGAGTTTTAGAATGACTAAAGACTAAAGTTGCATTTGTTTACTGTGCCCAAGAAAAATGGGGGGGGGGAGAGTCTTAAAGGGATGGAGTAATTTTTGTAGAATAGTGTTTCTTAACCTTGGCAACTTTTAAGATATATGGACTTCAACTCCCAGACTTCCCCAGCCAGCAACCCAGCCTAGCATTGCACTGTTCACAATTAGCTGACCTGGCTGAAGTAGTTGTGTGAACCCAGCTAACATTTTGAAGTGGCCCAGGATTCTGTTTCCAGGAGATGCGTCCAGAATTCAACTAATTAGCGAGTCAGGAACAGATCAAGACAAGATCAAAGCACCACAACGGATGCAGAAACAAACTGCATCTTGGGAAGGCCTGGTTATACTCATTCAAATTGCTGCTGAAAGAGACTCCCTTTACGACAGGGGTCTTCAAACTTGGCAACTTTAAGACTTGTGGACTTCAACTCCCAGAATTCCTCAGCCAGCGTGCCTGGCTGAGGAATTCTGGGAGTTGAAATCCACAAGCAGGGGTCTTCAAACGTGGCCCTTTTATGACTTGTGGACTTCATGCTCCCAGAATTCCTCAGCTAGGCACACTGGTTGAGGGATGCTGGGAGTTGAAGTCCAGAAGTCTTGAAAGTTGCCAAGTTTGAAGACCCCTGCTTTACGTTCTTTGCTTTCCCTTCACAGGGGTCAATCGGACTACAGCGGACCGCCAGTCTACCTCGCAGGAGTAAGAACCGTCTCCCAGCCCACTCTCCTCAACGTCCCATTTCAATGCACGGTATGGGTTCAGTGGGTGGACCGGGGTCCGCGGACATGGGGGAACTGCCTGTACCAGTGGAACACCCACTCTTTGGTACCGGCTGACCACCAAAATGAAAAAAAAACCGGGAGATTTTCTTGTCAAGAAGAATTGTTGAAAACACACACGGTAGCCAATTTTCTCAAGATCTCTGAATTTTTACATGAGAATTTGTTCAGGGGTTTCCTTTGATTTCTTGGTCTGGAATTCCAAGGGAGAAAGAAAGAAGAAGACTGGGGGGGAGGGGGGAAAGAAATATCTGGATGATGCCACTGGTCCCATACAAGCTTCGGTGTTAATTGAGGTGCCACAAAATTCTTTTGTGGTGTTGAATATTCTTCCTTCACTGGTTGTCAACACTGAATGAGAGTTTGGGCAGGCTAAGGGCTTTGGCCGCTGAAATACGGTCCTAACAAGGTCAGTAGGACAGTCATGAAATCATATGCTGGACCCAAAGTAGCAACTGGACCAAAATGAAGTTGATTTTTAAGATGTCTTCTCAGGGTCTTGATCTTATCCTTGCATCTGCTTATCTCTTCTAGGTGCTCTGGACCCCAGTCTTCTCGTGGCTCAGCTCTCCAGTGGAAGCAACGGTCATTATCTGGGAAGCCCAAACCTCCAATTCTCACGTTACAACAAACCCCTTTACCAGCTGCTGGGTGGCCAGGCAACTACCAGGCAGCTGGGAGGAACTTCGCAAGGAGCTTACAGGTCAGATCATCCCATTCTCATCCCACTGATGCCTTCCGTCTTTTAATTCCAGCCTGCTACACCAAAGTTCTAGTTAAATTTGTCCTTTACAGTCATCTCCAGAGAAACTAAATTGGCCCTCCCCCAAATGTCATTCTATTCACAGCTGCTAAGGAATCCATGTTCCTTGAAAGGAATCCGTGTTCTTATGAATGATGAGATAGGTTCAAGGTATAAGACTGATAAGACTAGGGTAACCCTATTGGAAAAAGAAATTTTGCATTTCCTCTCCCATCCCTCAATAGGATAGGATAGGATAGGATAGGATAGGATAGGATAGGATAGGATAGGATAGGATAGGATAGGAAATAAGAATAGAATAGAATAGAATAGAATAGAATAGAATAGAATAGAATAGAATAGAATAGAATAGAATAGAATAGAATAGAATATCTTTATTGTCATTGTGTAACACAGCAAAATTAATTGCTGTCCACAGCGCACACTACACCCAAGTTAAAACCACAAAGAAGAACATACGTTATTTACACACATCCTTCACATTCTATTCACCATTGTGTTGTCCCTAATATTGCACTTTGATGTTGCACTATCTGCTCACTTTTGACTTTAACTAGCTCTCTCTAGTTCTAGTCCAGGACTAGAGGCATTTAGGCAGAGTCCAGAGGATCAACTCTGAGGGATGTCGGTGAAGATTCTTAGTCATACAGGTAGAAATGTCTGGAGGTTGAGCCGTGGCAACTGGACTCATGTTCTTGTTGGTTTGAGAGGTTTTTGCTGCCCATCCCAGCAGCTGGTGCGGGGATCCCCCTAGAATTTTAGGATTTGGCACATTCCAATGGCTCTTTGCCCACTCAAATTCCTCTAACCAACTTGTTCAGACTGAAGAAGCCACTTGGAGGGGCAGCGAAACATCTCAAACTAACAAGAAGTTAAGTCCAGTTGCAGTGACTCAACTTTCAGACAATTCTCAGGGATGCTACAGGTACAAAATTGTTCCACCAAGTGACCTAATGGATTAAATTCCAAGATCACTTCCTATCTTAAAACTATATGGTCTGAGGAATCAAAAGATTTCCTATAGTGGGCCTGTTTCCTTTCCATTGGCCATACACCTGGCTTGATTGGCATCATCTGGCTATTTCTCCCAACAGCCTTGAAAACTGTGTCACCAAACTGGCAGAGATGGAACGCCGGGTGCGGGAAGCCATGGCTGAACGGGAACGATTGCTGCAAGAAAGGGTAAGAGGTAGACTCAACTCCTGGACCATAGCCAAGTTTATATGATTCATTCATTCATTCATTCATTCATTCATTCATTCATTCATTCATTCATTCATCTAAGGAGATTCTCAATCATCCAGGTCAAAATCAAGAAAGTCCAGTTGCTTTTTGAAAAGCACCTCTGGGGACTATCCATATAGTCAGGAATGGGAAGCTTTATGCATTTATTCATTCATTCATTTAGAAAATGTATACAGCCACCCACCTTAAATACATACACTTGGAGAGCTAATAATCTACAGACACAAAAATAAAACATTTTTTAAAACCTAAAAAGCAATGTAGCACCCCTCCTTCCTCTTTCTCTCTCTCCTTCCTTCCTCTCTCCTTTCTTTCTTTCTTTCTTTCTTTCTTTCTTTCTTTCTTTCTTTCTTTCTTTCTTTCTTTCTTTTTCTATAGCTGCCCATCTCAATCCGTGGCTCTGGGCAGCTTACAATTTAAAAAATACATTACAATTAAAAGCACTAAAAACATCCAGATTAAACATACATAGGATCAAGATATTTGACCAGTTAGCAATACAGCCAAGAACCGGGACCCTTAACGTACATTCAGCATCCCTGGCTTAAGAACATAGCCAGGTTTTTAGGGCCTTATGAAAGGCTAACAGAGTTTGGGAACCATTCTAATCACCCTAAAGTTTCTATCACGGGGGGGGGGGGGAAACATAACATCAAATCACCTCCGGCTCATTGCTGTGATTTTTGCTCTAAAGTGGAGCAACCCCGCTTCTCATCTGCTTCTCACATGATTTTGAAAATGAGGAAGTTGCAAATTTCACCCTGTCAGCTTTTCTTCCTGCATGCTGGGTAAAAATACCCAGAGTTGGTCCTGGAGGAAGAGAAAGAGCTTGTGGTCTTTCTTGTGTATGCTTGGGTGGTTGGTTTTTTTTTTTTTTTTTTTGAGGGGGTGATATGTCGGTGGCTACCGGAATGGTGCTGCCGGCCCCATGTTCTTACTATGTGCCGACCGCCTTCAACCGAATTTCCTTTCAGGAAGCTAAGAAAGTAGCTGAGGAGGTGAAACGTATGGAATTATCCCCTTCGAATGTGGTAAGAAAATCTCCGTCCTTATCTAGAACCCAGGAATATAAATTTGCTTTGCCAATCTTTTTCGATCTTTGGGGAGATCAGTGTTTGAGCTGAGAGGGAAGCGAATCTATTGAAAAGGTTAAAATGGGGCTGGGAAGTTTTTCTGGTTAGGGGGAATCCAGACGTTGTCTTCGCATGCTGTGTGAATCAGGCTATCCTGTTGAGCTATAATGTCATTGTTTGTTCGGTTTCCAGAATGTTTAGTGAGCACGTCTTGTCACTCCAGATTTAGAGTTCAGTTTAATCTTAGTATTTTCATCAGTGGTGATTGTCTAAATCAGGGGTATCCAACTTAAGACCTGTGGACTTCAACTTCAGCATGGCTGGCTGGGGAAGTCTGGGAGCTGAAGTCCACAGGTCTTAAAGTTGCCAAGGTTGCATACCCCTGATCTAAATAGTGAAGATACAGGTTGGAAGAAGTTAAAAAGATTGTTGTTGTTGTTAGTTGTGAAGTCGTGTCCGACCCATCGCAACCCTATGGACAACATTCCTCCAGGCCTTCCTGTCCTCTACCATCTTCTGGAGTCCCTTTAAGCTCACGCCTCCTGCTTCAGTGACTCCATCCAGCCACCTCATTCTCTGTCGTCCCCTTTTTCTCTTGCCCTCAACCTTTCCCAGCATTAGGCTCTTCTCCAGTGAGTCCTTCCTTCTCATTAGGTGGCCAAAGTCTTTGAGTTTCAACTTCAAGATCCGGCCTTCTAAAGAGCAGTCAGGGTTCATCTCCTCTAGGACTGACCAGTTTGAACACCTTGCAGTCCAAGGGACTTGCAGGAGTCTTCTCCAGCACCATAGAAAGATTAGAAGCTTATTTTCTGGTCTCCTGCTAAGATGCACTGAGGGGGCCATGGAAGACTCATCTTTAGTATAGTTGCTTATGCTACAGGGATGGGCCATTTACAGAGATGGGCCATTTATTCCAACATGGCAGTGTGGGAAGAATGCTGAGATCCCCAAATCTCTTTCCTCAAAATGAGGTGGTCTTCCTGAGGGCAATAAACCACAGCATAGAGCTTCCTTGGAGTGACATCTGTCTGGTTTCAAGCCTTGCCTTCTGGTTGTCCTACAGATCCACAACCACACGGAGATCCAGGAACCTAAACCAGCTGCCTTCGACCTGCGCAAACATCTGGAGGCCTCGGGACATAGTGTCGAGACCTGCCAGCACGTGAGGGTGACCAGCAAATCTTGCAAGGGTTACCTGGTCAAGATGGGCGGGAGGATCAAGACTTGGAAGAAACGTTGGTTCACCTTTGATCGCCAGAAGCGGGTCTTGGCGTACTACACAGGTGAGAGAGAGAATCGAGACAGGTAGCTTCTTCTCCACCAGGTTGCACACTCTGCTGCTGATGGAGAAGACTTGGCCTTCCACTGGCAGTAGGTCTCGAACTGACCTGTTTAAACTTATTGTGGGACTATAACTACTAAATTAAAGGAAAGATTAGAGCGATGAATTTCACCTCTCTCATTTTATCCATTGGGCCTTCCTTTTCTGTTCTCCCCAGCTTGCTAACCTGGTCCTCTGATTTTATTTTATTCCTCCTCCAGACAAAGAAGAGACCAAGCTTAAGGGTGTGATCTACTTCCAGGCCATTGAAGAAGTTTACTGCGACCATCTCCGTAGTGCTTTCAAGGTACCAAGAATAGAGATTTGCCGAAAGTCTCTTTTGTTAAATTTATGCAGGCCTGAGAGGGCCTGTAGGATCCTATTTGGACCATTAGGATTTTGAGCTGAGTAGCCAAGCCCATCCCTTCCCAGAATTGCTCCTCAAAAATTGCTTTTACTTTATTATTCTTTGGAACCATCCAAAATGATGTACCACTCTTTGAATAAATTTCCACAATACTGGGCTGCATCTTAAAATTTAAAAATAAAGTTTTGCGCCTTCTGCTCTAGACTGATTTTAAGACTGTCTGCTTGGGCTGTGAATTTCCATTTTGTCTCTGTCTATTGTTAGATGATATTATATTTTATAGTATAGTATGCATTGTTTCTCGAACTTGGTGACTTTAGGTCATGTGGACCTCAACTCCCAGAATCCCCCAGTTGGCTAGGGAATTCTGGGAGTTGAAGTCCACTTGTCTTAAAAGTTGTCAAGTTTGAGAAAGTAGTGCATTTTCATGAATTTAGGGTTTTATTTATGATGTTCGATTTTTGTTAGTAGCTATTATAGGCTGGTTTGATCAGAAACAAGGATGTTATCAGCCCATCAATTAAATACTACAAGAGTTATGTCTCACTCTAAATGATAGTTAGATATATTTGACACTGTTCTCCTCAATTGATCATTTCCTTGGACTTAGGCAAAAATGTGCATACCACTTCCTTTTAATACTCACATTTTAACCAAGTCTGTGTCAAATAAAACAACAGTGCAGCCTTGCAACTTTATCAAACAAAACCTCTTCATTAGAAATAAACAAGAAAACAATCCAACCGAATCTTTTTTTGGTTTCTGAATGAGAAAGGTGAGCGTGCTCTGTTTTGCCTAATTCCTAAAGTCGGAGACATTTTAATTTTCATCCCACGTAGGTTTTGATTTGATGCTTGTTTTTTTTAGCCACAAATACACACAGTCTTTACTAATGCAGGTTTGTCCAGACTGAGTTGGAACAGCAATCCAACTTCTTATGTGCAAGCCCCCCCCCACAAAAAAAATATTTCAACCCCCTCTCAAAAGTGTCACAATTCCAGGCAGACAACATCTGATATATATAACCATAAACCGAATAATTTCCAGGAACAGAGACATGAAGTTTGAACTGGCTCACTCAAAACAGCTCTTGAGAACCACCTTACACCCAATGAATTTTATCCAGAACTATTTATATAAAAGAAACTTTTCTTCCCTTATATTTGGCCTGGGAATCTTACTTGAAGAGGGCAGGAACTGAATGTTGGACTTTTCATAAGCAAATAGCAATCTCTGCAAAGTTTCCCATCGCCTCTGTCTGCTCCCCTGCAGTGGTTCAAATAACTGAATAATGAAACAAGTTCAAGATCCCATTGCCCTGAATTCCTTGGAAAAGTTGTCCCATTTTGCATACTTCCTTCCCTCCCCAATTCAGTTATCTTGGCTTCTTCACTGACATCATTTAAGAAAAGCCCCAAGAGATATTTTTTATGTATTTAGCTTTTCCCCTTTACAACCCAATTTTAAGTACTGCCTGTTTTAACTGCTAACAGCGCTGCATTTGCTTCCATTATGGGCCTTTGTCTTGAAATGTTAATGCTGTAATGCTTTGTGATCTTTTTCTACATATATTTTATTATCCTTTGCACCAACTGTTTTATTTATTTCTAAGAGTGATTGTTCATGGGCTTGCTGCGAACTGTCATGAGGCAGTTGTATGCAAACATGCTAAATAAACAAAGGACAAACAGGTCATTATTTAAAATAATACGGAATGTATATTTTTGCACAATGATCTTCACTCAACGTGCGTTATAAATATCTGTTATAAATCTCATGGTTGCATTGACACACTCTGTAGCTATCCAAATCTTAATTAGGTTTCCTGCGGTTGCTTGTGTCCATTGCTTATAGCAATGAGGCCAGCACATTGAGTTAATTTAGGCTGGCATTTTAGTATAAAGGTGAAGGCACCAGGCTAGAAACCAGGAGACAGTGAGTTCTAGTCCTGCCTTAGGCGTGAAAGCTGGCTGGATAAGTTTGGAATACTCACCAGGAGGTGGTGAGTTCTAGTCCTGCCGTAAGTATGAAATCTAGCTGGGTGACTTTAGGCCAATCACCAGGAGAGAGTGAGTTCTAGTGCTGCCTTAGGAATGAAAACTGGCTGGGTGCCTTTGGGCCAATCACCAGGAGATGGTGAGTTCTAGTCTTGCCTTAGTTATGAAAGCCATCTGGGGCACTTTGGACCAGTCACTGTCTCTCAGCCCACTATGTCGGGCTCAGGTGACAAGTCCATTGGTCAATTTCATTGGTCAATGGAACCAGTGGACCAACACTTAGTTGATCTGGGAGAAAAAGTGGAGCCTGCACTTACAGAAAAACACTAGAAAGAAAAAAAAATGACCCTAATTCGGGGGGTGTATAGATCAACTCACAAGGGACGTGGTGGCTCAGTGGGTTAGGACGCTGAGCTTGTCAATCAGAAGGTCGGCAGTTTGGCGGGTCAAATCTCGAGTGCCGCGTAGCAGAGTGAGCGCCTGTTACTCGTCCCAGCTTCTGCCAACCTAGCAGTTCGAAAGCACGTAAAAATGCAAGTAGAAAAATAGGGACCGCTCCGGTGGGAAGGTAACAGCGTTCCGTGCGCCTTTGGCGTCTACTCATGCCGGCCACATGATCACGGAGACGTCCTCGGACAAGCGCTGGCTCTTCGGCTTTGAAACGGAGATGAGCACCGGCCCCTAGAGTCGGAAACGACTAGCACGCATGTGTGGGGGAACCTTTACCTTTACCTTTTATAGATCAACTCGGTAAGTGGGTTAAGAAGTTCTGTGCGAATACAGCCAATTATTTTCATTTCATTTCTTTTCTCTTTTTACTTTTGGCAGAGTCCTAACCCCAAACTGACCTTCTGCGTCAAGACTTATGATCGTCTCTTCTGTATGGTGGCACCAAGTCCAGAGGCTATGAGGATCTGGATGGATGCAATTGTCACAGCAGCTGAGGAGAACACCCGCTACTGACCAGATTTTTCATAGGAAGATTACTTTGGGAATAGCATTTCTTCCCAAGGTTTTGCTGGGATATCTCCTTCTAAGGGAAAACTGATCAACGAGGGATCCAGTGGCAGAGGTTGGATGCTTGATGTGCTTGTTGGAGTCTAACTACCATATAGGGCCAGTTCAGTACCCAGAGTTCCAACTGTTGATCCTTGAAGATGGATAGGTTGGATGTTTTATGTTGTTTTCAATGGACCAGTTCAGAAGACATTTCTGATCACATGTTCTGCAGGAGAAGACTTCAAATGGCATTTTGGAAGGCGGGCTGTGGTATGGATCCCAGCCAGTTGCCTGAAAGATTGCAATCTATTCCAGAGAATTCACACCAATTTCTCTGGAAGTTGCCCTTGATTAAAAAAAGGACACTGTCTGGAAATCAGATGAGATTTTGCAATGACATAAGTCATTTGGCTTATGGAAAAATGTTCTTGAGAGTTGTGTTGGACACTTTGATCGGAACTGCCGCTTTCCTTGATCAGAAGGGAGAACTTCTCCCTATCCTGTATAGAATCCTGTATATTTATTATGTGTTTTGGGTCTTTTCTTTAAAAACCTGGGAACACTGTTCAAAGGGAAGCTGTGTACAAACCCACGTATGGAATATTTATTGCATAAATCCTTTAAGTGAAAACAGACCTGGCTTGTGCTCAATTTATTCCTGTCTAGAAGGAATAGAATAGAATAGAATAGAATAGAATAGAATAGAATAGAATAGAATAGAATAGAATAGAATAGAATAGAATAGAATAGAATAGAATAGAATAGAAGAATAAGGATAGGATGGAATGGAATAGAATAGAATAGAATAGAATAGAATAGAATAGAATAGAATAGAATAGAATAGAATAGAATAGAATAGAATAGAATAGAATAGAATAGAATAGAAGTTGGAAGGCACCTTGGAGGTCATCTCATCCAACCCCCTGCTCAGGCAGGAAACCTGACAAATGGGTGTCCAGTCTCTTCTTAAAAACCTCTAATGTTGGAGCATTCACAGCTTCTGGAGGCAGATTGTTTCAATGGTTAATTGTTCTGTCAGGAAATTTCTCCTTAGTTCTAGGTTGCTTCTCTCCTTGACTAGTTTCCATCCGTTGCTTCTTCTCCTGCCTTCAGGGGCTTTGGAGAACAGCTTGACTCCCTCTCCTTTGGGGCAGCCCCTGAGATATTGGAACACTGCTATCATGTCACCCCTCACCCTTCTCTTCGTTAAACTAGACATGCCCAAGTCCAGCAGCTGTTCTTTATATGTTTTAGCCTCCAGTCCTCTGATCTTCTTTGTTGCTCTTCTCTGCTCTCAACAATGTTTTAAGAAGCCGTCATTGTTCCTGAATGTTCATTTTACAAGGATAAAAATGGTTGTAGAGCCACGTCCACCATCTTGTGGTCATTGAAAGAAAGACAATATCGGTAGTCCTCGGCTTACGATCACAACTGAGCCTAAAATTTCTGTTGTTCAGAAAGACAATTAAGTGGGCCTTGCCCCATTTTACAACGTTTCTCGCTAAGTGAATCCCTGCTGTCAGGTTAGTAACACGTTCATTAAATGAATTCATTGGCTCATCTTCTAGCGTGTTTAAATGTGTGTTAGGTATGGGTACACATTTAGAGCAAACAACTAAATTTCATTTTTAATGTGTGCCAGTGTGCCCACAGTAAAAAAAATGGCAATAAAGGTTATCTTATTTATCTTATCCTCATTGACTTGGCTTGTCAGAAGGTCACAAATAGGGATCACGTGACCCCCGGGACACTGCAACCGTCCTAAGTATGAGTCAGTCACCAAGCATCTGAATTTTGATCACATGACCATGGGGATGTCACAACAGTTGCTAAGCGTGCAAAATGGTCATAATTCCCCCTTTTTCAGTGTCGTAATTGGAATGTTCAGTAAACAAACTGTTGTAAATCGAGGATTATCTATAGTTTGGATTACAATTCTCGCCATTTCCAGCTACCTCCATCAAGGCCGGGTTGATGAAAATTAAGAGAATGATTCTATTTCATTGGTACAAGATACATACAGATCATCCTCAATTTACATCCATTCGTTTAGTGCAGGGGTAGGCAACCTTGGCTCTTTTATGACTTGTGGACTTCTACTCCCAGAATTCCTGAGCCAGCATGACTCAGCATGGAAACCTGTCCCTTTCCCCTCAGCATAGCTGTCTCAGGAATTCTGGGAGTTGAAGTCCACGAGTCATGAAGGGGCCATAGTTCCCCCATGCTGGCTCAGCAATCCTGGGAGTTGAAGTCCACGAGTCATAAAAGAGCCAAGGTTGCCTACCCCTGGTTTAGTGACTCAAAATGACAGCAGCGCTGAGTAAAGCAACTTACGAAAGGCCTTTGCACTTACAGCTCTCCCAGCATCCCCCACGGTCATTTGATCGAAGTTCAGTTGCTTGGCAACCGAGCATGTATTTACGATGGTTACAGCATCCTGGTAGTTACGTGATCACCGTTTGCAAACCTTCCCAGCTGGCTTCCGACAATCAAAGCCAATGGGGGAAGCCGGATTCATTTAATGACCGCAATGATTCGCCTAACCATCATGGTTAAAAAGAAGGTTGCAAAAATTGGGCATAAGTCACTTCACAACCGCCTTGCTTAACAGAAAATCTGGTTTGAATTGTGGTTGTAAGTCCAGGACTATCTGTGAACAAAGGGCAAAATGCCTCAAGAGCTGAACTCAGAACAGTCGAATTGAAGGCGAAGCCCTTGCTTTGAATTTAGAAAAGCTGAGAAACTTCGTTGCAGAATCCCTAAGGGGGCTTCAGTGGAACTGCAACAGTGATCCCAGACAGAAATGGAGTTATCTAACCTACGAATTTTGCAACCGTTGGTCAACTCTCTTTTACAACATGCACTCCAGAGTCATCGGAGGGAAAAAAAAGGACAAATTTACTGCAGAACACGGAGGCTGACACCCATCCCACATTAACTCAGAAACAGCTTCTACATGCCCAAGCTTCCTGACCAGGTTCTTGCAGGAGCAATTTCCTAATTTCTAACAAATTGTTAACAATAAATAGCACAGTTGAGTATAATCTCACATACAAAAATACAGGCAAAAATACACCTCTTCCAGAATTCCACCTGGGGAATTCTGGGAGTTGAGGTGCGCAGGCCTTCAAAGCTGATAAGGTTGGACACCCTTGCTCTATTCAAAGCAAGAGAAACAGATAACAGATGCTCTGTTAGCTATTGTTTTAAGAAGGTTCCATGATGGCTTGCGATTTGGCTAAAATTGGAGACAGACCAGGATAAGGTTCCCTATGAATTAAGAGCCCGAAAGAAATCAACATTGAGATACGACCAACAGTTAAGATGGGTGCACAGATTTCCCGTACCCTGTGTAAATAATGCAAAACAATTAAAGCAATTTCACAGCTCATTATGAGGGAAAAGGCTGTTTTCTGCCAGCCCTTTCCACCTACAGATATTTAAAACTTCAACACGTCCAAAATTATGGTTTGGGGCTGGGACAGAAATGACAACTGAGGCACACACATTCAAATTTCACCAGTCATGTGATACTTCATGTTTGAGGGGTTGAGTTTCCACACTGCAACGGAGAAACATCTGAGGATTTTGCCTGCTCATTTGTCGAAAACGATCCTTTATTGCTGGTAGATTTTCGATTTACAGAGCTGTTCTCTTCCAACAAGGTTCTCCTGAGGGCCCTGGTGATGTTATAGAGGGTCAACCTTGTGTGGAAGTCCATGCCCATGAAGAAGTAAAGGAATGGATTTGCACAACTGTTAAGGTAGGCCAGGAACGCCGCAAAAAGAGCAGCAAACGATAAGGCCGTGCCATTCGCTCCTGCCGATTTAAGCAGCTGGGTGATGTGATAGGGCGACCAACAGAGGAAGAAGGTGACCACCAGGGCAAATATGACCTTGAAGGACTTCTTTGAGTGGAGGGAGGTCTGGCGTCTCCTCAGTACCACGAGGATGATGCCGTAGCAGATCACGATGATGGTGAAGGGGGCCAAGAACCCACATATCAGTCTCAACATGGAGATGGTCACTCGCACTCCTGGCTTTTCTCCCTTTAGCATCACCAAGCATTTGGTTTGGTTGTTCTTAGTGTCCACCTTACGGTAAAGGTAGAAAGGGATGCTGGTGACGATGGCCATCAGCCAAGCACCGATGGCTGTAAGCCATACCAAGCGGATGTTGCGGTGTCTCCTGGCCCATAACGGGTAGGCGATACAAGCAGCCCGGTCCATGCTGATGGCAGCCAAGAGAAACTCACTGCAGAACATGTTGAGGTACTTGATGAAGCCGTTGACTTTGCACGCAAAGCTTCCAAAGACCCAGCCTTTCTTCACTGCAACAAGAGGTGTGATACGACTCACGGAGAAGAGGAAATCAGCCAGAGCCAGATTGAAGAACCAGACGCAGCTGATGGTCCGTGAGACCTGGTGGGCAGTGATCCAGATCACAACTCCATTGCCAAAAGAACCCAGTAGGAAAATAACTGTGTAGAAGATGATCTTGAGAATGTCTCTGAGTCTGTTTATATCAGAGCTTGTTTCCAAGGATGATGGCAAGGATGCATTGGGAAACCACAAAGCCGTGGAACTAGCATTCATGACGTTGCAGAGAAGGCGACCAAAAATTAGATGATCTTCTCTAAGGGAAATAATCTAGAAAAGAGAGAATCAAAGAATTCATGTTATTTGATCCCCCTGCTCTGGAGAACTCCAGAACTTGGAAGAGCAATGTTTTAAAAGTGCCAAAGTAATTATATTTTGTATATTTATATTTATTTAGTATATTTACAGTATATTTATTGCTAAAAGTTTGACCTAAGTCTGGGCAATTGGATATGTTTATCTTTTTAGCCCCGGATTTGTACTTAAATTCTCTTAAGTTCTCTAGATGGAGATACTCCCAAGATTTGGAGTGATGGAAAATATTTTGATTGATTAAGTTCTTCAAACTTCTGCAGGTTTTCCAAGTTCTCTATTCCCAATTCTACTACTTCATCCTTCTTGAATGGAAATGGCCCACAAGAAATCCTGGAAATTTTGCTAACAGTACTTATGTGGTGCCATCAAGCTCCTTTTCACAAATGCAACAATCTAGGAACGATCAAACTATATTCAAATCCAGGATGAAATTTGCCTAAGCTGGATATCATGTCACCCCTCACCCCTCTCTTCATTAAACTACACATATCCAATTCCAGCAACTGTTCCCTATATGTTTTAGCCTCCAGTCCCCCAATCATCTTTATTGCTCTTCTCTGTACACTTTCTAGAGTCTCAACATCTTTTTTACATCATAGTGACCAAAAGTGGATGCAGGATTCCAGGTGTGGCCTTACCAAAGCATTGTAAAGTGGTATTAGTACTTCACTTGATCCTGATTCTATCCCTCTGTTAATGCAGCCTAGCACTGTGTTGGCTTTTTTGGCAGCTGCAGCACACGGCTGGCTCATATTGAAGTGATTGTCTATCTCTTAAAGACTGTTCGACAGTCTAAAATATCCAGAAATGAATATCCAAACATGACACAGACAGGGCTATTTTGTTGTTATAATAAACACACAAGAAGATATGATATCCTGGCTCAGACTCCAAAATTACCTGTTGGAAGTTGCAAGAATCACGTTGCCCCTCTTTTGTTGGAGCTTCTTTTACAGGAAACAATTATTCAGCTGCAGCTTGTCTTCTCTGCAAACAGCTGTGTTATTCTCCCTTGAACCAACAAAGCTGGTTTATAAGGAACATGAATAAAGGACAGTCCACGTGGGTTTTTTTTTTCCTGAGAACTCACTGACATTCCGCAAAACCCACAGAAATTTGAAGCCTCGCCTCAAGTATCTTTGCTCGACTTCTTGTGATATATTTCCAAAGAACAACTTGATTTAGCAAACACCACAGCACATTGGCTGGGTAAAGGAGTCGTAGCCACCTGGCCAGCCGTCTAAACCAGCAGCGTCTAATTGTAGGAGATTTCATAAGTGACATTGTGTTACTTTCTCAAGTAACACGAAGCAACTGGCTCCACCCAATACAGTAAAAAGCTGATACAGATGATCCTCAGCTTACGACCACAATTAAACCCAAACTTTCTGGTGCTAAGTGAGACAATTTTGCCCCATGTTACGATCTTTCTTGCCACGCTTGTTAAGTGAATCACTGCAGCTGTTAAGTTAGTAGCACGGTTGTTAAATGAATCTGGCTTCCCCCACTGACTTTGCTGGTCAGAAAGTGGCAAAAGTGATCACGTGACCACAGGACACGGCAGCGGTCATAAGGATGAGTCTGTTGCCCATCTTGTTTGTCTGCCTTCAGTTTCATTCATGCATATAGTTTCTATATTTCTCTAATTCAGACATTTCGACAGAGGCATCTCATTTTAACTAGTGCCTGAGGAGCTGATTGGCAGGAAGGATCCCCTTGATTGCTTCTGCCTCCTCTTTGCCATTAATAGAATAACAGAGTTGGAAGGGACCCTGGAGATCATCTAGTCCAACCAGGAAACCCTATAACATTTCAGACAATTGAGGTTTTCTGCCTGTTCTGTAAAAAAAACGAAAAACAAAAAAAAACCCACAATTTCTTGGCAGCTCCATCTCAACCTGCATTTCCTCCTGTGTGGCAATCTAGACAGTAACTACTTCCTTTTTTCAGTACACAGGAATAATGTCCCTTTAGTCAAGTGTCAGAAAAGACTGTGCGCAAAATCTTTTGTCAGATGCCAGATCCGAAAATAGCAAAGTTGCTTAAGCTCTTCCAACTAATGGAAAAAAAGAGAGAGAGGGAGAGAGAGAGAGATGCCAACAATTTCTATGTGTCTGCACAAAAATCAGATAAGGAAGTTCATGTAGTAGCTGCAATGGTCACCAGGGAGTCTTCCTAAGAATTACTTCCAACTTGCTTCTCCGGCAAAATATTTTGAAAATACAGCTATTCCTTCAGACGGCTGTGAGTCCAGCCACCCAGGATGTTAATTCCATATATATCATGCTGGTAGATTTTGGCTGACTTCTTTGACACTTGAGGCAGCCCTCCCAGCTCTGCAGGATGGATAAAAGGCAAGAGGAAGAGAATTCTTAACTTTTCCTTCCAGGGAGATGATGTCCTGTGTTTTGTTTTGTTTTGTTTTACACAAAGGGTGGGAGTGAGATTAGGAGGGGGGGGAAAAAGAGCCAGTTGAGTACATGTGAGAAAGGCTGAAAAGAACAGAGTAATAAGAGTTGGAAGGGGCCTTGGAGATCTTCAAGCCCACCCCTCTGCTGCTCAAGCAGGAAACCCTATACCATTTCAGACAAATGGTTGTCCAATCTCTTCTTAAAAAAGAATTAAATTAATTTTTTTTAAAAAAGTTACATAACCCTGCCATTGCCCCTTTCCGCTGTATTTTTTTTTTTAATCCCATTTATATCCTGCCCTTCTCCGAAGACTCAGGGCGGCTTACAATTTAAGCAAAAACCAATGTGCTTAGCAATAGCCTTCATTCTATGTATATGCCTGCTTATTAGGGCTTTCACCCCCCCCCCCAAGCGGCATTATTACAAAGTCAGCTTATTGCCCCCAACAATCTGGATCCTCATTTTACCTACCTCGGAAGGATGGAAGGCTGAGTCAACCTTGAGCCTGGTGGGACTCGAACCTGCACTAATTGCAGGCAGCTGGTGTTATTAAGGAGGCATTAGCCCACTGCTCCACCAAGTATTGGGAAACCTTGATTAAATCACGGCTATCCTTATCTTGTTACAGTCCAAGGTCTGTGACTAGCTGCTGGTTTTTACCCAAAGCCACCAATTTTTATGCTGCAGGCTTTGTGGTTGTTGGGGGCAATTAAGCTGACTTTGTAATAATGCCGCTTGGGGGTGTGTGTGAAAGCCCTAATAAGCAGGCATATACATAGAATGAAGGCTACTGCTAAGCTTGTAAGCCGCCCTGAGTCTTCGGAGAAGGGCGGGATATAAATGGAATTTAAAAAATGCTGTTGACCACTAGGCCTCTTTGACTGCTTAGTGATCCTCCTACACGCCAAGGAGAAATGGGAACAGCAAATGTCTGATCATTGGTGACTGTCTGAACAGACCCTGGAAAGGAATGACCTAGCCATGGAGTAGCTAAAATATCACATAAAACAGGGGGTTATACTGTCCCCCCCCACACACACAGCTGCCTCTCAATTGTGTAGAAGAATAAGCCGAGCCTGGGGGCAGAGTCAAGAGAGGAATCAGCTTGGAGTCCTTACATTCCCACAAGGGATCCAAGTCCGGCCCACCTTGAATTATTATCTTGCGCCAATTTAGTACCGATCATTAGTTGACTAGATTCTCCTGCAGAGGCATGAGCAATAAATAAACCAGAACTTAATGTGTGGACCTGATCCTTCCTGACATTTCCTCCTGAAATTCGAAATACAAAGATGCATGCGATCCCTCACGTGAAAAGTTTGAACACGGGGATAACAGTGAGACCACTAGCAATGGTCCAGCTTAGCCCAGCCCAGGGACTGCGTTACAAGAACATGAAAAAAATAAGGGGGGGGGAGAGAGAGAGAAATTGAGAAAGAGAGGGAGCGATAGAGAGTGAGAGAGACCCCAAGAGGAAGCATAAGAACTGAGTTCTTGCAATCCACTTCTATTCTTTTTTATTTATAGTCTAAGCCAAGAACAGGCTATTCAGCATCTTTAAGTAGACTAGTCACTCAAGTCAGCTTTTTTGTTCATGAATAGAAAAAGAAAAGCAACTGCCAAAGCTACAGATCTGGTTATCCTTACAACCAAAAGACGGCTAAGGGGTGGGAGAAGATGCAACGACCAGATAGGTTATGGTGGCCCCATAGGATAATGGCAGAGTTGGAGCCATCATATCCATCCAGACAGGATGCAGAATTCCAGGCCACTTCCTCTATGTGCATTCACCTACCCCAGGGGTAGGCAACCTTGGCTCTTTTATGACTCGTGCACTTCAACTCCCAGAATTCCTGAGGTAGCGTAGCTGGCTCAGGAATTCTGGGAGTTGAAGTCCAAGGGTCATAAAAGAGCCAAGGTTGCCTACCCCTGACCTACCCCATGTGGCCTGCATGCAGACTGAGGCTTGACCACGCACCTGTGCCAGGCTCATATACACTTAGCCTCCTCGCTGTTGGGAAAGTCCCAGAGGTAGGATTAAGCAGGGAACCAGCCTTGAATTCTTCTGTAGCCACACAAGAGGCAACATCCTGACTCCCGCTAGGTTCCCTGGAACCCTTATCTGATTGTTCCTAAGAGAAGATGAGCAGTCTGGGGAGATTCTTGTACTATAGGTAGAACACAATGAAGTTGCTGACTTAGATGGTTCATGAGTGGACCTGGTTGCTTGTGCCTGACACTCACCCTGGCACAAAGAACTCCCAGCAGCCCTTCTTTCTGCACAGGTCACCTGTCCTACTGTAAGTTGAAGGAAAGGAAGGAAACCCTAAGCAGGGGGTTGAACTAGATGACCTCCAAGCTCCGTTCCAACATTATTATTATTGTTATTGTTATTGTTGTTGTTGTTGCTGCTGCTGCTGCTGCTGCTGTTGTTAACTCTTGAGTTTCATGCAACTGAATACAAGCAGCCCTCGACTTACACTTATCACCTTAAAGACTGGAAGTTTTTAAGAAGAGACTGGACAGCCATTTGTCTGAAATGGTACAGGGTTTCCTCCCTGAGGACTAGATGACCTCCAAGGTCAATTTATTATTATCCAATTTATTATTATTATTATTATTATTATTATTATTATTATTATTATTATTATTGATCATCGCATAGTCAGCCAGATGTTCAGACTGGATTTGGCATTTTTGTCTACCTATTGAGTCCTTATTAAGGACCTGGGATAGGCAGATGTAGATGTTTGATGGTATTATTATTATTATTATTATTATTATTATTATTATTATTATTATTATTATTATTATTATTATTATTATTATTATTACCTTTCCCTCTTCATCTCCGTCGCAAGGTTGCTCTGAAGACAAAATTGGCCACCAATTCACATGTGTTGTTTTGTGATCATGGAAGGAAAGACAGCCTGACTGATATAAATCTCCTCTGCCTGGCTATACTAGACAGAAGGAGGGGGAGGACCCTCTTTTTGGCCACGTGATTCCATTTATTTTTTTGTTTGCTTGCTATAAATAATGGAAATATGTTTATTTAAAGGCTATCCGACTGCGGAGCCCAGAGCACGAATCAATAAACAAAATGACATCAAGATGTGACAAGAAGAAAACACACAGAAAGAAAGCAATAATTGCAAATGTAATAAGACTTGAAAGGTTTTGTAGGTTTTTTTCGGAATATCTGGTGGCCACTTCCAGATGTTTTTGACTGCAGTATTCAGCATTTCCAAGCACTTTAATCAAGGCTGAAAGTCTGGATTGACCAATGTTGGTCAACCTTGGCAACTTTAAGACCCCTGGACTTCAGTTCCCAGAATTCCCCACCCAGTTGAGTCAGTCACAGCAGGCAGACTGTAAGGACACATTCCCTCTATTATTATTTTTTTTAAAAGCAGCATCTGATTTTTATGCTTCTTTAACATTGATTTTAGAATGCTACATGATGGCTTAGGTTTTGGCTAAAGTTAGAAGCACCTCAGGCAGGGCTGTTAATATCAGAGTTGGTTGAGAAAGCTTTCCAAAGACATAAATGTACAAATATAGCTGAAAGTTTATACATACTGTATGTACATGAGAGTCCAAGAAAAATAACAGACATGACGAATATAAAGCAAAACAACCCCATCGCTTGCAGTTCAGGATGGAAGGAAAAGTTTCATTCTAACACTTAAGTATTTGTAGCTTCACAATGTCCAGGAAATATCAGGAGGGAAGACGGGTGGGTGGAATGAAAGCAGAAAAAAGAAAAGAAATCTTGTATTTCTCAGGTAATGGGTGTGACGGATCCAGCCTCCATCATCAGACTGCTGTCTTCTTCATGTGTTGGACTACAAAGCCTCTTATTCTACAAAGGACCAGAGGGCAGGACTAGAAGCAACAGGTGCAAGCTAATAAGCTGTCCAAGAGATGTCCAACCTAGAATTAAGGAGAAATTTTCTGACAGTGAGAACAATTAATCAGTGGAACAGCTTGCTCTAGAAGTTGTGGGTGCTCCATCACTGGAGATTTTCAAAAATAGACTGGACAGTCATTTGACTGGGACGGTAGAAGGTCTCCTGCCTTGAGCAGGAGGCTGGACTACAAGACTTCCAAGGTCCCTTCCAGACCTATGATTCTATGTTCTATGTCTATGTTCTTCACCCGTCACCCATGAGTTCCTAATCCACATGAGTTTCCTAAACTGAACTTGGAAGGGTTGAGGTTTTGCGATGCATCTGAGGGACGACTGAAGACTGAGGTATCTCATCAGTGGAAGAAGCCATCTCCTTCCTGTATTTGCTCCTAAATGAGGTGCCACTGTCTTCAAACAAGGTTCTCCTGAATGCGGCCCTTATGTTGTAAAGAGACAGCTTTCGGTGGAAGTCCATGCCCATGAAAAAATAAAGGATAGGGTTGGCACAACTGTTGAGGTAGGCCAGGAAGGAGGAGAGCGGGAGGCCAATAGAAAGTCCTACACTTTTCACGTCTGCCAATTTGAGGAGTTGTAAGATGTGATATGGTGCCCAGCAGAGGAAGAATGTGACCACAAGAACCAGGATGACCCTGAAGGGCTTCTTGGAACGGATGGAAGCCCGTCGTCTTCTCAGCACCACAACGATGATGCCGTAGCAGATCACAATGATGGTGAAAGGGGCCAAGAACCCACAAACCAGTCTCAACATATAGATGGCCAGTTTCGCAGTTTCGTTTCCCTCCAGGGCAAAGGAGCACTTGGTCTTGTTGGACTTGTCAATTTTTATGCCCCGGTAGAGGTAGAAAGGACCACTTATGACAATAGCCATTAACCAAGCTCCGATGGCAGCCGCCCATGCCAAGCGACTGCCCCGGTGCCTTTTGGTCCATATTGGATAGGCTATGCATGCTGCCCTGTCTATGCTGATGGCAGCCAAGAGGAAGACGCTGCCAAACATGTTGAGATACTTGATGAAGCTGTTGGCTTTGCATAAGAAGCTTCCGAAGGGCCACCCGTTATCAAAAGCGTTCTTCAAGAGGGGCACAATCCGGGTGACTGAGAAGAGAAAGTCAGCCAGAGCTAGATTGAAGAACCAGACACAGCTGATGGTCCGTGAAGTCTGGCGGACTGTGATCCAGATCACCGCTCCATTGCCCAGGGAACCAAGTAGAAAAAGAACGGCGTAGAAGAAGATCTGAAGCATGTCCATGAGCTTGCTCACGTCCAAGTTGGTATTTGTGGAGGATGTCGAGGACGCATTGGAGATGCCCGGAGCAGTGAGATTAAAATTCATGATGTAACAGGAGCTTACAGAGTAGGAGGACTAAGAAATAAGATGGTCAAAAAAACCTGGAAAGGGAGAATCAGTGTTATTTAACTCACAATCTCTACAACAGCAAGCCAAGAAAGAAAAAAAATCACTCACACCAGGCATGTTCTCTCTCATTGTGCTGCTCCCCAAATTCATCACTAGATGGTAGAATTTCAGCATCTCTAATCCAACAACTCTATGAATTAGTGACAAAGAAACTTTTCCCAAGCTCAGGGGAAATCACCAGACATGGTCAAAAGGAGGAAGGAAGACCAGAGTCTTTCTTCTATATCTTCCATATCTACCCTACAGAAATATAGGGTACTTCTGAATTTCCCAGGTGGTCAAAGAAAGGAACTGCTGACGGTGCAAGCAGATGGTTTTGGAAAATGGCAGCTTCTCCAAAGTCAGAAATTTCAAGCCAAAGATTGGATGGTTATTGTGTACTGGGTTTCTTGCAAGTAGGAGACGAGGCGAGAGAGTTCAGGCAGGAACGTTGCTTTATTGAATAACAGGAACTGAACTGGTAACCAAGGCTTCTACACAGCTACTTGTGCTGTTGGCCACTAGGTGGCAGCCAATAGGTTTGAAGGAACCTATTGCCGCCCTAGAGCCAACCAATGGTCGTCCTGGAGACTGCATGTCTAGGCAGCCTGCAACTGTTACACAGACTCCCGGATTAAGCAATCTCAAGCAGCATTCAAAACCACAGGGAACAGTTCAAGTAAAACAGGCCCAATACATTACAATGGTCATCAGGAATTCTCGAGCAGCAGATGACTTCAATTGTAGGTTGAGTGTCCAGCTGCAGCATCCAATGCTTCTAAACATTTCTATGATATTTATCTATCACATTTGTATCTATCTAACTGTCACATATTTATCTGTCACATTTATATGGCTGCCCATCTCACACAAAGCGTTTCTGGGCTCCATATAACAATAAATTATATATATATAGCTCAAAAAATATGTATGTATGTATGTATGTATGTATGTATGTATGTATGTATGTATCTGTGTGTGTGTGTAAATTATTCAGATTGCTAATAAAGAATTTGGGAGGCTGATATGGCCATTTCAAACTTATTTTGTTCTCATCAATCAGTCATACCCTTTATCTGAGATTCGAACCTGGGCTAATTATATATTAGGGAGTTGTTTTAACTTGGGCTAGGCTGAAACAGAAAAGAAGATTTAACTAGCAAGGTATTCAAAAAGACTTGACAAATACTTAAAACATATATATATATATATACATACACATACACACACTTCGTAAGGTCTTGAGGGCTTTCTGGAATATTAACAGGGATGGAGCTCACCTCACTTTAGGGAGGAGAATGTTCCATAAGATGGGCACCACAGCTGAAAAGACCCAACCCCGGGACCCCCAAATGTCCCCTCTAACAAACAGGACCTGCAACTCAGATCTGATGAGATGTTAGGCCAATGTCAGATGTTTGACGTAAGGTTAGACAAATGTTTCCATAGTTTCAGGCTGTGCTCTTACATTTGGGTACTTTCATTCTAGACCTTCCATCCTTTTTTTCCCAAAACAAAACAAAAAAAGGAGGGGTGGTGAACTCAGGTAGGGAAAGGTAAGCAATACTTTAATTGACTTCGGAATTACGAGCTCTTCGACAAAATCACTTCCAGTGAAGCTACTTGAACTCCTTGTGAAGATAAATCCCCCATATCTTTGCGTACATGGCACAACGGGTTGGTGCCACCACGCTGTAGCTGTCCGACAAGCGCACCAATTTTAGAAAGTGTACACTGAGCTCTAAACAAGCAGCCTTCCAATCCAGGTCAGCTGCTAAAATCAGCCAACCAAATCACACTGGCATACAACCTGGCTGGTTGTCATAATCATATACATTGTAACGCAAAACCACAAGACCACACACCTGCATTCTTGAGTGGCTGTAAGACTCTTAAGATTAGTAAAACATGACAAGAGGTGACTGAGCAGAGCTCATCTCTCAAGAGCGGGCTGTCATCTGGTTTTGACAGCCTAACACATCCAGAAACAATATAGACAAGGACGAGACTATTGTTGTTCTGGAATTAGCACAGTCCCCCAGAGGGTGTGGTGCCCTGGGCTAGGCCCTTGAAATTACCTCTTTTAGGGTGCAGGAATCACGTCTTCTGTATTTCTCTGGGCTCCCTTGACAAGAAAATGCAGATTTCTTGGCTGCGGCTTAATCTCTCCGCCTGGCTGTGATTTTGGACCTCATCCAAAGTCAAGATTAACTTCTGCTGAAAAGGGGAACTTGAGGAAAGTCTCTTCCTGCTAGATGCGATCATGCAGAATCCCTTCACTGTCGAAGATTTGCCTGCTGTCCAGAACGATTGCAGCTATGCGAAGCTGTGAAAGAGAATGGGCATCGTTGAAACGGCAAATAAACCAAGAACGCTCCTAAAAATAATTCCCGAGCACCAAGAGATTAAGCGTTGAGAAATGTTGTCAGATGGAAGTCTTCAAGAGGAGTTCCTTTGAATAAGAGAGGGCTGCTCCTGTGGCGGCTTAAATTGCATTCCCTCAGCATACGTCATGTGTGCGGATCAAGCAGGGATGGATAGGGTGTGAAAATCCACTCTACAGCAGCCGGGGGGGAAAAAAAGTAAAGCCTCTGCTCAAGTATCTTTGTCGGGTTCCTACTGGTTTATTTCTGAGGAACAACGTGGTTTACCAAAATCCCATGATTCAACAGAGCCCTTTAACAAATTCTGTGGTACACTTTCCATAACAAGGGTGTCACAACCTCTGGCAAACATCACAGAGCACACCCCTTGCCCTATCTTGGAAGCTTCAGGAAAGGTTGGAGGTTGTCTCACGGGGCCAAACATTTCAAGGCTTGCTGAGTCTTCAGACTCTGTCACCTCCTCTGAAAAAAGAATCACATGGGAAGTCCTTGCAATCTGATGATGTGGCTTGGAACTGGGAATGGCTGATGTGGCTCAGGCCTGCCCTTCAGCCCTCTAAACTTGTTGCACCTTGTTGCTGGAGATTCAACGTGAGAACATGGGTTGGGTGACCAAGTTCTCCTGATCAAGCAACTTATTGGTGGGGTTCGCACATACAGTTGTGCCTCAGTTTATTTGACCGTTGGGGTTGGAGGGATGTGCTTTAGGTCCAGATGTTCCTGATCCTAGCTGTTGTGATTCAGTGTCAGCCTGGGCTCCCAGCAGCTGATGAATCTGAGGAGGAGGTGGAGGGATTTGGAGAGCCTTTGGTGTCGGAGGGAGGCTCTGATGCTCTGCAGGACTCTCAGCCTGGCCCCTCCAATCGTGTTCCTCATGAGGCTCAGATGTGTGAGGAGGAGGTGTCAGACTCAGAGGAGTCACAGCTGAATCTGTTCAGAGATGCTAGAAGCAGAAGGCAATCCAGCAGAGCAGAGCAGAGAAAATCTATGAGGCAACTCAGCGAAAGGAGGAGAAGGCATTGAGAAGCCACGCCTTGGGAATGAAAATAAAAGGGGAAGGTGTGGGCGGGGCTGATTGCTGAAGGCAACCGTTCGGAGACATTCAAAGAGAATCCTGGTCTGTTCTTGCTAATCTGTTTGACTCTTCTTTGTTAACTCGTTTGATGTTTTGAATCATTTATTGAAGGAAATATTTCTGTTGCCTTTTTGTTTGAACTGTAAATAAATTTGGGTTGGGTTTTTCCAGCCTATTGATTGTTTAAAGGAAGAAGGGGTTGTCGCTGACACACAAACAGGGCCAGTTGTAGGCTGGAATAGAACACTAGCTCCTTGGATTTAGATCAGTCTCTCTGCATCTCGGCTCCATCTTCCTAGGGGGATTGTTGCCCTTGGGGAAGATGGAGGGAACACATTGTACCTGCCTTGACACCCTGAGGAAAATAGATTTCTATCCCATTAGATACAAAGACATACCTTTGAAATTGAAAGTTTCATCATTCATGCAAAGTTACGTTATTTTTTTGAACAATTACGGAAACTATGCTGAATTTCCAGTGGCGTTTGGAATTGGCAAACACTGTTTGCAAAGTGGCAGTGAAGTTGGACTCAGACATGGACTATGGAACCTACAATTCAATTAAGTTCTTTACGCTCAATTACCAGTTCAGAAATTGTGTTTGCAAAGTATCTTAAGCTGCATGGTTGTGATGTGTAGCGTAGCTGAGGTGGAGAATTTTGAGAAGGCCATTTAAGCATTGCTCCAGTTGTTTCTGAAATGATCCCAGATGTTTCTCATTTTAAATGGTGCCAAAAAAAAGAATAATGAAGGAGTTAGCTAATGAGAAAAATGGTCCCAGTGTGATACTGCCAGCCTGTGTATTTGTCATGTGCTCCTTTATAGTTGGAATGTCATTTTGTCAAGGATGAAACTTTGGCAGTTACACGCCTCTGTATTTCAACTTGCCTTTAGAGTAAGGAGGGCAGGTGTTACTTTCAAGTGGATTAGATGGAGAAATGAAACTTCTAAGTTTCCACTGAAGACTGTGAGAGCCTGAAACCTTTTCAAGGACACCATAAGAGGTGTGGATTGAAGCAGATACTTCCCATAACAAAGTGAACTTGTTTATATGGACTACGTAAGACACTGGGGGTTTGGCTGGGGAAATTATTGTTTAAGTCTGTGAATTGGTGTTGGAACCTCAGAGTTAGTTTTGCTTTGACATTACCATGCAATGTATTCAATAAACAGTAAAATTTTGGAGGTGGAATGAACCTACAGTTTTATTTGGATTCTTGAGCTGGAAGCTGACACATTCCTTAACAGGTCTGCTTTTGAGCCAGGATCAGGAACTTGCATGAAGTTAAATTCTTTATTCAAGAGCAATGGCAGCCACAGGGACCCTCTCCTTCTGGTACATTATAGAGAGTCTTTAAACTGTGATCACAATTAGGACTGGATGAGGTTGTTAAATTAGTCCTCATGTGACCTGGCCCAACTTTATGACCTTTTAACCCCAATTGTTAAGTGAACCACTGTCATCATTAAGCAAATTAAATGGTCATTAAGTAACTCATAAGGGACGCAATGGCTCAGTGGGTTAGGATGCTGAGCTTGTCGATCAGTAGGTCGGCAGTTTGGCGGGTCGAATCCCAAGTGCCGCGTAACAGAGTGAGCGCCTGTTACTCATCCCATCTTCTGCCAACCTAGCAGTTTGAAAGCACGTAAAAATGAAAGTAGAAAATAGGGACCACTACGGTGGGAAGGTAACAGCGTTCTGTGTGCCTTTGGCGTCTAGTCATGCCGGCCACATGACCACGGAGACGTCCTTGGACAAGCGCTGGCACTTTGGCTTTGAAACAGAGATGAGCACCGGCCCCTAGAGTCAGAAACGACTAGCACACATGTGCGGGGGAAACTTTACCTTTACCTTTTAAGTAACTCATATAGTTATTAAGTGAATATGGCTTCCCCAGTTGACTTTCCTTGTAGGAAGCCAGCTGGAAAAGTCACAAATCATGATCACATGACTGCAGGAGGCTGCAACTGTTGTACATGCGACTTGATTGCCAAGTGTCTGAATTGTGATCATATGACCATGGGAAGGTGTGATAGTCGTAACTTCAAGGATGGGTTGTAAGTAACTTTTTCCAAGGGTCTTGCAACTTTGAACTGTCATAGCTGCCTGTGGAATTCTGGGAGCTGGAGTCCACACATCTTGAAGTTGCCCAGATTGAAGAGCACTAGTCTAGACCAGTGTTTCTCAACCTTGGCTACTTGAAGAACTATGAACTTCAACTCCCAGAATTCGTCTATCACCCCTGCTGGCTGGGGAATTCTGGGAGTTGAAGTCCAAGCATCTTCAAGCTGCCAGGGTGAAGAAATACTGATCAAGACAAATCTCAGCAAGAGCTGTTCCCTATGTTGTTTAGGATTTTTGTGTTAGTGAAAGTAGGAGCTTGTCTATGTGTCTGGACAATATCAGTTAAGAAAGTTCGTTCTTAAATAGTGGTCAAGAGTTTTCCTTTAGGAAAACTAAGGGAAATTTCTACTGAAAAATTAATAGAGAATTTCTTTTCTACTCATCTGGGGAGAAATAACATTTAAAGTTTTAACTTTCTTCCCTTGACACTGAGAACCAAACCACCCACACTGTTAACTGGATCTAATTTATGTCCAATGTATCTTACTATTTATTTTTATAATAGGGGCAGCCAATCCAGCTCTGTCTGTTGGGTGCAGGTCAAGTGGATGGGAAAACGAAGATTTTAACTCTTTCTTTCATGGAAATAACTCTGATAGGTTCTTTAACTAAGCAAGGAAGAGAGAAGAAAGACACACAACTGAAGAACTGCATGTGGTGGTGGTACACAGAGAATGATTAATAGGAATCTCCCACACATAGCCCTATATATAGACAAACAGCTGGCTTAACAATGTTGTGTAATGCTTCTTTTGTGCAAAAGGGTATTCTGTATGCTCTTTCTCTCGCCTCCGTTCTTCTTTCCTTCCTCTTCTACAATTCCCTTTTCTCCACTGCAGGTCCTGGTCAACCTCAGACAAAACATGGTCTCATGTAAGAAAAACTGTAGTTATTCAACAAACTCTAGTTGTCCCTCCCCCATTTTATCATTTTACTGAGTTGGGCTCCAAGTTGGAGCAAGGCCAGTCTTTCAAAAGTAATTGATAGTTGAGGTGGCCATTAAGAAAACTCCAAAATTTGGAACCAGATTTTTATTTATATTTGCTAATCTTGGCTTGCTAAGCCAAAGAAAGCATTAAGAAAGCTGCTTTCGCCACCTAATAACAACGCTATATACGGTTAAATCTGATGTATCCAGAAATCCCTTGAAGAATTATGGACTATTTTCCCTTCTTCAGAAGGACCTCCCACCATCAAACTGTGGAGGAACAAGTTGAATTTTCACCTGAAAGAAACTTGTAGGCCAGTCCAAGAGTTGGTGATGCTGCAATTAGCAAAGCCAGAAATTCATTCATTAGTCTACTAAGACTTTGTCTTCTACCTTAGTGTTTCTCAACCTTGGCTACTTGAAGACTTCTGGATTTCAATTTCCAGATTTCCCCAGCTAGCCATGCTAGCTGGGAAATTCTGAGGATTGAAGTCTTCAAGTAGCCAAGGTTGAGAAACACTGTCCTAGCTCAACCTATTTGAGATTGTTTTTATTGGGTATCAGATTGGAAGGTATTATTTTGTATTTGAATAATCATTGATATGATATATATATGTATGTTTGGAATTTACCTATATGAGTTAAAGTTTGATAGTTTGAATAGTTTAGGATTGTTTGCGTAAGTTAGATCATGATTGTTTGTATTTTTATACCCTGTGTTTTGGTATTAGATTGGAAAGTATTATTTTGTATTTGTATAATTATTGATATGATATATATATATATGTTTGGAGTTTTCTTATATGAGTTAAAGTTCGGTAGTTTAAATAGTTTAGGATTGTTTGCGTAAGTTAGATTATGATTGTTTGTATTTTTATACCCTGTATTCTGCTCTGGGAAGTGGGGGGGGGAGGGGAAAGGGAGGGAGGGGTTGGGGAGGGTTGGGGAGGGGGAAGAGGGTGGGGGGAGGGGTTGGGAGGGTTTTTTTCTGTTTTTTTTGGTTTGTTAAAGATAAAATGTATTGTAAAACTTTTTAATAAAAAAAAAGAGAAACACTGTCCTAGCTCATCAAAGATTGATGGTTTTAGAAGGTAGGACCCCATTCCCTTTGATTTCCACTAGAGAACCTTCTAGAACACCAATGGACAGGACCCCCGATCTCTTCCTTCAAATCTCATATATTTCAATCTCAGATTTTTTCCCCTCCCTCCTTCCTTGCTTGTTTTCTTCTTCTGCAGAACACGTAATAGCAGGCAGGCCTCTCTCCTTATTTTGTCTCACAGCATGAAAATGGCAAATAACAATAATGGTGAGCAATACGAATCAACACGCCAACACATACACACACACATATCCTTGCAAATCTCCTAAGCAGGCATTTTGTTCAGCCAAGTTGCAATCTCTTTATTTGTTAGTATCTTTCCGAGTCCAGTTTTCCTTGAGTTTTGTTACTTTGGCAAGAGTCACACGTAAAACTATTTACAAACAGGAACAACATAAACCGAATGAATAATAACAGCAGCAGATGTGTTTAAACTTTGGGGATTTGATTTGTTCCTGCTTCAGAACAACAAGGGAAGAGGCTTCTGCTGAGATTTGGGAGCTGGGTTCATACAATGCGCCTCTTCACCCAAGAGAACTAAATACAATTTCTACGTTCACATAACATGCTACAAACAAATGAATAAATTGTACTACGTCTTATTACGATGACCTGGTTCATTAAAACACGCTGAGACGATGGCTGGAAAGACCACAGTAGGCTGACTCACAAACAACATTCATTGTAATTTAATCTACAGTGTTGTATGAACTCAGCCCAAGCTTCAATCTTTGTCTTATCTCTTGATTTGGTGTTCTATTGCTTTGATCTCAGTTTTTGCAGCAGATGTTTGCTAGTTGACTCCTGGTCCACTTCAGTGAAAAGGCAAAAGCTGAAAACCCTCTATCTCCCTTGCAAATGCTGAAAGCAAATATTTCTCGTGCGTTCAAATTATGGCAAGTACAATACTTAAAATACAAAACTGCCACTGGAAGGTTTTTGTTGTTCTATTTTACATGATCTGCCTTGTGAGGGTTACAATTTGATTAACTTTATTCATTCACCGAAGTCAGGATAGAACCCCTTGAAAAGGCAAAGAGCTACAGATGTTGATTTTCGACTTTCGTAGCTCCACTCCAGCATTTCAGAATTAAAATCCAAATTTCAAAGTGGGAACAGTCCACCTAACTCTACACTCTTCCTTGTATAAGCTCCCCAGGAAAATCCACCCACCCCGACCCCCAATCTCCTGAATCTCAGACACATTTTGACATTTATGGTTTCTAGAACACTTTGGTAGGGTTAAGTCATTAAGGCCCACGCAAAAAGCTGATTTGTTTGAGTTGGTTGGTTTCCTCGAGTCATTAAGTTACAGCTTAACTTACAATGCGTGCACCTTACTTCTGACCTCTGTCAAGTCAAAATTTATGCAGACCGGCCAAAACTCTGGAAGTCTGATTGGCACAAAACTATATTAGAAGAGGGGGGAGGGGCAGGAAAAGACCCCTTACGCAAAGGAATTTGACTTTGTTTTGGAAGAGCAAAACCAGGTTTTGCTGCCCGCAAACCTCAGATTTATCATGTACCGGAGCAGTTCTAGTGACTACCATGAAAATAAGGCATAGGTAGTTCTTGACTAAGATCACAACCGAGATTTGCTACTGCTAAGTAAGGTGGTTGTTAAGTCAGTCATGCCCTATTTTACAGCTATTTTTGCCATAGTTATTAGGTGAATCATGTAGTCATTAAGTAAAACTGACTTCTCTCATTGACTCGCTTGTCAGAAACTGTTGGGGAAGGCCACAAAGAGTGATCACGCTCTGGAATGCTCACCCATTGTCCATATAGTCCTGTAGCCAAGCGCCTCTGCTTTGACCCCATGACTGTGGGGAATGCTGTGACGGCCATAGGTGCGAGGAACAGTTAAAAGTCACTTCTTTCAGTGCCGTTGTAACTTTGACTGGGCGCTAAACTAATGGTTGTAAGTCAAGGACTACCTGTAGACAGACGTGCACTGCAGGAATTTCCAATACTCAAATAGGACATTAGGTCCAAAATGCTGGTTTCTCAAGAAGAAGCCTAGTACCGGCAGACAAATCAGAAGAACAGAATAATAGAGTTGGAAGGGATTTTGGAGGTCGTCTAGCCCAGCCCCCTGCTCAGGAATGGGAAAGATCGTACCAAGTTACATTGTACGTGATAGGCTTTGATCGAACGAGGAAGAAAGGGAAGAAGGATGAATGTCATTCCTTGATCAGCCTTCACAGACACAAGCCAAGGAGCATAAAAGTCACAAGGAGTGAGCCCTGCAGGCCTGCTACATCTCCCTTGGGTCCCTCAACTGGATGGCCGAGTCGTTCTTCAACCTTCACGGAAGGGACCACTTTCCTATTTTGAACCACGGTGTTCCTCTCGTCATCTTCGTGACTGTGGCCATGGCTGTGGCCATGGTCATGACTGTGGCCCTTCTGAGGGCTGCCCACGGATGGGCTCACAGCAAGAGAACGGGTGAGCTTGCTGGAAGTGGAAGCTCCTGCTACTGCTGTGGTTGCGTTGACCCGGATGTACGTCGAAGGGGTAGTGACGGTTGCATTACTGGTCTCTTGAGCAGGCAGGAAAGCCAGCCTTGGAATGGAGGTGGAGAAATGTGTCTTGTTGGAGAGATCAGCGTTGCAGAGATTCCCCGAACAACAGGAGCCCGAGAGAGTGATGGCAGGACTCCCTTTCCTCACCTTGGTACAATCGTCATCTTGAACACATCCTTTGATGGGTTTGGTCAGTGAAAAATTGCCTGGGAAAGATGAGAAGCAACATTAAAGGCAGGCATCAAGGGGGGAAAAGTTTTGGTCCCAGGTTTTCCACCCCCACCCCCATATCAAATCAAGTTAGGGCTTTCTAATTCAAGGACAACAAAGCCATTCTTTGCATTTATCTTTGTTAAAAAAACACACCAACCCCCCTCCCCCCAAGAATGTGAATAGTTGTCAAATCACATACTGCACATTCTTCCCATCCGCTCTGCAGCAATTTTGTAACTTGTTTTAAAAAAACAAGAAAGTTCAAGGGAAGGATGACAAGCTGACAGAAAAATATAAAGGCTGTTTTTAAAAAAACAAAAACAACACCAATTAAGTAGAACGTTTTTTTTTAAAAAAGCCACATAATTATAGTTTCAAAGTTTGCCATTCTCCGAACATGACTGAATCTTTTAATCTCTGCTTCTCTCCTTTTTGTGCTATATATTGGAGAGTGTGATTTTCGACACAATTAGAATTTTTTTTTTTATTTCAGCTGGGCTATGACGGTCTTCACCAACAGGACATTGATCCTTTACTCATCCCCTTAGCTCTATTAATCCATCTCTTCCCCCCCCCCCTACACACACTTTCCTAGGACAGGAAGAAATGCATCCTATTTATGGGCATGTAGTAGTTGCTCAAACCCCCAAGACAGCCAAATTATCCATGGCTTTTGATGACCTCCAGAAGTCTCACCTGCTTTCATAGTGACATTGCCATGGAAACAACCCCGGAAATTATCATAACACTTGACAATGGCAGAACTGTCCAGTGGGCAGTTGTCTCCAACACAGCTGTAGCATTCCACTCCGTTGGGAATCCGCGCACTCACGTTATCTGGAGATAGAGCCATTTTAAAAAAATAGCATTATCGAGGGTGAAAAAAAGAGATGAACTTTAAATTGCTTGAATTCTAGAAGAAGCACTCGAACCGGGTTGGGCCAGGCATATTTATACTTTTTCTTAAACCAGACTAGCGCCAGGATTAGCTGAAAGACATTTTGAAACTGGTGCTAAACCTAAACAGACTGTCTCAGTTAGTTGTTAATTCAACTGTACCCCACCTCTCCTTTCCCAGAAAGAGGGCTACAGGGATTTATGTAAAAGGGAATAATAAAGAAAACAAAACCATTAAAAGCGCATTGGCTAATTGTGCAAAAAAGCTCTTAGTGTTGGAACACAAAGGCATGGCCTGAAGAGACATCATAGCCTTTTTGTTCTAGGTAAACTGGCTTTTGTGTTTACTGTGTGTTTTACACAAAGAGTTGCAACCATTGTCTGTGGGCCTCAGGACAACAAAAGGCAAAAATTCCCTGAAGTTGAGCCCATTTCTATACAAACACATCAATGTAATTTGCTGCGGATATCTAGATTAGCGCTTCTCAACCTTGGCAATTTTAAGATATGTGGACTTCAACTCCCAGAATTCTCCAGCTGGAGAATGCTGGGAGTTGAAGTCCACACATCTTAAAGTTGCCAAGGTTGAGAAAAACTGATCTATATCTTGCTATTCTTTTCCTTCCTGTGTATTTTCCTTACAGTATTTCCTGTTATTGCTGTTATTGTTGTGTTGTTATCATTATCATATTTTTATTCTACCCTTTAATATATAACTTAAGGCAGTAAATATACCTAATACTTCTGTCTTCCATTTTCCCCACAATAGTTCACAGAGTTAACAAAGTCACCCAGCCAGCTTTCATGCCTAAGAGTGACCTAGAATTTATTTTATTTGCAATTTATTTAATTTACAAGCTAGAGATTTCTCGGGAATGAACCCATGGTGAAACTCAGTAATTTATATTTGGAAAGTCCCAGTTTATTAAGGTTTGGGGAAAATATTCCAATATTCTCCAGGCACATAGCTGTGGATGGATCAGGCTAACAATCTTCCAAAGAGAGGCATCATTCTTATGGTGCTGGGTTTTACCCATTGGTTGCAGCTGCAGTGCTTTGATGTCCAGTTTAATGTTGCAGTGGCTTGTGTTGCACTGGTGCAGCTGAGAGAAGGCCAGGATGCCGTTCACCTCCACCGCCTTGTCATTGGTTCCTGGCATGCCCAATCCACAGCCCTTTTCACCAACGGAGAACTTCCCATGACCTGAAAGAGCGAAGAGGAAGACAACATGGCTTAGAACAGGACTCTCCAAAGATGGCACCTTTGAGATTTGTGGACTTCCACGTTCAGAATTCCTCAGCCAGCATGGCTGGCTGAAGATTTCTGGAAGTTGAAGTCCACAAGTCTTAAAGGTGCCAATTTTGGAGACCCCTGGCCTAAAGAAATACAAAAAAAAAAGGTAAATTGTACTCTAGTTGCTATTGTTGGGAAATTGTCTTCAGATAGTCCTTGACTTACAACCATTCATTCAGCAACCATTCGAATTACAACCGTACTGAAAAAATGTGACTTATGACAGATCATAATACTTACAACTATTGCAGCGTCCCTACGTCATGTGATCCAAACTCAGGCGCTTGGCAACTAACTTGTATTTACAACAGTTGCACAATCTTGAGGTTACGTGATCACCATTTGCGATTGTTCAGTGGTGGGAGTAAAATACACAAACAACCAGTTCTCTTATTGGATGCAGACCTGAGCCTCCGAGGCTTAGAACGGACTTCCGGAAGTGGCATCCATGCACTTCCGGTCAGTCGTTCTAGGCCTGTGGGAGGCCTCTTCTAGGCCTCCGAGGCCTAGAACAGGCTTCTGGAAGCAGTGTGAATTCCACCAGTTCTTCGAACTCAGCAAAATTTAGCTACCAGGTCTGCCGAACTGGTGCGAACCGGCTGAATCCCACCACTGCGACCGTTCCCAACTGGCTTCCAGCAAAGTCAATAGGGGAAGCAGGATTTGCTTAACCATCTGATTCATTAAGCCCTTAACAACCATGGCCCAAAAGGCCATATAGATCACACCTGCCTTGCTTAGCAATGGAAATTCTAGGTCCCAATTGTGGTTGTAATTCAAGGACTATCTGAATTAGGTTAGGTCGTGTTAACCTGCAACAGAGCTGGATGTCCTCATCATTTGTGCAGGACTTAAGACTCATAGCAACTGGTATATTCATCCTCTCTGAATAAGCCATTGCAACATCCTGTAACAGCGTGTTCCACTTTCGAATGTTATGGTGCAAAGTGAAATTAAAGTGATGATTGGCCCCAAGAAAGGAGAAGATTTGATTTTGGGTGTGACCACAGTGGCAAGACTTATATTTGCACAATATTGGAAAAATGAAAAAATACTGTCAGAGGAAGAACTAGTTAAAAAAAATACTAGACTGTGTAAAAATGGGCAGACTTACTTTGAGATTGAAAGAAAAAGAAAAAAACAGAATATTTTCAAACCTGGGACTTATTTTACCAATGGCTGGTGAAACGAAGTGGGGATTAAGAATTTAATTTGTATTAGTGAATGATGAACTCAGACATCATGTTTGTTGAATAAGCACTGTTGAATTGTATTAAAAAATTAATAAAAAAAGAAAGGAGAGGAAAATGTTTGAGACAGTGATTGGAGGGGGGACAAAAGAAGAAAGTGATAGAAGTCTTTGATCTCCTGTTTCTATTATGAAGGATTCATCTCTTCCTGGATTACAGGCAGAATTAGCAATCACAGCATCCTATGAGTCAAGGGCTCACCAATTGAATGGGACTGCAAGGGCTCCAGGTGTATAATTGTGTAACTCCTCTGAGCATGCATGGCTTGCAAAAAAAAATGATTAGTGCTGTACAGGTAATCCTCGACTTGACAATGACACAATTGACCCCAGAACTTCTGGTGCTAAGCAAAGACAGTTGTTAAGTGAATTTTTCCCCATCTTACAATCTTTCTTGCCATGGTTGTTAAGTGAATCACCGCAGTTGTTAAATTAGTAGCCCGGTTGTTAAGTGAAACTGGCTTCCCCATGGACTTTGCTTGTCAGAAGGTCCCAAAAGGTGATCACATGACCCCCCCGGGAGACTGCGACCATCATAAATAGTAATCAGTTGAACTTGTAGAATTAAAGAAGGAATTCAAAACTCAACCCTGTGGTGACACATCCCCTTTGCAGCTAGAAAAAGCATTTGTGGCTACTCACTCCATTCCACAGCAGCCACGGTTTCCACACAGACGTGGGCATTGCTTGGGCAGGTCAGCTTTTTCAAGTGCTGTTGACTGCAACCGCCATCACCCAGGTCCACACAGCTGTGGCACTCCAGAGCCAAGGCACCTGTATCCAAAAATGAGAAAAACCCAATTAAAAGAGTGCAGATATACTTTTGTCAACAATATCAACAACCTAAGATATGCAGATGATACCACTCTAATGGCAGAAAGTGAAGAAGAACTAAAGAGCCTCTTGTTGCAGGTGAAGAAGGAGAGTGCAAAAGTTGGCTTGAAAATTAACATTAAGAAAACCAAGATCATGGCATCCGGCCCTCTCAATTCCTGGCAAATAGATGGGAAAGAAATGGAGGTAGTGACAGATTTTATTTTCCTGGGCTCCAAGATCACTGTAGCCAAGAAATTAAAAGACGCTTGCTCCTGGGGAGGAAAGCCATGGCAAATCTAGACAGCACACTAAAAAGAAGAGACATCACCCTATCAACAAAAGTGCGTATAGTCAAGGCTGTGGTCTTCCCAGTTGCAATGTATGGCAGTGAAAGCTGGACCATAAGAAAGGCTGAGCGCCAAAGAATTAAGGCCTTTGAACTATGGTTGGACTGCAAGGTGATCAAACCAGTCAGTCCTAGAGGAGATCAACCCTGACTGTTCTTTAGAAGGCCAGATCCTGAAGCTAAAACTCAAATACTTTGGCCACCTAATGAGAAGGAAGGACTCACTGGAGAAGAGCCTAATGCTGGGAAAGATTGAGGGCAAGAGAAGAAGGGGACGACAGAGAATGAGGTGGCTGGATGGAGTCACTGAAGTAGTAGGCGTGAGCTTAAATGGACTCCAGAAGATGGTAGAGGACAGGAAGGCCTGGAGGAACGTTGTCCATAGGGTTGCGATGGGTCGGATATGACTTCGCAGCTAACAACAACAATACTTTTGTAGACCAGAGGTGTCCAACCTTGGCAACTTTAAGACTTGTAGACTTCAACTCCCAGAACTCCCCAGCCAGCATGGAGTTGGAGTCCACCAATTCTAAATTTGCCAAGGTTGGACACCCCTGGCATGGACTTTCACAGGAATCTGAGATGAACTTTGGGGCTTGAAGGACCACAGTCAAATTTTCTTTCATTCTGATGGCCATTCTTCTCCTCACAACCTCATTAAAAAAGAGACAGTTACTTCCAGAAATTGGGGGATACTCCAACCCTGGGGGCTTTTAAGAAGAGACTTGACAATGATTTGTCTGAAATGGTCTAGGGTTTCCTGCTTGAGCAGAGGGTTGGACTAGAAGACCTCCGAAGTCCCTTCCAACTCTGTTATTCTGTTTTCACTAGGACTCCTGAATAGCTCCGAGATTGAAGTGATAAGCAAGGAAAAGGCCATCTGTGGTCTGATCGCAAGATCCCATCCGAATTAATCATCTAAAGGAAGCAGAGGAATGCTTTCAGTGACCCATCAATCTGGCTATAGGCGAATCACACTGCAAAAGTGGAATTTTAACGTGGTTCCTAAAGAAAACTCAGGGCTCCATTTCATTCACTGTCTAATTTGCACAATGAATTTGCAAGTTGCCAGGTCCCCGATGTTAGCATCTAAACATACATTTTGGACATTAGTAATTTGAGAGTATAGGAACGTGGTGGCTCAGTGGGTTAGGACCCTGAGCTTGTCGATCATAAGGTCGGCAGTTTGGCGGGTCGAATCCCGAGTGCCACGTAACAGAGTGAGCTCGTCCCAGCTTCTGCCAACCTAGCAGTTCAAAAGCACGTAAAAATGCAAGTAGAAAAATAGGGACCAGTACGGTGGGAAGGGAACAGCGTTCTGTGCACCTTTGGCGTCTAGTCATGCCAGCCACATGACCACGGAGACATCCTCAGACAAGTGCTGGCTCTTCGGCTTTGAAACGGAGATGAGCACCGGCCCCTAGAGTTGGAAACGACTAGCACGCATGTGTGGGGGAACCTTTACCTTTACCTAATTTGAGAGTAGATGTTTGACCCACCAAGGACTCTCCCTGTGTTTTCTTTTTTCCTCCTGGGCATCTCCTGAATCCAACTTGGAAAATAGTAATCTATTTCCCGTCTCTCCCCCCACACTTGATGGCTCATCTTGTTTTAAATGCTTTGGGCATTTCTTCCCAGCCAACTCCACCTGCTCGTACTTCTTCACCTTAATCTGCAGATCTCTGCTTTTTCATTATAGCCTCTTCCACCCTGTTTTTATTCCTGTGTATCCTTCTCAGCTCTTTCATTCTCCACTCCTGTTCATCCACGCTGGGTGATTTCACTAATCCTGATGACCCCACCCAAGGTGAGACTCATACGAATGTTTCCACCTGTGAGAGCACATTGGGAACACCGCATCGTGTGTGTCCAACTGCTCTCCCAGTTTGCTTGCTGTAGCTGCTTCTCCAGAAACTAAGAACATTTTAAACAGTGTAGAGTAGCCGTCATTAATGCAGCAATTTGCACATGGATCAATTCATGTCATCCAAATTGAAGCTAAGCCAGGAGACTTCCATGCACACTTTTCCCCACTCCCTAGCTTTTTTGAAAGACGCACTGGATGACAATCCACAGATCCCAACATGCCAAACCCAGGCACAAAACCCGCTCTCCTACCCCAGTGCTAAAAGCTTAAAAACCCTCCCCACTCCACCCTTTCACACAAAGGGAAAAACGTTCTACCTTTAGGCAAGAAAAATCAAATGCACAGCTATAGTATAGGTGGCATGTGGCTCAAGAGGAACAACTGAGAGAGGGGTCCTAGTGGACAATCACTTAAATATGAGCCAGCTGTGAGCTGCACCTGCCAAGAAGGCCAACACAGTCCTAGGCTGCATTAACAGAGGGATAGAATCAAGATCACGGGAAGTGTTAGTACCACTTCATAATGCCTTGTAAGGCCACACTTGGAATATTGTATCCAGTTTTGGTTGCCACGATGTAAAAAAGATGGCAAGACTTTAGAAAAAGGGTGCAGGGAAGAGCAACAAAGATGATTAGGGGACAGGAGGCTAAAACATACAAAGAATGGTTGCTGGAGTTGGGTATGTCTATTTAATGAAGAGAAGGACTCGGGGTGACACGATAGCAGTGATCCAATATCTCAGGGGCTGCCCCAAAGAAGAGGCAGTCAAGCTGTTCTCCAAAGCACCTGAAGGTAAGTAAGACAAGAAGCATTGGGTGGAAACTAATTAAGGAGAAAAGCAACCTAGAACTAAGGAGAAATTTCCTGAGAGTGAGAACAATTAACCGGTGGAAAGGCTTGCCTTCAGAAGCTGTGGGAGCTCCATCAGTGGAGGCTTTTGAGAAGAGATTGGACAACCGTTTGTCCAGAATAGAATAAGTTTCACTGATTGAGCAGAGGGTTCGTCTAGAAGACCTCCAAGGTCCCTTCCAACTCTGATATTCTGCTTGCCCTTTGCACCCTTGTCTTTACTCATGTTATATTTGTCTGCTCAAATGCAAATAAACAAACGAGCTAATAAGAGGACGGAACCACCAAACTGCCTCTCTCCTTGAAAGACCTGCTAGGATATCTGGAGGCTGATGGGCAGGGTGAAGCTCGAGCTCTTACCAATGAGGAAACAGGTCACCCACAAGCTTCCCACAGCTGCAGCTCTTCAAAGAAAGACCAGGTTTTCTGCGGTTTTCAATAAGCCACAAACATAACTGGAAATAACTGAATCTAGCCATCAAATCGGAAGAGTGCTGTGAGATCACCCAGGTGCAAAGCTCATTCTGGAAGGATGGAAGTCTAGATATGGATGCCTCTCGCCAGAAGTAGTTCTGGACAGTAAACTGAATTGAGATAACTCTAAAGCGGGTTATTGAAATGATTTTCCCAGTTGAGCTTTAAGTCAGGCTATTGCATAACTCTGTTCAGTCTGGGATTCTTGTGGCTGGCATAATGATTCCTTGCTGACAAAGCTACCTGTGTGGTATAATCCTAAAGAACTGGCTATCCCTGGAAAACAAAGTCTTGAGAAGGAGGACTTAGAATGGAAAGGAACCATTGAGTCTGGTAGAGTCAAACATCCTATGGAAGAGAGGTCCATCCAGTCCCACGTTTGAGGCAGGTTATGAGTCTGATTGCACCAATCGCATGCCAGGTTTGGAATCCCCTTCTATTCAGCACTCCTATTTTCTTGTTTTGAAGTTATCTTGATCGTATTTCTAACCGCTCTTTCTAGTTTTATAGAAACAATGGTTACACGTCCCTAAACAAGATTTCTTCTATCCTTTCCCCCCATTTTATAAAATATTGCAAAGGCAGATACACAGCAAACTTATGCTGAATAGCCAGCTGTAGGTTTGGCCATGTGGGATGTGGTGGACATTAGGGTTTCTAAAGAGGCCTACTGGAGAAGAGGCAAACACTTAAACCATGGTTTGTTTTGTTCTTTGAATTATGGTTATCTTTCCTTTTAGCCTTTGGGGGTTGATTGTGGAATAGAAGATGGGCTTATAAAACCATATTTTTTCCTCAGATGGTAAGGCATTGCCTGTTGATCTGAGCCTGCCTGTCTTGGCATGAGTCAGAAGTCACAACGGCATCACAACGGCCCAAATTATGTCAACTCCAAAATTCTTGTCATTTGTAGAATGACCTCACGACATTTGTGATGTCATCCCCCTCTTGCCTTTGAGGAAATGGTTGGTTCTATCAGCTATTTATGAGGTGAAGAGAATAGAGGCCAAGATCCTGTTTTCCCAGATCTTCAGTAAGGTTCAGAGATTTGTGGTAAAATCTTCTTCAGCCTCACAGACCCATGGGTGACCATTTCATGATATGTGTACCTAAATAAATGATCATTTGCTCAATGAGATTCATAGTCATCACATCTCTCAGTCTTCCAATAGCTGAGGGTATGAGGATAATGAGGAACCAGTATGCCTTTAGGATTTTCCTAACTTGTATTGGGAAGGGACCAAAACCAGGTTGCCATATTGTGTCCTCGGTCAAACAGAGTGGGGGTTTCCCAACCTCAAGAGCTTTAAGATGGGTGGACTTCAACTCCCAGGGTTCCCCAGCCAGAATGGCTGGTTGGGGAATTCTGGGAGTTGAAGTTCATGCATCTTAAAGCTGCTGAGGTTGAGGAACTCTGAAATGGAGTTACAGCTGTTGTTTTTCATCCTCCCTTTAAACAATTCAGACAAGTACACAATGGAACTGCCAGAGCCTGTCGTCTAAGCAATGCTGAGAAATATATGAAGCGGATAAATGAAGCCATGCCATACGCCATAGGACAAAATTCACCACGGAGTTGAATAGTACAACTGTTCTCACAATTTATCGGCCTGGCTTTTTCAGCTGTGCATCTCAGCTCACAAACAGGCAATGGCCTCTATTATAGGGGAAAAAAGACAGATAGAAAAAAAGAAGGGAAACTTTCTTTTGAAGGAAAGTTGTGATTATGAAGGCCTGAATCAATTATTTGGAAAACAAGTACCTAACCTTTGAAAAAGTAAAAGAATGTCTTGTGTCGTTCAATCAATTGATAGGAAGGCAGATGAGATAGATAGATAGATAGATAGATAGATAGATAGATAGATAGATAGATAGATAGATAGATAGAACGATAGAAAGATAGAAAGATAGAAAGATGATAGATAGAAAGAAAAATGATAGATGATAGATAGATAGATAGATAGATAGATAGATAGATAGATAGATAGATAGATAGATAGATAGATAGATAGATAGATGGATGGACGGACAGACAGATAGATAGATAGATATAGACACAGACAGACGAACAAATGTAGAGATGAGACTGAGATAGAAACATAAATAGGTAGATAGATGATAGAGATAGATGATAGAGATAGATAGACAGACAGACAGACAAATTTGCCGCAAGATCTATCTTAGAGAAAGGACATACAGTAATCTAAGATAATTTATTTATTTATTCAATTTATATGGCCACCCATTCAAACAATAACCCTGGGTGGCGGCGAACAATCATATTAATTAAAACCAATTAAAAAAACCAGCACAATAAGGTAAATGTATAATGCAGCGGGCACAAATGTGCAACAGATGGCCTAAAAATATATTGCTTTGATCTTGGGAGCAACCATTTTGGAACCTCCACGCCTTTATGCCAAGCAAATGCACCAGTTCTTTATTTGAACCTGGTATGGTTAACGCCCTGAAAAATCTTTCATGTAAGGGTTTGTTTCGCTAGAATTTAGGTTTATTACAAACAGGCATAGCAATGAGCCAAAGTGGGTAAGTCTGGGTCTCTCATTTCATACCCCCCGATCTGGCTTTCCTTGTGCCAGAATTTCAATGGCTATATAGAGACGCAAAATTACCATTCCTGAAAGCTGAACCCAGGGAGCTCAGAGGATCTAATCACCCTGAACCTTTTCACCCAAACTTATTCCAGAGGCTACCCCTGGCTTCCAAGCATTCCTAGCTCTAACATGGCTTATCCTGAAGCTCTAGCAGTTGCCTTACGATCTTCCATCTCCTACCTTTCATGAAAAACGTCAAGGCCACCAGAAGGACAGATGGGCTTATCCGGAGCTGGAGGTAGGCATCCATCATAACCTCGACTAAGTCCCAACCTTGCCTCGGTTCTCTCCCTTTGCCGGTCTTGAGAACCTGCTTCTGCCAAGTCCTTAAGAGATAAAGCTTGCTTAAACATTAAATATAAGTTGACGACTCTGGCAGGGCGTTCTTTCTCGTCCCCCCAGCCACGCCTCCTTAGACTTGGCTGTTCAGCAGCTTCTTGCTTAGCCTGGAGGGCTTTTTTCCCCCATACACCCCATCCCACTCTCTAACCCATCACTTCCCTTTCCCAGCCCTTGGAAGGTTACTTGCCTGGGTGACGCCCCGATCGGGAACTAGAACAGCCAGTTGAGGGGTTTTTTGTGGGTTGGGTTTTTTTTTTGGACATTCTTCATCCAGGACTTTGAGGCAGGAGAGAACAGTAATTAGAGGCAAGTCTGAACTTGGAGAAGCAAGAGATGGCAAAGATGATGGAAGTCATCACAAAGGAATGCCTGTCTTCTCCACCAAGTGAGAGGTCATGGTAGTTGCCAGGGGTAAATCTCATGTATATAATAGAATAACAGAGTTGGAAGGGACCTTGGAGATCTTCTAGTCTAACCCCCTGTTGAGGCAGGAAACCCTCTACCACTTCAGACAAATGGTTGTTTTCTCTTCTCTTCTTTTTTCCTTTCCTTTCCCTCTTTTCTTTTCTTTTCTCTTCTCTTCTTTTTTCCTTTCCTTTCCCTCTTTTCTTTTCTCTTCTTTTCTTTTTTCCTTTCCTTTCCTTTCCTTTCCTTTCCTTTCCTTTCCTTTCCTTTCCTTTCCTTTCCTTTCCTTTCCTTTCCTTTCCTTTCCGCTTCTTCTCTTCTCTTCTCTTCTCTTCTCTTCTCTTCTCTTCTCTTCTCTTCTCTTCTCTTCTCTTCTCTTCTCTTCACATCTCCTCTCTTCTCCTCTCCTCCCCACTCCTCTCGTCTTTTT